>NC_056727.1:388769802-388972302 GCF_019279795.1 Protopterus annectens | reverse complement strand
GGGTGATGTTTGCACTAAACCTGTCTGCCAGAACGTTTGTAATATCAGTCAGTTCAGTGCATTTTGTGCCATTCTGCACTAACTCAGAGCAGATCTTAGAGTTTCCACTTAGGTTCTTGACATAGCTAAAGAACTCTTTGTGGTTATCTTTGGAGTCACTGGCAATTTTTCTTTCGAAACTAGCCTTGGATGATTTAATGAGGGATCACAGTTTCTTGCTGATACTGATCAGGGTTGTCTTTCCTTATTGGGATTTTACTCTTTTCTGTACTAGTTTCCTCCTTCTGTTGCATAGCTTGTTTATGGCAGGGGTCCACCAGACTGGTTTCCTTTTCTTGGAGAAGTGAGTCTTGGTTTTACTTGGGATAGCAAGATCCATGCATTCCTGCAGATGTTCATAGATTGCCTTTTCTAAAGGTTTCAGCAGTTTGGACAGCATTGTCCTTTAGCATGGGGCTGTGAACCTTTCCACCTCAGTCTTAAGTAACATGAAGTTTGCTTTTGAAAAGTTTTTCATGGTGGTTTCCTTGACTGGGGGTGGGGGCGGAACGTGGATATCCAGAGTGATTAGTCTATGGTCTGATCTAACCAGCGAGGGGTTAACCTCCGGTGTGGAAAACCAGTTGCCCATATTGGTGATGACCAGGTTCAATATATTGTTTCCTCTGGTGGGGTTGTTGACCAGTTGATCCAGGGCATTCAAATTTATAAATTCTAGGAAGAGTTGGGTAAGGGAGTTAGTACTTGAGTAGTTCTCCCAGTTTATGTTTGGGTAATTGAAATCACCCAGTATTAAGGTGTTTGGTAGGACCTTCATATTTCCCAGTGTCTTCAGAAATGCTGAATGGGGGTCCTGGGCCATGATGGGTGATAAGCTACAATTTGGATTGCAATTTTGCCCATTGTTAGCTGCACATGGATGATTTCTGATGCATTGTGCTGCGCCACTAACCTGGAGGTGTGGGTATCCTTGGTGAATATGGATACACCCCCGCCTTTTGTGTTTCGGTCCTGGTTCTGTGGCCAAAAGGTATGGTATGAGTTATAGCCTATATGTGTGTGTGTGTGTGTGTGTGTGTGTGTGTGTGTGTATATATATATATATATATATATATATATATATATATACATACATATATATATATATATATATATATACATATATATATATATATATATATATATATATATATATATATATACACATATATATATATATATATATATATATATATATATAAACATGCCTACTGTTATCTTTATACTTACATTTTTTATGAGGTCAAACATGCCTACTGTTATCTTTATACTTACATTTTTGTACGAGGTCCATTCCCAAATTAGTAATATTGAATTGTTCCATGTAAAAGTACTATTTGTTTAGACTCTTTGCAGGAGTGTGATTCAATAAGTCTGTTTCCAGGAGTCAGATACAATGAGCAGCATGTCAAAAGTTTAACCCAAAGGGTCTGTTCCCAAGGGTAAAATTGTAAGTCTATATAGTGATGTATAGGTCTACATTAAATGCTGCATTAAGTTTGATATGATGGACGCAGTAGAATACACTTCACTATTTGCTTATTGGGAGTCTCTCTTGTCTTTAAACCATAAGCACCAGTAGGAGTTTCTGAGATGGGGTATCATCTTTTTTTAAAGAGTCGCACATTCTGTTTTCTGCCACATGCTTGGATCAGATGGTTCCACTTAGTGGGAACAATCTTTGTGAAGAACGTTTTACCAATTGAGTTAGTCTTTGGAGTATTAACATACCGTTACTTTGCAGATTTTACGAATAATTAGCTTACTTTGTAATGGTGCATACCGTCTATTACAGAGAAGTTTAAAGGTGACGCAGAAAAGAAAGAGAGTAGTTCAGGCCATTACAGGAAGGCCAGTGTACCCTAATGAGTGTGAGGCTTTGAAGGTCATTTTTTAAGGAACATTTTTATCACTGCAGGTATTGCACTTACAGTAGTTTGTATCATGCTAGTTTACTGAAAGTAAAGCCAGTCAGCAGAAGGGTCGATTCACGTTTGAAAATTAAATCATTACTGGCAATTGCAGTTCTGGTTTCTTATTTAGGTAGCTGAGTATTATGAACAAAGCCTTCAGTTGCTGTGCAACATTTGAGCAAATATTTTCAGTGTGAGATTTTGAGAAGATAAAGGACATGCTAAGGTATTTATATAAGTTAACTTCTTGCATTAAACTTTTTTTGGGCGTGCATACAGCAATTCAGGCAGTTTTCCATTTGCATTTAGAGCCATAACTAGGGATGGTTGAAGAGAGGAGCTTCACAAAGTGCAAGGTATAAAGGGGTACAATCATCATATCTTGATGGTGTAGGTGTGCAGTACAGACACTGAGTTAAGAAGCCAAGAGCATATTATGGCTTCATAAGTTAATTTTGGTAGAGATTTTTACTGGAGATGTCTGTAGATAGCTGCTTGTTACAGTTGTAACAAGCATTTTGCTACAATTACAGGACTGCAGAAGAGGGTTTTTTTTTTTTGAATCCTTAAAAGAGGTGCCATTTTGGGGAACTGTACTACACTTCAGATAACCTATCTACAGTTATGTATGAAATACTGTTGAAGAACATTGCAGCTATTTTGTAACACAAAAAGTTAGGAAGTTTGAGAAAAGCCAAATACGGAGTAAGTCAATAGTGGACAGTAGATGCTCTTAAAGTTTCCAAAACACCGTTAAGAGAGTCACAGACATTCAGATACAGAATAAGAAACTTTAGATTGCAGCGACTCTTCAAGTGAGTTTAAGTTGGGTTTGGTCATATATGATTAGGTCATCTGGATAGGTGGCACTTTTATGAAAGAATAATGGAAAAGAAGTCATGAATAAGTATGAAAATAGAATTGATCAAAAACTCATCCTTCTGGTCCACCACAGGTGAATATGCCAGAGATACTTATGCTGAAGGAGTGAACAAGGGGAAAAAGTTCTTTAAGAAAGGTAGCTGAAGGTCCACTCCACAGTAGGCCAACCAAAACAAAGAGTCTGAAGTATTTTAAATTAGAAAAGAGTGACTTATGCTTTCAGAAACTCTGCTAAGGTCAATGAAAAAAGAAGCAGATTGCTTTTTATTTTCTTATGAGGAGCAAGTTCTACCTGTAAGTGTGTAACTAGTGGTAAGCACATCATGACCTAATCTTAATCTTACTTAGGTGTCTGCAAGTATTCTGCATTTGTTTACATTTTCCATTTCTTGATCATGTATAATTTTCTAAAATAGTTTATTAAAGATACATATGATGGTGATTGGTCTATATTCCTGAGCATTCTTTGATGATTGACATTTAGAGATGGGGTTTATTAGGGAATGATGGGACTTGTGAGGAATCATGTCTGCAGTGATGGCAAGATTAAAAAGACTGGTAAGTGGTTTGAAGAAATAGGTTACAGACACTAAGAAGCACATTTTGAACTAGTAATAAATATAGCTCTGCATTGTTAAGAGAATTCTGAACAGTGGATTTAATGAAAACTCCCAGTAGCCATGACATTGAAGTTAAAATGCCTGCTTCATTTAAGAAGCAGTTTTACAAAAGTAGAAATCCTCAGAGATTTTGAAGTATTTGTTTTTGTGAGAAAATAAAACACTAAGATCTCTTGGTTTAATTTCTCCAAGTCTTTTGGGTTTCTAATACCATGACAGGAATGGCCCCATTCCTAAGTCAAAATATGATTAAAGTTGATGAAATTAGTATTGTTTCAATCTTTGATGTTAGCCAAAAGTGCTCTTAACAACACCTGCAATGTGCCCAGAATTGACTATTCATACAGAGTAACGTATATTGGTAACATATCTAAATACATCTATAGATTCTTTTTTTATGAGACCCATTGCTCCTATTACTATTGGAACTGTCTGGGAATCTTTCTTCCACATTGCTCTCATTTCTGCCTGCAAATCCTGATATTTTATGACTTTGTGTCTCTCTGAACATAAGACACTGTAATTGGGTGTACCAATTGCAATGATCTATGTAACTATTGTCTTCTTTTCAAGGACTACTACGTCTAGTTTTCTCACATCTGTTTTTTGAACTGTTGGTAATGAGTGAGGCCATTCCCTATAATGCTTTCCAATGCTTCTCAGCTACTTCAATGTTTGCATATTCCCTAATGCAACAGTATTGCCACATTATTATGCCTGTTAGTATATGGGCCTGTGATGATGTGAGGTATTGCCAGCTATGCCAGGAAAAGTAGGGCAGTGGATGTATAGCATATGCCAGCATAGCCAGCTGGAGTTTTGTAAAAAAATATATGTCATTTGTATATCAAACTAATTTGTACAGATGCTTGTGTTTAAAATGTATCTTTAGGCCAGAAATATTGTATCTTACAGTTCTGATTGCAGACAGAGATGAAATGACTGCAAAAACCAGGACTCGGAATCCTACTGCATTGTCCTTGGGGGTGAACTAATTGCTACTCTGGAAGGGTGGAAGTGTTGAAATGGTTTCATAGCTTCCAGATGCTGTAACACATCTTAGCAATGTTCTATACATGTGTCTTATGATACATATGTGGTAGATTCTGGTTCAGTTTCTAGTAAAGAAGGTAGTGGGAAACCAGAGTCAGGTGACCAGATGTGATTTCATTATATAGCCAGCACTGAAATGATATTTAGATATTATTGAGAGATGTCACTTAGCTCTCAGGACAGCATGTTTGTGAAATCTGACAAAGAATGACCCCCTCACCCACATTATCTTGCCTTGCTTTAGTAAGTAACCAGGAAATAGTAATTCTTTTCATCAGTCAGGAAAATACAGTATATTAGTATTAGTATAGTATATAGTATATTTTATAGTTAATATAAATATATATGTTTTTCTGTATCTGTGTGAATCTATCCATCTGCGTTTCTTTTAATTTTGCCTGTGACAAACTCTGGTGTTTATTGTAAATTGTTATTTACTATTACATGTTATTTTATTATTTATTATTAAATATAGTTAAACTTTTCATTGTGCTGGTCTTTTAAAGAATATTTTAACCTTTGAGAGTATTTATATTTATTTGGTAACACTGGGGCTGCTCTTGAAAGCCTTGCTATTTGGTCAACATTACCATTGGTATTAGTATTAATTTCACTCTTTATAACTGGTTCATAGGTAGGTACTAGGCTTTTGGCCCTAGGGCCTATATAAGCCTAGCCAAATGGTACCCTGGCTTTTGCCACCTAGGAAAATTATTTTCCTGTGCCCCTGTCAAGCAGAGCCACAGAAGTGATCCCTGGGGTGAATTTCCTATCTCCCATCCAATCATCAAGAGTTTTCTTGAAAAGTGCTAATGAGGAGCTTTGTTTGATATAGATAGGTAGTTTGTTCCATAGTATGGGAATTCTCTGGGCCAGGAATCTATCCCTCCAGCATGTTCTGTTTATTGTGGTGACAAGGTTTAGGTCTCTAGAGCATGTAGCTCAGAGGGATTGGGATTTCTTTAAGTGGAGCATGTCCAACAGCTCTGGGTTTGACATAGCTTTGTATGTTAGGCAGAGATCGCCTCGGAGTAGGCGATATGCAACGGAGTAAAGCTGAAGTTTTTGGAGATGGTCTGCATAGGGCATCTGTTTGAAGCTGGTAATCCTCTTTGTGAGGTACTTCTGCAGCCTTTCCAGCTGTTGTAGATGACTTGTGATGTACATAGCAAAAGAAGTGTTGTATTCTATAATGGGTCTAATGAGTGACAAGTAGATGGGAACAATGACCTCTTTTTTCCTGGATGAGAAACCTTTTGTGATGAGGTGTGCCACGTAGAAGGATTTCCTGACTACTGTGGTGATGTGATAATCAAAGAAGAGACTACTGTCCACCTTTGTCCCAAGGTCTCTTATCACACTTTTGGTGTTAAGTAGACTACCACCTATGTGGTAATTCATGGGTACACAGTTTTTACCAAAAGGGATGACAATGCACTTTTTGGCATTGAGCTTGAGGCCATGACTTTGACAACAGGTATCTGTCTCAGTGAGGCCATTTTGTAGGCTGTCCACATCATTAGGAGTCTCGATTATGGCTCCTAGTTTACAGTCATCGGCAAAGTTCGTTAGCGAAAGACTTTCTGTGTTAGCTTGTACTTCAGAAAAGTAGATACCAAACAGGAGAGGACCCAGGACTGAACCCTGTGGTACTCCACTTGTCACTGGTCTGAAGTCGGATTTGGAGTCTGCTACTTTCACAGTGTGGGTTCTGTCAGTGAGCCAGTTGGCAAGCTATCCTGCGACATAGGGATTTATACCTAGTTTAGTGACTTTATCTATAATTCCAGAGTGGGGAATGGTATCAAAAGCCTTGGCGAGATCTAAATAGGCTGTGTGATCCACCTTACCCTCATCTATGGCTTTGCTGACTGCTACAAATAAGTCTACCAGGTTTAGGGGACATGATCTGCCTTTTACAAACCTGAACTGGGTGGGGTCTAGAGTTTGGCAATTACCAATGTCATTGTTTATAAGTTCCATGATGATACGTTCCATAGCCTTGCAGACCAGGCTCATCAGGCTAATGGGGCGGTAGTTCCCAGGGTCCAAGATGGCTCCCCCTTTGTGGAGTGGGATAACCATCGTTGTGTGCTATTCAGTGGGCACAAAGCCTGAGGTGAGGCTATGATTGAACATGGTACTTAGGTGGGGTGTCAGTTCATTCTATAGTTCGTGTAGAACGCAGCCTGGGATGTTGTCAGGTCCCATTGATGCTGTGTTCTTGGCTTTGAAGAGAGTGGTTTTTACGTGTGCAGCCATGATTACAGGAACTTTGCATTCTTCTGGTATAGAGATAGGCCCTTTAGGGGGTTTGAGGGGGGTAAATTTAGCACTGAACCTATCTGTCAGGATGCTGGCAATATCAATTGTTTCTATATATTTAGTGCCATTGTGCTGTAACTCAGAGCAGATCTGAGTGTTGCCATTGAGGTTCTTGTCATAGCCATAGAATGCTTTGTGGTTGTCTTTAGAATCAGTGGTGATTTTGTTTTCATAACTAGCTTTGGAGGATTTTATGACAGATCTCAGATTTTTAATGAGGCTGACCAGGGAGTTCCTCCAATCATGGGATTTTACTCTTTTTTGCAACAGTTTCTTTATTCTGTTATAGAGTTTGTATATGGCAGGGGACCACCAGATTACCTTCCTTTTTAGGAGGATACTGTCTTGATTCTGTTAGGGTTTGCACGATCCATGCACTCGTGTAAGTGCTTATAAAGTGCATTTGTGTAAGATTGAGCAGTCGTACCTCTATTGTCCGTATGCATGGGTGTCGTGAAGTTTGCCATTTCTGTCTTATTCCTCTAAGTAATTCCTCTAAGTAACTTAAAAAAATAACAAGGGTTGCACCAATACATATTTCTGAACAAAAAGAAGAAGCATGAAATACTAAAATCTGGAATAATTGGTGAACTGTAATCTTCAGTATTTATCAGAAAATCAAAAATGCTACATGGCATGGGACAAAATGATTTAACAAAATCAGAGACAGCTAAGTATGAATGGATGCCAGAAAAGAACAGATTTGCGTAGTAGCTAGCAATGAAAGTTATGGCTATGAGCTGCAAACAATTTCTTGTAGTCCAGGGCTGGGGCTTTTCAGCCTTTGTTTGTCTATTGTGTGTATCTGAACAAGTTCCTTAAACAGACAGGCATCTGCTGCTATTAGGAAATTTAAATCTGGCAAGGGTCCTCAAATTTCTACTAGAGTGCAAGCCTGGTAAATAACTGTTACAAAAAGGTCTCTTATATCACATCTGCACCAGACTTCAAATTTTAAATTGCAGTTTTTATACTGAGACCACCTCCCTACCAGCCTTCCATTTGCAAATTGTAGCCTTTGCTACTGTTCATATCTGTTTATGTATTTATTGTTTATAAACAGGTTTAGTGGATATATTCCAGAGGACTCATTTCAGCAACAGAATAATAACAAAGCAAGACAATAAAAAAAAAAGAGTCAAAAAGACTGCAGTTTAGGGACATGTAGTCATTAGAAGAAAAAGTACCATTTGCTACCAATACTGTTAGGAACACAAACTAGGAAAGAAACAAACAACACATGCATGCCAGTGGATGGCAACAATACAGAATGATGAGCCACAGGAAAGAAACAAGTGTGAACTTTTATCTGCACTTTTTCAAATACTACTGCATTTTATTTATTTATTTTTTCACTGAATATTAACTGAATTTAATATTGTGGGCTCTGTGTCTCTACAGAGAGCCTGTTAGAAGTGTACCCATTGGTAGCAGTGGGGGCTAGTTTCATTTAATTGATATTTTGTGTTTAACTCCTAGCCTAGGTGTTTGCCCTGCCATATAAGTGTTACATCTTGTGTTATTTCTGTTAAAGTATCTGTGCTTTGGCTGGCTAAGATCTACTTGCAATTAACTAGACGTATAAGCAAATTTAACTACACTTTTATCTGCACTTTTTCATATAGTACTGCATTTTATTTATTTTTTTTTCACTATTAATATTAATTGAATTGAATATTGTGGACTCTGTATCTCTGTAGAGAGCCTGTTAGAAGTGTATCCATTGGTAGCAATGTGTGTGTGTGTGTGTGTGTGTGTGTGTGTGTGTGGTAATTTCATTTATATTCTGTGTTTAACTCATAGCCTCGGGGGTTTGTCCTGACATATAAGTGTCATATCTTGTGTTATTTCTGTTAAAACATTCGTATAAGCGAATTTAAGTATATTTTTATCTGCACTTTTTCATATAGTACAGCATTTTATTTTTTTTCACTGAATATTAATTGAATATTGTGGGCTCTGTGTCTCTACAGTTAGTTCCCCAGCCTCTCTCTTCTTGTTTTGGTGTTAACCTTGGTGGCTTTGAAATTGCCCACCCCTCTTGTAAATTTGTATTTGGATACTCCTTCTGGGCCCATCTCATTTGCTCACTAAACTGAGTGCAGTGAGATCATATTCTAATTTCAGGCACTCCTACTAGTCCCATCTCTTCAGCTGTATCCACTGAGTACAAAGTGAGCATCTGGGAAGGACAACCCCTGTAGCCTCTTAATCCTGCTCTGTTCCCTCCCTCAAAAAAAAAAAAAAAAAATATATATATATATATATATATATATATATATATACACACACACACACACACACACACACACACACACACACACACACACACACACACACACACACACGCGCACTTTATTCAACTGTTCTTACTGTAACTGTCTTAGTTTGCTGTTCTGTGTTCAGTTGCCCTTACTCTGCACTTATTACTGCTTGTTAGTAGCCTTCTAATCTACTGCCATCTGCACTTGTTTTAGTCATTTGTTAATTTAATTGCATTTATTTAAACTGTATTTGCCATAATATTGCTACACACTCAAGTGTGCTAGCCTGCACTGCATTTGAATTGTATTTACTGCTGTTTTAGCTGCTTTTCTGTAAAAAAAAAAAAAAAAATTCTAACCTTGTTTCCTGTCTTTCCTGTAACTAGTCTAGTCCAGATACAGACTTGCTGTATCCAGGACTTTGGTAAGCTTCTGAACCCCCCAAGCCTTTCTGTGTTGGAGGGAAGCCTTCTAGCTTATCAGTGGGAATGGTAAGAACTAGGTAGCCTATCTACCACAAGAAGAGTGGGTTTTGGCCCTGAAATTGTAGTTTATTGGCCGTTTGGGCAGTTTTTCCATCTCTTTCAACTTTCCGGTTTAAAAGCCCACGTTTGCATTTGATCCCCGCCTTTCCTGTAACTAGTCTAGTTCAGGTACAAATTTGCTGTATCTAGGACTGTGTGTAAACTTCTCAGCCTCCAAGCCTTTCTGTGTTGGATGGGAATCCTTCTAGCTTGTCAGTGGGAGTGGTAAGTACTAGGTATCCTATCTACCACAATAGGAGTATTTCCTGGTCCAGAAATTGTAGCTTATTGGCTGTTTGGGCAGTTTTTTCCATCTGTTTCAACTTTCTGGTTTAAAAGCTCACATTTGCACTTGTTTCCCACCTTTCCTGTAACGTCTAGTCCAGATAAAGATTTGCTCTATCCAGGACTGTCTGTAAACTTCTGAGCAGTGCCAAAGTCTGTTCTTCAAATTTTCCCTTAGATCTGCTAGTTCTCTCCTCTCCTGCACTTTTACTAGCTTGTTAGTTTAGCACTTTAGCAGACGTCTTGTAATTATTGTAGTACACAAAAGTGCGTTCTACAAGGAAACAGATCCAGTACTTATTAAAGCCCACCCCTCCAGGCATGTCTAAAGTCAGTTCCCTGTGCTTCTCCTATTAACCTGGTGAAGCTGGACATTCTGAGGCAATAACCCTCTCCACTTACCCCCCAACACTCAGACTTGTGAGAGATGCACTTATATTATATACAAATTGGAAGCCACGCACTCTCCAGCCAAGACCAGAATAGCTGGTCAAGAGGTCAACACTTGCACCACACCACATGGAACACATAGCCCTCCAGAATACACACCAGCATTGCCTTCACATAAAAACACAAACCACACACCAACCTTTGCGGAGGCTCTCAATAAAAATCTAACCAAACTACAGAGACCTCAAAGGAAGAAACACACTCGACCACGACAACACAACACTAATCACAAGACACATAACTCTCCTAAACAGTGTGCCACTGAACCAAAGCCCCTGAGGCAAAACAGCATGCCCAACACACTAGTCATAGGTGACTTGATAGTGAGGCACACTGATGTCTCACTCACTAGGCTGAATAAGAAGAAAGTAGCAGTGAGCTACCTGTCAGGTGCCAGGATCTGTCTCATAATGCATGCACTCAGATCCCTCAACAACAGGTACAAATATGACTCTGTCATTGTGCATGTGGGTGTGAATGACCTGAGATGTACCTCCTTGGACTACAGAAAAGAGACATGGAGGAGGTCTTGGATTATGTAGCCTAGGTGGGTATGAGCAGCATTCTACCATCACCCAGAATGATACCACAGTACAAGCAGAAAATGATTGATTTCAACAACTGGGCAAGTTTCTGTTGTCATTCTAAGGGGATCCAGTATCTGTCTTCCTGGGATGACATGATTGACAGACCTCAATGCTTTGCCAGAGATGGCCTGCATCTGTCACCACTGGGCTTCCGGATACTGGCCAAGGCTCTTGCCACCCCTATAGTGCCTTTTTAGGTGGTATTCCAAAGTCCAAATTACCACCATAACAGCTACAAACAAATGCAACTTTAGGGTCATGCTGCTCAATGCTAGAAGTCTAAATCTCAAAATGCAGTCGCTCGACGTACTCCTTAAAATGGAGAACATGGACATTTGTGCTGCAACAGAGACCTGGTTCAAGGCAGCAGAACGCACCCCTGCACTACAAGGCTACAACTCATTCCACACCTTTCTGCCCCAGAATTTGGACCAAAGCTCCAAAGACGGTGGTGTTTCCATATTTATAAAGGATCCCCACACCTCCAGAATGGTAGCCCAGCATAATGCATCTAAGATACTTCAGGATCAGCTAACACTGGGTAAGACAGCGATTCAGGTCGTAGCCTGCTATAGGTCCCCAACCATGTCCCAAGATTCACACTTCACATTCCTAAGCACCCTGGAGAATATTAGGGTCCAACCTAACACTCTCATACTGGGTGACTTCAACTACCCCTCCATTAACTGGGACAACTACTCATGTACCAATACATTTGCCCAAGGCTTTCTGGAATTCTTTAATTCCAATGATCTGGACCAGTTTATTCTTACCCCCACTAGAGGTAGCAACATCCTTGACCTGGTCATTACTAATATGGGCGACTGTTGTTCTACACCAATAGTCAACTCCTCCCTGGTTAGATCCGAGCAAATGCTAATCACCTTGGAAATCCACATCCCTTCCACCCCCCAACAAAGGTAACCACCATAAAAAACTTCTCCAAAGCTAACTTTGGGCTCCTAAAAACAGAAGTGGCTAACTTCTCCGCACCCATGAAAATGGAGAATAGTTGCATGACCGCCAAATCATACACCAATGCACTGTACAAACACATACACAAATGCATGGATTTCACCATACCCAATAGAACTAAGATGCTCTCCTCAAAAAAAAAGGAAGCCAATCTGATGATCTCCTGCCATAAACAAACTCTACATCAGAAGGAGGATACTGATGCAGAATAAGGTGAAGTCCCAAGACTGGAAAAACTCCCTAATCAGCCTCAGCAAAAGGTTGAGATCCCACATCAAATCCTCTAAAGCTAGCTATGAAAACAAAATTGCAGGAGATAGTAAAGACAACCACAAGGCCTTCTATAGTTATCTAAAGAATCTCCATGGCAATACCCAGATTTGCTTTGAGCTACTGCACAATGGTACCTCCTATACTGAGCCAACAGATACTGCAAATATACTGGTGGACAGACTCAGTGCTAACTTTACCCCCCCCCCAAAGGACCAATCACAATACCAGTAGATTGCCAGGCACCCAGTATTACTGCTGCACAGGTTAAAACAGCACTGTCCAAGGCCAACAATACAGCTTCTATGGGACCTGACAGTATCCCTGGCTGTGTTCTACATGAACTATAGAGTGAACTGGCACCTCACCTGTGTGCCCTGTTCAATCACAGCCTCACCTCAGGCTTTGTGCCTACCAAATGGCACACTGCTACAGTCATCCCTCTCCACAAAGGAGGAGCGACTACAGACCCTAGGAACTATCACCCCATTAGCCTGACGAGTCTGATATGCAAAGCTATGGAAAGCATCATCATGGACCTAATAAACAAGGATATTGGGAATCACCAATCTCTGGATCTTACACAGTTTGGTTTTTGTTAAGGGTAGATAATGCCTGCTCAACTTGGTCAATTTCTTTGAGTCAGTCACCAGAGCTGTGGATAAAGGTAAGGTGGTTAATACAGCCTACCTTGATCTGGCCAAGGCCTTTGCTACCATTCCCCATATAGGAATCATAGAAAAACTTACTAAGCTAGGCATCAACCCCTATATCACTAGGTGGTTACAAATTGGCTCGCAGATAGAACCCACAGTATGAAAGTAGCTGACTCCAAGTCAGACTGCTGAGCAATCATGAGTGGAGTCCCACAGGGTTCGGTCCTGGGTCCTCTCCTGTTTGGTATCTACTTCCTCTGAAGTCCAGACCAACACGAAGGGACTCTGGCTGACTATGTTTGCAGATGATTGCAAGTTGAGAGCTATTATTAACTCCCCAAGTGATGTTGACATCCTACAGAAAGCCCTCAATGAGAGTAATGACTGCTGTCAGAACCATAGCCTTAAGCTCAATGCCAAAAAATATGTCTTCATCCCCTTTGGGAAAAACCTGGTTCCCTTGAATTACCACATTGATGGTAGTCCACTGAACACAGAAGGCATTATAAGAGATCTGGGAACACAGGTTGACAGCAACCTTTCTTTTGATCACAACATTGGCACTGTGGTCAGAAAGTCCTTCTATGTGGCACATTTCATTACTAAGGGTTTTGCATGCAGGAAGAAAGAGGTCATTGTTTCCCTCTACTCTTCCCTCATTAGGCCAATCATCGAGTACAATGCCCCATTTGGCATGTGCCTCACTAGACACCTGCAACAACTGGACAGGCCGCAAAAGTACCTCACAAAAAGAATCCTAGGCCTTAAACACTTGTCCTATATGGACAGACTCAAAAAACTCCAACTATTCTATTTCTCATATTGTCTACTCTGCTTGCCTTACAAAGCCATGTCTGACCCAGCTCAGTTAGAAATGCTATATCTGAAGAAATCCCAATCCCTCCGCACCACACGCTCTAGAGACCTCAACCTCATTACCACAATCAACAGAACATGCTGGAGGGACAGGTTCATAACCCAGAGACTGCCCATGCTATGGAATAGAGCCCCCCATACATGTCAAGCAGAGCACCTCACTGGCCCCTCTTCAAAGAAATCTTGATGAGTGGATGGGAAATAGAAAATTCACCCCAGGGATCACTCCAGTGGCTCTACTCGACAGAGGCACTAGGAACTAAGGTTGGGTGGCATGATGCCAGGGTAATCCTATGGGCTAGGCTTGCAAAGCCTCCAGGGCCATTAGCCTAGTACACACCTATGAACCTATGAAAGTTTAACAGGTCACTTAGTGACAAAAGTAAAAAGCAGTGAAAATTAATGTTAGAGACTGCTCGCGGTGGACAGTTCAGTGCATGGTAATGGTCAGTGTGTGGTCTTGTGAAGTAATAAAACAAGACAGTGACACAGAATGTTGGGACAGTAAGTGTTAAACATCACAATATAGTGGAAGCATGTTAAATGAATATTATAAGAAGTCAGGCACAACCAGAGAGCAAATGTCCACTTTTTTCTGTGTAGGACAATAACAGTGAGCAGGGATAAATCAGACACTTATAGAAGAAGTTACTGACCGATACCCAGTGAATACAAACCACGCCAGTAAACAAAAATGATAATTATTTAGAAAATCCATCCATTCATTCTCTAAACCATCTTCTTTTCTACTAAGGGTGCTTCACTAAGTAGACCGAAGAACAGGTCACTCACAAACATTGTAGGAAGGTAAATGGGTTAGCAAGTAGACAGTGGAACAGATCACTGGCAACCTGTGAGCTTAAGTCAAAAACCAGACAGAAGAAAAGCTTACTACCAGTGATGGCATATCAGTGAGAAAACAGTAGAATAAATCACTGGTGACGAATGAGAACAGGTCAACAACCAGGTAATAAAGGGGGTAGATTAGTAAAAAAACATCCAGTGGCACAAACTGTCAGAAAAAAACAATTAATGGCAGAAATTGTCACCAACTAACAGGAAAGATTTACAATAAGGTTTAGAATCAGAGAAAATGAAATCAGTGTGAATATGCAGCTGGTGATCTAAAGGTTGGACTTACAACTATACCTTAATGCATTGTAAGGAAACTTTCCATGCTGAACTTAAATTTCAGAAGTTGCTCACACACCTCAGTATTTTTGGAAGTTTAATTTCCTTGCAACATGATTTTGCCATCGTGGTTAGCCAGTACTGGTACATCTCATTCTCCTTAATGACCACCCCATGACACTCAGCTGCCATTCTGTCTTCATAGATATAAGCCCTTGCTTGTAGTGAAACACACCAACAGATTCTATCTCATAAGAAAAAAGTGACCATCTGTGCATGGCCCTTCTGTTTATCATACACATAGAGGCTTTGCTAATGCTTGAGCCCACACAACACACCTATTCCCACCTATAGAATGCACTACCTCATGTGTTTGAAAAAGGTCAAGTTCAATGTATTATGAATTCAAGCAGGTAACAACAGATCAATCAGATTCACAGCAGACAACACTTTGTGCCGTGGTAAATGTTTGACTTCTTTGATCAGGTATACTGTGAAGATGAAGGTTATCACTGTACATCTGTGTGCGTGTGTGTGTGTGTGTGTGTGTGTGTGTGTGTTTATGTGTATATATGAATATGTGTGCATGTGTGTGTGTGTGTGTGTGTGTGTTTATGTGTATATATGAATATGTGTGCATGTGTGTGTGTGTGTGTGTGTGTGTGTGTGTGTGTGTGTGTGTGTGTGTGTATGTGTTTGTGTGTATATGCACATTACCTCACCATCAATGGTTTTTCATCTACAGCATTGCAAAAAATGGCAAAAAATGGTTGATATATCAATTTCTTAACGTAAAACTTTGAGCCTGTCTAATATTGTCCTGTCATGTGTCAACTGTGTTTAGTTTCTTCTCATTTCTTTTCTACCTTTTGTTTTCCCATATGCAGTCCCTTCCACCTTTTTAACTCTTACTACTAAAACAGCAGAAGCTTGATTATCATCCATATTCTTGTTCATTTTTCTTTTTTTTGTCTTTTTTTATGAAAAATGTAATCATCATAAAATATGGCTTTCAGCACTTCACAAGTCTCATATTATTTAAACACAATATCCCATTGAGTATCCCTCCTTTTGACATACTATTTTATTTTCATACATTTTTTATTTTCCCTGACCTGGACTGCACTTCAGATGTTCTTTATCTATCCATGCAGAAGATTACATCTTTTATCTTTTTCTGCTGAAATGCTGCATGGCAACTTAATCATCCTATTTGTCCAATGTACAAATTAGACTGTTACTCTCCATTCCGTTCTAAAAACCTTCTGTAATAAATTTAGGCACCAATCTGTCAATAACTATAAATCTTTGTTGTAGACCAAACATTAATTCCTTAATATTGACTAAATATATGCAAGAAAACATGAATATTGTTACTACAAATACCTATAGATACCTTTAGTGGTCCTTTTCCCAAAAATTGTGAGGTTAAGTATGCAATGTCTCTGTCAAACATTCATCTTGCTATTCATACAGACAGAAAAATAAAAATGAAGCATTTACATCTATGCATATTACCCTGGTCTTTGTACAGAAGTACACTCCTCTCTCACAAAAGAAGTGCATCAGCAGACATAACCTCAGTCCAGGGGCAGGAATAAATCTGCCACCTGCATCCTACCACAGAGGAGATTCATCATCACTTCATCTTAATTCAGGTACAGTTCACTTATCTCACCGCAGATGAAGAGTGCTCATGTATATCACCTCAGTCCAAGCCTATGAACACAATCCTCCCCCGACAGAGAAAGCGCATCATCACACATTACTTTAATTCCTCTACACCAGATTTTATTAAATATTCAAATAAATCTTGTAAACTGTAGCCTTCTTGACATGCTCTTTCCCTTAAGCTTTGCTGCTGACCTAATAAATGATACATCAACCATCCTTGTGTCCTTCTTCTGTTTATTTCATTTGTTTGGATGCTAACTGCCCTTCGTTTAATAACAGCCAGTGCTAAGGGAGTCCCCTCCTTTAAAAAATGACTCTGTCCCAAGAACAACTCCTCTTCTCCTGCTACTAAAACAGTCCCAATTTTTTTTTTAAATCTTTGTTGAATTATCACTTGTGACATGGGCTCATTTACATTTATATAAAAGTAATTAAACTGTGTTAACAAGTTATAATTAACAAAGATTATGCTTCACATATATTGCTATATATCATATAACCTAAGCAACATTACATAAATTACTCAACTCCTGCCCCAGTTGTTGTTCTCCATACCCTTGGTCCAACCATGAAATGCTACGAACTTTCCACTTCTTGTCTGTCTGGCTTATACTCCAGATTATATCACAACAACCACCTTAATCTTATAGCAATTTACCTTGCCTGTTTCTTGGCATCCTGACAAAGCTTTATGACCTCATTTGATATCCAGTGATAGACGTCACTGGAGATCTCACACTAATTTTTGATTTGCACCTGATGTTGTATACAGTATAACCTAATAATATATTGATATCAATGTGTGCATCACTGACTACTAGTTCTAACTCAGAGGACATTAACAGTTTAACAGAAATTCCACAAATATGTCACAACAGAAGACATTAAAACATCAAAAAGAGTAGGGGAAATTCCCTGTGCCCTGGTCAAATTTCACATAGTAATAGTGTAAAGACCACCTTGGGTATCCCTTGAAAAGAAGCCACTGTCCTAGGGAGACTAATTTGTCAATAGAGGATGGAAAGATGGATAGATAAATAGATGAATGAACAAATACATACACATATATATATATATATATATATATATATATATATATATATATATATATACATACATACATATATATATATATATATATATATATATACATATGTGCAGGAGTTTGTCACAGTATTAAGGGTAACTGTCAAATCGCCATTCTAAACAGCACCCTTACTCTCTTCTATGTAATGGCTACAGGCCTAGTCACACCTACCCTAGTCAAAAATAAGTCATATATAAATGTGCAGGTAGTTAGAATAATGACATAATATAAAAGAATAATTTAGATTTTTTCTTGTAAAAGGAAAAAAGACACTTTGCAAATAAAAACGAGTCCTACAACTACACTACAGTACAAAATCAGCTGTTTTTTTTTTCAAATGTGTAATGCGTTACTGAATTAGTGAAATTAATAGTGGTGACAGCATACATCTGGCATTGAAACTTGGGGCTTCATTTTTATTCCTTCAGTCTGAGATGATTCTATCTAAATGCACAGGAGTAACGATTCAAGAACGCATCAGCATAAATCTCACAGTCATGAAGTCCAACACAAGTTAAATGTATTATTAGAAGAAGGCAAGCTCTTTGGATCCTCATACTCCCCACTTACTTATATATAATAATTGTTAGATCCTACCGACCCAAAGAAAGAGCAAAAGCACTTTAAACTACAGGGGTTTTTTCATTTCACTCTTTCGCTAATAACTGAAAGTGTAGAAAACAATCTATGAAAGTAATGTGCTTGTGTGAACTGGACCTTAGAAAATGACTGGCAAGCTACAGCTGTCGACATTTATAATGTGAGAAGTTAAGGGAAACCTAATTAACTGGATACACATTATTTTGTCACTGTCATCAATAAATCTAGAGATACAATTAAATTATATTAAAACAGAAACATTATCGTAGCATGTCAATACCAAGTTTAAAGTACAATATTATAATGGAATTTGAAATCAATGACTTAAACAAAATATTACAGTGATATAAAGCTATACTGTAAGTTTTGTGAGCATGATTTATATTCTTTAGCCGATCTATGTGACTTGGACTATAATTGGACTATACAATTTGCTATTTGGGGCAGAGAATTAATGCTGTCAGCTGTTTTACAAGGTATGATTCCCTCAGCTCTCATTTGCCTACCAAGTCACTTATTTAGACAGTGCTAACTAGGTAATTGGGCTAGGCTCATCAGTGGTCCCCTGGACTGCAAGCCTAGGAAATACCATGAAATGAGTAACTTTTTTGCTACAAAGTCAAACTTACACCTGCAGTTTTTATCTTACAGAATTTTCAAGACAATCTAAGGGTTGCTGAAACATATTACAATTGATAGTTTTTTTTCCATTTAAAACATCTCGCAGTCTAACATATTTTGTCAGTCTTTCAACTCCACTGATGAAGCTCTCCAGAGAAAGTCATAAAACATAAGGTCAGCTGTTCCTATTTGCTCTGTCTTGAAGAATTATCATTGCCAGTAAACACAGCTTGTCTGTTCAAAGACTGGAAAGTCTCCAGCGATGCAAAGGTAGATCATTACTTCTAAAGTGGATTTTACGCTTAGTCAAGTCTAAGTCCAGGTGGCCAGGAGGGACTCATCTAGAAAATGTGGCATGATTATTGCCTGTAATTGAAAATAATTTACGCATCCTCAGAAAGCTACAGCACTGTCCATCACATATGCATAGACATTTCAGCAAATCTATTCAGCTTTCATTTTATCTAACGAGTAACAGCTTGTGTGGATGAATAGTTAGATTCTTAATTTTCAAATTCCCAGTGAAGATGCAAACTAGACAGAAATTCTCAGCATACATCTAAAGTTCTACAACACATTAGCACCTTGTAAATTACGGTTCTGAGTGTTCTATTAAACATAAAACACAATGTACTTTTTCTTGTTTCTTCAGTTATATACAGTTAAGTCTCAGTTGCTTATGCGTGCTTCACTTATGCTATGATTGTCATATTTTGTATAATATTGAGATGAAAGATGATTTTTTTTTAAATATATTTTTAATGAATTTTACAAACTTTTCAAACATAAACAGGAAAAACTGTAAGTCATTACAGGAAACAGTAAAGTATGGGTGTAGATATATATATATATATATATATATATATATATATATATATATAACAGTCAATACAAAAATTATGCATTTATAAACAAGCAGTTATCGTTACAGGGAAACTTACATCTTAGAGAATAATATAAGCAGTACAGAAGCCCAATAGCCTATTACAGTCAAAGTCTAGACTAACAGAAGGAAAATGACTTGGAAGGAGGAGCATATGACTGTCTTAAGAAGAAAGAAGAGTGGTAAGGAGGGCACATCAATATAAACTAACTATTTACACCATGTACAACTATTTATAACATATTTACAACATATTTACACCATGGATGCCAGAGGTTAACAAAATAATATACCAAAATACTTTGTAAAATGTAAAGCTACAATGTGATGATAACAATGTCTAATGATTATAGGGCCAGATATCATACAGATGAAGGACTTCCTGGAATGTAATGTTAGTGACCCATTTTGGATTAGGTCAAAAAGGCTGCACCAGTAATTCTGAAAATATTCTTTTTTCTTTTTGTTATTATTGCATAACTTATGTGCAGATATATATTTGATTGCCGTTAATGTAAAGTTTTATCAAGCTATTTCTGAGGGATTGACCCAATTCTTGGCTATAAAATATTTGAGAAGAGTGCAGGCCATAACACAGATGGATGCCCTTAAGAGATTCAGGCATTATATTTAGAATCATGGTTTGCCAGGAAAATGTAGTTTTTTCGTATCCCATTTTTTCCAACTCAGTTCTGAGAGAACCCCAAAGTTTATAAATGTTCTTACAGCTCCAAAAGATGTGAAGTATATCTACGTGTGGGAGGGAACAGAACGGGCAGGTTAGGTTTTTATTGTATCCGAATTTTAGTAAGACTGCTGGGGTACAGTAGGAACTGTTGTTTATCATAAGTTGAGTGTAAATTAGGCTTTTGAAGGGGTTTAGATTCAGGGTATTTTTGATTGCGTCGCACTTAGACTCAGTAGATATTTTTCCTTGTATGCTGTCCCAATATTTGGAAAATATAATATTTGACCATGACAGAGAGCTAAATAAGTTCACGTTTTATTCGGCTTCACACAAAGTCTGGTCCAGAATTGATTTTTTTTTGGTCTCTGATATCTTTTCAAACAAAATTACCAACTTTGCTATTGAGGCTAGATCTATATCTGACCACTTGAATGTCTCACTTTGTATTAATCCCATTCACCAGCTGAATCATGATGGTAGTAGTACCACTTGGTCACTAAATAGTAACATTCTTAAAAAAGAAGATGTTCTGCAGGAAATTAATGATTATCTAAAACAATTTGATGCAGAATCTTGTTTATCCACCATCCCTTTAGATATCCAATGGGCTACGGCCAAAGCGGTCATCAGAGGAATACTCATACAAAAATTATCTTATTATAAAAAAAAAGAAAAATTGTACATTAATAACCTCAACAATGAGCAAAAGATGACTGATGCACAACTACAAAAGGGTTTTTCTCCTGAACTGGAAAAGAAACTACATGATACAAAAAAATATATATATTCCTTTCACTTATAAAATCAATCCTTGGTAGAACTCAAACTCCTCCACAGATATTCAGAATGGGCTCAAACCCCCTCCAGAACACTAGCTAGACTCATAAGCATAAAAGAGGGACCAAACTATATTAATGAAATAAATTACAAAGGGAAAAACTTATACAGAAATGAGGATATTGTTAACTCTTTTGTAAATATATTCACTGAAATCTATAATCCCAAAAACCAGACCCCAAATGAAATGCACAAAAAATTCCTAAATGAGCTATCTGTTCCAAAACTATCCTCCGCACAAAACACCCTTCTAAACAGCCCCATAACGGTGAATGAAATAATGTTATAGATGAAAGAGGATATTGCAGTACGTCATGGATGTGTTGTAACAGGTTATGAAGAAAAGAAGCAACAAAATGCAGGTGGCACTGATCTGTCTGACAAAATATCATGATTATATTAACACATACCCCATAAACACATTCCTAGGATTGCAAATGATCTTTCATTAGTAGAAGCAATCTTGTTTTTCAGTATTTTAACCAATATTTTTTTAAATGGCATACAGAGTGGCCACTTCCTGGGTATATTGTTAGAATGTACAGCCATAATAGCTGCATTTTCCTGCTATTAATGTGTTAATCAGGCACAACTCTAAAATAGTTGACACAGTGTTTTTACAACAAATGTGTAAAGGACAACATATTAATTTAACATCAGATTTACTTGTGCTCTGTGCAGTACAGCAGAAATGACTATAACAAGCATACGTATAATACAAGGGCGTAAAAACAGCCGTAGCTTTCCATTTTAATGGTTTTAACACAACACTAAGTCATCTGAGTATGAATGCTCATGATCAGGGTACAACATGTTATATAAGTATTTGACTACTGAAATCCATTTTATTAATTTATTTATTTCCATCAGTGAACAGGAATATTCTGAAAGGGCTAAACTAGCTCATGTTCAGCACAGGCACTGGGAGAAAAGCTTGAACAATTGTTGCACAAAAGCATACTTTATGGAACATATAAAAACAAGCAGACCTGAGAATATCTGAACACTTCTACAATAGTAAACTGATCATATACTGTTCTACAATATTTATAAGTATACTTACACATACAGATAATGTTAGAACTATTTATGCACTGAAAACAAGATAGACTCTGCAAAGCTCATGTTCACTGTGTAATGCCTTACCACCAACAGTGGAAGCCTATGGGATGTCTGCAAATGACCCAATGAATAAATAAGTATGCAAGTTACTTAAAGTGAAAATTTCATAAAAGGAAAGCCTGTGAGCCATCTCCTTTTTTATACTTAATTCTGATCGAAGTTTGTTTTGTTGTAACTTTGCTTCAGTGATTATGCTTGACCTCTTAGTTTACTATACTATTAGTTTTTGTTGCAAAAGGGCACTTTCTTCTCAGATAAATACCCTCAGAGTTATTATGCACATGGAGGGCAAATTCTCCCTCATTGAGGTGGGGGTGCGGGGTTGCTCCTGCAAACATTACGGCACTTTTGTTTTTCTGAGCTTCTCATCAAAACTGGATTTCACTCTTATTTATTCAAAGATATTGCTTCTATTGAAAGTTACATTGATTGAAGGACATGTATCCCTTATTTACTATATATATATATATATATATATATATAGCTCTCTCTCTCTCTATATATATATATATATATATATATATATATATATATATAGATATAAATATGTATAGATATATATATAAAATATCAAAGAACCCAAAAGCAAAGTAACACTGTAAGAAGGCACAGCATCCAAACACGTAAATCCAAGTATAAAAGTCCTTTATTGTACAGTGGTAAGCGCTTTCAAGGTTGAACAAAATCGCTTCATCAGACAAGGAATGATGAAACTAAACACCTTATATACATACACAATAAAATCAATTAAAATTCCCTCCAAAACTCTTAAAGGGACATGAACAAAAATCAGCCCTTGCCTAACTTCTTCATTTTCAATATGGGCTTGACAGATACAGATTCATTCAGGCCGTATTGTTTATGTGCTGCAAGTCTAAAAATCCACTGAAGTTCAATACTTTCAGTATTAGACACAATGGGACCTAATCTATTAAATTTATGCATTACATGAAGGACTTGAAAAAGGAACCTATGGTCAGATCCATATTCCAATGTGTGTTTGGCCAATGCACTATAAGTAAAAGATTTCCTAGTTTACGTGTTTGGATGTTGTGCCTTCTTACAGTGTTACTCTGCTTTTGGGTTCTTTGATATTTTATCTACAGACTGTCTTGCTTTGCTTTGTTGGGAGACTTTTGGATACATAAATATATATATATATATATATATATATATATATATATATATATATATATGTATATATATGCACCACACATATATATATATATATGTGGTGTAGATTTTGAGGGACTATGTGCTGAGTGTGGTGTGGTGCAAGTGTTTACCTTCTCCTCTTGACTGTCTAGTCCAGTCTTGGATGAAGAGAGCTTTGCTTCCAATTTGGCTATATAAGTGCATCTCTCACAGGTTGTAGTGTTGGGTGGTAGGAGGAGAGGGTTGTCTGTGTACATGAGGCAATTACTGCATTGCCCCAAGATGCCCAGATTCATCAGGTAGACAGGAGAAAACACGGGGGCTGACCCTTAGACATGCCTGGATATGTGCTTATTTGTTAAGTACTAGAAACAAATTTTCTTGGGTGGCGAAAGCCAGGGTACCTTTGGCTAGGCTTATATAGGCCCTAGGGCCTATAGCCTAGTACCTACCTATGAACCTACATAGTTAATGTAGCTATATATTTTGAAATGTTAAACCTACAATTTAGTTTATAACAAAAATATTCACTTAATGCAAATGTTGAAATTTCTGTATTGAATTATGTCTTTCATTTTTGTAACATTGTGACAAGCCAATCACAAATATCATGAAGCTTATCTGTAAATGTTTAATTAGCTGTATGAACTATGTCCTTTTGTAACATGTGAAATATAACTTGCAAGTATTGTGGAGCTTTTCTCTCCGGGCCTCCACTGAAAACGGGCTGTTCTTGGCCCAGTGGACTTCCCCAGTTATCAAACTTAAATAAATAAATAAATAAATAATGTGATTTGCAGAAAGAGAGTAGTGAGAAAAATTTAAAAAGTATTGAAAGCTGAAGAAAATAAGTACAAGTTTGAAGTTCGTTGAACCTGAAAATTAGGATGTAGCAAGTGTAGGATCATGTAAGATTGTAACCAAAATAAACAGGAAAACTCAACAGTGATAACGTAGAAAATGTCTGTAGGTTTGTAAATAAATGATCATGAGCTTAGGACTAGTAAGACTTGAAACTCTATTTCTATATTCAGTTTCATATAGATTCCCTATGGGGCAAACTCTGCATTGTTTATAGGGCTATAAAGGATTCAGTAGTCCAATAGCTCCTATACCTGCATAAATCAAACAGTCCGACCATCACTAGGCCCAGAGGTCTATTTTTTTTTTCTGAAAAATAAACAAAACAAGGCAGAGGAATATATTGGTCACACAGCACCTACCCCTTCTTTTGAAACGTCCTCTTGAAGTTAAGCAGTGTGACACACTGCCTTTAAAAATGAGCTGGACAGTTGCATGGGTTTTCATAAATTTACTCCTGGTATGGTCAGCTGGCCATCCTTGAAAAGAGATGAAAAGGCTAAGGGTGGATGGACACCAGTAAGGCAGAAATGGCTTCATGGCTCTGATGCATTGTAACTCCTTTAATCCTGGGATTTACTTTGTAATCCAGCAATGGAACAAAGCAGATAGTAATGTGTTGTCTGCTAATTCAGTGTGTGAATGATCTAATGAGACATAAGATGACTTCAGCCATTCATATACCTTCCGGTTCAATAAAATGCAAACATAAGTCCATTTCTGTCTTTAGTATATAAATGAAACAACAAGCAAATAACAAGTACAGCTGAATGCAATCTTGCATTATATTTTGAAATGTGACCTTAAGATCATAGATATGATGAAAGAGTTAACATTTTGGTATATAAATTATATTAATTTAAGAAGATATTTTGTAATAGCAGTTGTGATGTGACTGGCAAAAATGGCACAACCAACTGCAAATCCACATCTGCTGGTAAAAAAAGGGCAGCATGTCAACTTTGTGACAGAAAGCCAAAAAAGTAAAAAACAAAGAAACACAACAAATAAGGAAATTCTGCATGTAAAATCACATTTTGAGATCCACTATACCTCCCTTTTCAGTGGGATATAACACATTTGTACTTTGTAGCTGCAATATTATCACTATGAAACTGCATAAATTTTGAAGCAAAAATAATAATAATAATAATAATAATAATAATAAAGATAGCCAGTGACTTGACCTGAATACCTGATGAGAACACTATTGTCAGATTCAGACTCTTGGATATTTTGTCTCTAGCCAGTTCAATATCTGACAGTGCAAGCAAGTCAAGTCAGAGAAGATGCATGTCTAACCTTCACCTTATGTGAATCAGTATGATGCTTGCAGTAAGTTAATCTATTCAGTTCTTCCAGTAGTGTTCCTCCACATATCATTGTGAAAAAACTGCTAGTGATCTAAGACATCATTTTGCAAAGTGATAGATAAGGCAGAAAATGTATGTCTGCTTGTGTTACTACAAAAAAAGTAGATGTGGTAAAAACAAACTCCAGAATATGAATTGTCTCATAATGCAATTTTATCTCCAAGATTTGACATTTCCATGTGTGTATGTATGGTAATGCATTATGGGATAATAGCACAATATATGTAATTTCTTCTATATCATTTGTTGTATATAAAGTTTCAAGACCAGCCATCTTAGCTTTCAATGAATATGAGCTGTAGATATTCTTCAAACCCAATTACTGATAAATGAGGTACTGCTTAGATGTTTTAAAATTGTTTTTTTCTCTAAATTCCTTTTCCCTCTACTCCTGGTGGTCTACATGCTCCTGCTAATCTGTTATTTGCCCTTTCATTCTCTTGTACTGAGCATCCCTGGTTCAGAGGCAATAATTAGCTGAAAAGGCCATCATCCACAAAGCCAAGCAGGAATTCTGTGCTCTCGCTGGCATCCTGGCAGCGAGGCTGTTTCTATTAGTTCATTAACATTCCCTTGCAAGACTAACATGAGTATCTGCATCATCACAGGCAATCTGTGCATTACTCAAGAATAAACAAGTAAAAAACACCACCGCCGAACGTGACAGCAAACAGAGTTTAATGTAATTCAAAATACATACTGAAGCCCAGGAAAATTGTCCGGTGAAAGCGCTTTATGTGTATTTTGAATTACATTAAACTCTGTTTGCTGTCACGTTCGGCGGTGGTGTTTTTTACTTGTTTATTCTTGAGTTATTGTGGCTTATACTCTTTTGAGTGTTTTTATCAGTGGTTATTAATTTGTCCATTACCATTGCTTGCCTGTGTTTCCATGCACAAGCTTCAAGGACTACCCAGTTCAGCATTAACAAGCCCATGTCCCCAGTGCTTTCCATGTTGGTGATGTGCAAGTCCCAGACTGGATGGTGCTGATTGACTGACTAGGATTTCTTCTTACTACCCCCATGATGCACAAGCCAGCACTAGCTACTCACTGCCATCATGGTTCATCCGTCTCCTCCGGATCCAGAGTCGCAAGTCGACCTTTGGTCTTTTGTGCCACAGACATTACTATATCCCTCAGTGACACACATATGGACTGATTTCTCTCAGTTTCTGCAGATCCAAAATCTCACTGTGTAAGTTTTTTTCCTGTTATTAACTGGTCACTGTACAGTAAAATCTTACCTGACTAATTAGGAGGAGATGAACTGACAATGCACTTTGTAAGATAACTATTATCCTTTGGTACAATTATGCAATTACTTTAGGTCAATATTGACAGAGTTCACATATTGTGAAATGTTAATATGCTTAATCAACAAGCATGTATTTTAGCTGAGTGCCTGTTTCAAGAGTTAACATAAGTCACCTACAGAAAGAAAGTTAGCACCAGATCCATCAATGAACAATTCCTCATAAGAGACAAGAGAGAAAGATTGTTCAGAACTAACAAGTAATTAGTAATTTTGTCAAATAATCACAGAAATTCACAGTTTGGAAGTTATCATTCATAATGCAACCAGAAGAAGACTATAATGAATATATACAACATTTAGGGTCCCATTCACGTTGTTGAACTTTTAGAAGTTTGAACATCATAAGGTCAAAACCATATGTTCAAACTTGTAAAACTTTGAACGTTTCAATGCAGATCTCTGTAAGGGAAGCTTTCCCTTTCCTGCAATGTAGTGCAATCTCGTAGTTGGTATATTTAAGTAGTGGGGGATATGGGGGGTGCAGGGGTGCTTGCCCCCTGCTTACAACCTTCAGGTAAGTTTTTTATGTTTTTTTTATTACATTTTTTGAACTTTTAAAGTTCGAACATATGGTGTTCAAACTTTTAAAAGTTCACCAATGTGATGTAGACCCCATCATTTAGGTTAGATATCTGGCATTAAGCCACATGGCGGGCGACAGAACTTTTTAATTTAATTCATTAATTTGTTAGTATACTTGATTTATAGAGTAGGTAAAGAAGGAAACTGAAGTATCCTTGTTTTATTTTTATATATACAGTATATGTATATATATATATATATATATATATATATATATATATATATATATATATATATATATAGATATATATATATATATATATATACACACACATATATATATCTACTTCAGTAGATCGAACTTGTACTAGTTTGAACCACATATGGCAGAGACCATATGCTCAAACTCGTAAAAGTTTAAACACTGATGTAAAACCACATAAAACCAAAAAACACAAAACTAAATGTTTATAGCAGGGGGGCTATGCCCCCTGCACCCCCACACCCCCCTTACTTAAATATACCTACTCCGAGATCACACTACATTACGGAAATGGGAAATCATCCCTTTCCGCTCTGTACGGAGATCTCCATTCAGTCAGATCGGATTTTTACAAGTTCGAACATATGGTCTCAGCCATATGTGGTTCGAACTTATAAACATTCAATCTACTGAAGGGGACCCAAAAATATATATATATATATATATATATATATGTGTTTTTGGGATAAGACCCAGGAAAATGCACACATAGATGAAGAGATCATTTTTTTTATTTTTATTTTATCCATATCTAAATGTTCACCCAGAATGTGGCTAGTGGATAACTTGATTATAAGAGGTTTAAGGTTTCAGTGCCAAGGATAGTTCTGTTTCTTTCTTTCTTTTAACTACTCTATAAATCAAGTATGTTTTCATTCTGAATATAAGTATAAAGTAAAAAGTATAAAGTAAAAATGTTCTGATTGGTTTTAACCTCTTCAATCCAACATATGTTTTGTCTAGCCCTACTTAGAGATTTATTTTCCCATTGTGTGTGTGTGTTTTTTTTTTAATATTGACATGGTTTTCATGGAAATCACAAATAATGAAAGATATTTACTGACTTAAATGAGATGAAAGTCCTTAAATTAAAGGAGTTGGAAGAAGATCCTGTAGATCCTTCAAAAATAAATGAGAAAAGCATTCAGGTTAAAGCAGTCTGAAGTTCCACTTGTGTATGTTTTATGAGGATATCAGTCAAGTCAGCAGTACTCTCATCCACAGGCGGATGTGAAAGAGACAGTGTAGAGTCAACTTTTGCAAAGAGAAGCAGTGCATTTCTCTCCTTAATCTCCCACTTCCGCCTCCTCCTCCTTCTCTTCATCAACAAAGGGCAAGTATTAAAATAATTCTCTTTAGTTTAGGATTTCTCTCTCCAGTTTATTTCTGTTTCTGCTTATTCTAGCACTAGAGTCTGCCTTATGAACTAGTTTAGTTTTCTGTTTAAGGGTCTAACTAAGCTACCTTATTTTTTGTTTACTTATCTTAGAATTAATTCACCTCCTTCTGAGATTTTTTCATGTGTTTGCCTTCTTATTATTATGAACCTCTTTTGATCAGTCTCTGAAGTGCCTTCCCTCAGTACTTTAACAGCAGCTATTTTATGAAGTACAACCTTATTGTAAGCCTGGGCTTGTCCCACAGTGTGGGACATCACTGCACACATGCTAAATGTAAGGCATTCAAACCACGTTCAAATTCCCTTACTACTTGCAGGAGTCCTTGTTTTATACTCACAAAAAAGCCATTCATTAAAAGCATATATTCCTTACTCAATTTTAAGTTTTATTTTTGTTACTACCTCAGTAAATCTGGGTATTTTTCACCTAACGTCGACATTCTTAATATAATGAGGCCCCCAATTCCAAAGATATATAGGCTTCAAAACCTAAGCAATGCCACTGCAATTTTTTTAATGTCTGAATATTTTGTTCTACAGTTTTTATTTAAATTCAACACAATCCCCTTCAAATATGTTTACTGAGGCAATGGCTAACATTAAATTTAATGGCATGATGGATCGGGTGAAAGCTTTCGAGGATGGGGGCGGAGCCTAGATGGCAAACAGATAAGCAGCATTTTTTAGAGCTCCACAAAACAGTACTAGAAAATGGGAAAAAATTATTTTCATTAACCAGAAATAGAAAAAAAATATTAAGGAACTTAAGAACTATGACTCTACCAAATTTCAAGAAATATTATTGAGTTTTTTCTGTCAACATTTTCTGGAGAACAAAATAGCTGTTTGGTAATGGCCAGTTTAAAGAATTCTCACTCAGAAACCACTCTGAAGAAGGAGATACAACTGATGTCTTCCACATTACATGAACTGTCATTGAAAATGAATAGATTCACTGATAATTTGGAAAGTGTCAAGGAAAACTGCCAAAAGCAAACAGATGTACTAAAAGAAATACTGCAGCAGCAACAAAGTAAATTACTTGATATGGAGACATCACCAAATGACACAGATGGAAGACTCAAAGAAGAGGAAAGTCAGACAGAATTCTTACGTCACCAAAATAACTGGCTACTTAATAAAGTGGATGATTTAGAGAATAGGGAGAGGAGATCTAATATAAGAATATATGGCCTTCCAGAAAAAACTGATGGAGAAGACATCATCACCTTTTTGAATTCCTGGCTTCTTGAACTGCTTGATTTAAAAGAGGGATTATCAAATGGAGCACTCGGAAACACGAAACCAAACTAGTGAAAAGTAAAAAGGTAGGCAGAACAATCCAAGCAGTCACAGTAAATGAACGTAAGTTTATTTTTAATCCACAAACGTTTTCGTTACTGTGCAACAGTAACTTCATCAGAAAACTAGTTTGCATGTATGCTAAACTTTTAAATAGTAAGTGGCGTCAAAATAGAACCTAAAACGTCACAGTAGCATCATACTAGTTAAAATATATTCACATTTGCCAGTTAAAGTGCTACAGTAGTATTTTTAGTTGTATTGGAGTGGCAAGTAACTTTAGATGCGTTTTCTGCACCTGGTCTCAATGAAAATTGCAATATTACTTGTGTGCTGAAATTGAGAAGCGCACAGAGGTAGATTTTCTATTTATGAAAAAAGATCTTGTAAAAAAGATTTTAGCTGATGATAAACTAACAACAATTTGAGACTTACACAATAGATGAACATGTAACATGAGATGGAATATTACAATTTCCCTAAACAATTACTGGACTTACTAGCATAGATGGTACTTTACATGACTTGTCTCTTAACATTGTGATACGAAGTTACAAAGGTAAACTTTGATTTACATAAATCAACTAATTACACTATAAATTTTATGACTAATATTAAATATTGTGTTTGACTGTTTTAATAAGTATAATTTTTTATAAAAAATTTTTTACAAGAAGTTTTTAATAAATTAATTAAAAAGTATTTTACTGAATACAACTAAAAATACTGCTGTAGCACTTTAACTGGCAAATGCGAATATATTTTAATTAGTATGATGCTACTGTGACGTTTTAGGTTCTATTTTGGCGCCACTTACTATTTAAAAGTTTAGCGTACATGCAAACTGGTTTTCTGATGAAGTTACTGTTGCAGAGTAACAAAAACGTTTGTGGATTATCAAATGGAATAGAAAGAGCTCACAGAGGCATAGGAAAATCTATACCCTCTTCACGTAATGCACCATCAAGATCAATTGTGGTAAAGTTCCTGTCCTTCTTGGATAAAGAGCTAATTTTAAAAACAGCTTGGAGAAAAAGTCCCATAACATATAAACAGAGTCAAATCAGATTTGACAATGATTATTCTGCAAAAGTGTTAGAAAAAAGGGAAAAAAAACCTGGCCATTAGTGAAACTTCCCAAACAAAATAAAATAAAAGTGCAGATGGTATATCCTGCTAGAATCAGAATTTTCTATTCAAATGACTTGAGAACCTTTAACAACATTGAAGAACCTTCTACCTTCATCAAGAATAATAATAACATCACAATTCCTGAAGAAATGGACTGGACTGTTTCCACCAACTTGAAAAGATCTCCAGAAGAAAATACTTGGTCTGAGGTAAGGAAAAAGAAACAAAGAACTCATTCTAAAACTACACAGTCTTCCAAATCTCTCAAAGAATCAACAAAGATACAGACTTCTGGACTTTACCTCAAAATTTATGTATTTTAGCTATTATTTTGCCTATTATACTCTACAACATTTATACTTTTTCTTAAACTTATACTTTATGCAACATACTCATCACAAGTCTAGTGGTTGTGTCTGATAATGTTAAATGGTTTTATAACTTAGAGTGACTTCTGAAAATATAGTTACATCTCATTCATAGGCAGTGAGGAAATCCAGATTCAAATGTTATCTTTCACTTTAGTATAATTAGTTATATGTAAAGGAAGAACAGAGACAACATATATACAAATGTTTTTTTCTCATCTCCGTTTTTATTAATAGTATATTTAGTTCACCTCATTGTTGCATAATAGGAATTGAAAATTTTTAATCATAGTTTCTGTGGCTTACTGACTTCACTACATTTCAAATTCCAATTTTAAAAGTAACATAGATATCCATATTTTTAAATGTGGAAAAAGCAGAGTCACTATAAACAGAGTTCCGTTACTGGTTCTGACAAGGCTGTTATTTGAAACATTCTTGTGCACTAGTTAGAGCTTCCCTTGTCTGCTATGAAAGATTTAAGGTAGAAATAGTCAGCTAAGGAATCCCCTGCTTGTCTGTTGTTAAGGTAGTGCTTGTAGTGTGATATCAGTTGCCAAGCAGTATATTTTAAGCTCATTTAACATGGTCTTTGGATTATTAGAATCTACAAACCCTGACTTCATTTAAATAAATTAAAAGAATAGGTGTGAAATCAGTGACAGAGTAGCTGTTTTTCATGGAGTAAAAAAGAAGAATTTACAGTAACATTTAATAATATCCAATTGAAAAAGTAATAGAAGCATTACAGGCTACATTGTTACACTTGAAGTAAACACAGTCCTTTCTTACTTCTGAATTATTCCTACCTAGGCTATAGGATATTCCATGCTATGGTGATCCAGTAAAATGACATGTCTGATAGATTTGTAAGCATCTGTTACAGCGTTGCAAGTGTAAATAGGAAAATACGTGTGAGATGCACACATCAGCTGCAGTTGTGACATACTTCTGTGCACATAAGTAAAATTAAGACAAGTTTTAGACATTTTATACTGAATACTTCATTAACCTGGTAACAGAAATCATCTAATTTCAGAAGCCACAAAGGGACTTATTACCTTGTACTTATAACTCCTGCTTATTTGAATATAATCTTTATTAGATAACATAGTAAACCCTGTACTGTGCAGTGTTGTTATTTTCCTCTGCTCACACTGCCTAGACATGTTCAATTGAATTGATTAAGTAGTAACCAAATAAATAGTGAATACAGTAGATAGCAAATTACTGATTACTCTCCTCACCCTTTATTGCTTTCTAATCTTTGGTAAGTGGGGTTCAACTTTCAGTAAAGGAGCAAAGATGCTGGCAATTAGCCAAAATTCTTACACCAACATGCAAGTAGTTGTTTAACTGCACTACTAAATAGTGTGGGCATGTGTACTTATTTTCTGTGATGAACAGTTGATGTATTCCCAGCAAAACTTTAAGCCATGGTTCTATAACTCATACAACTGGCATCTCAGACAGTCTTGTAAGTGCCTGTTGATGTACTGTGGGAGTTGCCCTGATGACGAGGAAGTACTGGGAAACCTATAGTAAAATTGCACATAAAATTAGCATAATAAAGTAGTTTAGATGCCATTCATTCTACCAAGAATTGTTTGAATTACACATTTACAGACATAGGTTCCTAAGAAACAAAAATCCTAAATGATATTCTATATGCTACACATCTGGTTAAGGCAGGGATTTATAATGTAAACAACGTTTAATCCTTCAGACATTAGTTGTATAGCTGACTATTATGCAGCTGATATTTTTACTGAATATTGACAACTGTTTAAATAATAAGGTTATCAGTTTCTTAGTGATATGGTTGGTAAAACGAGTTCACGTTGGAATTTCATCTTTATTTCTTTAAAGTAAAGGGCCCATGAGAAAATGTCTTCATGGTCTGCTTTTGCTACTGCTTCAAGTAGTAAATAAGACAGATTTGTAAATTGTAATTCTTGTTGAGAAACTCAAGTTGAACACTAATTAAATAGATATGAGATAGAGAGATTTCTTAAGGCACTGTTCAGCTTAACAGGTTTTGTATTTTTTAGAGTCATTGTTTTAACAATTTAATAACAAAGAAGGGAGTCTGCCTACTCCTGTATCTGCATGACACAGTCTTTGATAAACACTCTGTTATAAAGGTTCTAAGGAACTGCGGCTGTGCAGAACAGCTTCAGTAATGCTCTGTCTTGACTAGCATTTGGTTCAATATTCTGTGATTATATTCTCATAATATGAATTGATATTATAACTATGCATTAGTATTAAGAAGTTTATAAATTGCTCACTCACATGGCCACTTATCAGGACAAATTGCTTTTGTTTCATCATCAGTGAGTGATCACGGTGGTTTAATGTTGTCTTTCTTCATTTTTTCTTTTAATTTGTCACAACTACATTCATGGGTGGACATAAAATAAACTAAATCTGGTTATGCTTTCATTTGTCTCTAATTGAAAGCATGTGAGTGATACGTAAAGATGTATGACATGTATTGTTCACTCAAACATATTTACATTATCATCTCTAGTGAACACAACTCTAAGGGTTCATTCTATGGACTACATAGGTTTTGTAGTATGATTCAAGTGTTCTGAGTAGACTTGTCAGTATTTATCTTCACTTATTGATACATTTCTAAATTTACTTCACTCAGTTATAATATATTTTTAGTATGTAGGAGAGTGTTTATCTGACAATCATTAGTATATTGGTCATATCAGAATATTGGAGACTATTAATATATATATATATATATATATATATATATATATATATATATATATATATATATATACTACTCTCGGGCTAAAGAGAACTAATGTTAAGCAACATTTACTGTGTTATAAATGAGATTTTACTTTATGAATGTTTAAGTAGTGCATGATAGGATGATTATATTCTGAAAAAGAAGTCTAATCTAATCTAAAATTAAATTGTATTACCAAATCAATAAGTGTCATGTTTAATCATAGCTTCACCTCAGGCTTTGTGCCCACTGAATGGTGCACAGCTACAGTTATCCCACTCCAGAAGGAGGGATCCACCTTGGATCCCAAGAACTACTGCCCCATCAGTCTGATGAGCCTGATCTGCAAGGCCATGGAACATATTATCATGGAACTTATAAACAAAGACATTGGCAACCTTCAAACACTGGACCCCACCCATTTTGGGTTCGTGAAGGGCCAGTCTTGTCTCCTGAACCTGATTGACTTCTTCGAATCAGTCTCCAGAGCTGTGAACGAGGATAAGGCAGTCCACACAGCCTACTGGACCTTGCCAAGGCCTTTGACACCATCCACCACTCTGGAAACATAGATAGCCTTACTAAGCTGGGCATTAATCCCTACATCACTTGATGGGTTGCCAACTGGCTTACTGACAGAACCCACACTGTAATAGTAGCCTACTCTAAATCCAGCGCCAGACAAGTGACAAGTGGAGTGCCTCAGGGTTCAGTCCTGGGACCGCTCTTGTTTGGCATCTACTTCTCTGAAGTACAGGCCAACACTAAGGGACTCCGGCTAACAAAGTTTGCAGATGACTGCAAACTGGGAGCCATTATTGAATCCTCAAATGATGTGGATATTCTACAAAAGGGCCTTACAGAAACAGATGATTGGTGCCAGAGCCAGGGGCTCAAGCTCAGTGCCAAGAAATGTATAGTTATCCCCTTTGAGAAAAAAACATGTACCCAGTGAATTACGACATAGGTGGCAGTACACTAAATACCGAAAGTGTGATGAGACTTAGAGAAATAGGTGGACAGTGGTCTCACCTTCAATAACCACACCACCACAACAGTCAGAAAATCCTTCTATTTGGCACACCTCATCACTAAGGGCTTTCATCCAGGAAAAAGGAGGCAACTGTCCCACTGTACACATCCCTCATTAGACCCATTATAGACTGCAATGCCCCATTTGGTATGTAACTCTCAAGACATCTGCAACAACTGGAAAGGCCGCAGAAATACCTCACAAAAGAATCACAGGCCTAAAGCAGATGCCCTAAGCTGACTGCCTTAAAAAACTCCAGCTATACTCTGTTGCATATCATCTACTCAGAGGCAATCTCTGCTTAACATACAAGGCCATGTCAAACCCAGAGCTGTTAGACATGCTACATTTAATGAAATCCCAATCCCTCAGAGCCACATGCTCCAGGGATCTAAACCTTGTCATCACAATAAACGAAACATGCTGGAGGGATAGGTTCTTGACCAAGAGACTCCCCAGACTCTGGAATAGACTTGCCCATACATGTCAAGCAGAGCACCTCTTTGGCCTTCTTCAAAAGGAACCTTGACAACTGGATGGAAGAAAGGAAATTCACCCCAGGGATCATGTCAGTCACCCTGCTAGACAGAGGTCCACGGAAGTAAATAGTGTGGGAAGAAATAGCCAGAGAATTGTTATGGCTAGGCTTGTATAGCCCCTAGGGCCGATAGCCTAGTACCAGCCTATGAACCTATGAAGCTATGAATACTCATTTTCCTACATTATATTAATTCATTATTCTTAGTTATATAGGGAAAATAATAACTAATACTGATTAATCTCCAAGATAAGAGAAAAGGTGCACTGGAGCTAGAAAGGGGTTAGTTTTTTTTTTCTTTCTTTTTTCATGAAGGAAGTTATGGTAGGCAATCTGTTAGATTTCTTTTTATCTAGCAGATTGGAAGTGTATTTCACTTCATGTGCATTAGAAGGTTTACAAAAATATTTATATACTTCTTGTTATACAAGTAATTTTGGCAATTTTATTTTTTATTTTTTTATTGGCCTGAACTAAGATCTATTTAAGTTATTTGACCAAAATTAAAATATTGACTACAATGAGAATTATTAACATAGTAGTTACACATTTTACATTTGGTATGGTATTACAAAATATAATACAAAACAAATACGGTGTAAAGTTAAATACTGAGAATGGACTTAACTACTTTATCCTTAAACACTAATGGTTTAAACAATCCAAGGAAAAGATCTAATCTATTAAGATATATGAAATTAAATAAAGTACAAGCAGTATTTCTTCAAGAGACTCACTTCAAAACAGATGATCTTATCTCTCTCTTCATATAAGAAAAAGATTAGGGGAACTTTAATTTTATGGAAAAAAATGTCACTATGCCTCAGATCATTTACAAATATGAAGATAAAGCAGGACTCCTAGCCAAAGTAATAGTAAAATATAACAATAGGCTCTGGACATTAGTAAATATATATTGGTTTCCAAGTATTGGGGTTGGGACAATAAGAAAACACATGGATCTAATAACTAGAGTATATGAAGGAAATTTGATTTTGGGAGGTGACTTTGATTGTGTATTGGATAAATCAGAGACCACAAGCAAAGCAAATTTATGTGTAAGTTCTATAGGGAAGCTACTTAAGAAGTGGGAAGAAAGTGTAAATCTAATTGATACATTTAGTTATAAGGAGAACAATTCATTATTATTTTCACACCAAGACCACAGATTTGGAACACATACAATAATTGATACAATCTTCATATCCCAAGAGCTAAATTCAAAAATAATAAAATTTTCCATAATCCCTTGTCCCTATTCAGACCATAATTCATTAATTCTCAAAATACATACAAATTATAAGAAATTAACTTTTACGCCAAAAATTCCAGCTTACATTACAAAATAAAAACAATTTAAACATTGGTTAGACTCAGAAATATAATTATTTTTAGATATAAACTATACTACTGAAATAAATGTAATTTATCTTTGGGATACCTTGAAAGCCTATCTAAATGGAAACAATTATTTCATAGAATAAAAACAAGCTAAAAGAGTGGGAATCAGAATTATGTAACATCCAAAAACAAATTACAGATCTCACTATTAATTCATCTACTTACACACAAAATAATCATAAAAAAGCATTGGAAGACTTAAACAAAAGATATAATGAAATCCTAACTCACAAAACTAATATAGCTGTAGAAAGGTTAAAACTTAGTTCCTATGCAGTATTACCCAAACATATGCATCATTTAGCAATAAGATTAAAAAAATTTAATTGAAAATAATATTACAAGTATTATACATGAAGGAAGGAAAAGAACAAAAAGGTTTCGGATATAAATGATATACTAGATGCATTTAAACATTATTTTTATGACCATTGTAATGATACTTCACAGATAACTAATACATCAAACTTAGACCTGAAATTAGTAAAGGTAGGGCTGGTAACTTGGCACGTAAAAATCAACTACCAATCATTAGCGGACCGGAGTTCCGCTGTGGCGACCCCTAACCAGGAAAAGCCGAATGACACAACAAAGGCAATACCAGAAAAGTTAAAGTTAGACATTCAGAAACAAATATCTCTAAAAGAAATTACTCAAAAACTCAAGGAAAGTAAAAGTAACAAAACACTGGGAATTGATGGAATAATTAATGAATTGTATAAGATATTGCCGTCTTCAGTAAAATCATTGTTTCACAAAACTTTGAATGAAATTCTAGCACAAAACACAACTCCAATTTCATGGAGATACTCTTTAATTACACCCATTATAAAAGAAAACAAAGACCCTTTACATTGTAAATCTTACAGGCCAATATTTTTACTTAACAATGATTATAAAACCTTCATGTCAGTATTAGTAGAATTAAAAAATCATTGACACAAATAATAAATGAGGATCAAACAGGATTCATTTATAAAAGACACACACATGACAATATACAAAGGATTCTAACACTCATAGATTTTCTAAACAGAAAAAAACAAGAAGCTCTAATAGTAGCTTTTGATATAGAAAAAAAACCTTTGATTCATTGAGCTGGTATTTTCTTTTTAAAGCTTTAGAATTGTTTGAATTTCCTACTAATTTAATTACACTAATAAAGAATATTTATAAAAACTATTTGGCTTATGTAAAACTTGGGCCATTTACCTCGAAGGCTATTGAAATAACCAAAGGTACAAAGCAGAGATGTCCGATGTCTCCTATCCTGTATCCTGTTTGCCTTAGGAATTGAATGATTTGCCTCATTAGTACGTCACAACTCTAATATATCAGGCATAGATGTATATGGTCAACTCAATTCAAAAATTATGTTATTTGCTGATGATGTTTTACTCACGTTATCAGTCTCGGAGAAATCAGTACAAAAACTAGATGAAATAGTGAAAAGGTTTTATCATATTTCCGGCCTTAGATTTAACAAGGGAAAATCTAATTATATGCATTTGAATAAAAAGAGAGAATTTACCTTAACTACAAATTGTGTGATAGGAAAACAAGTTCCCATAATAAAATATTTAGGAATAGCACTATGTGATAATTTGGAATCTATGTTAGCCACAAATTATAGCAACATAATTAATAAAATAAAAATGTTAATAATAAGCTGGAATAAAATGTTCTTGAAATTTGAAGACAGATTACAAATATTAAAAATGACAATACTTCCAAACATTAATTACATTCCACAAGCTATTCCTATAGTACCTAACAAGAAAATCATGAAATAAATAAATACAATTCTATTAAACTTTCTTTGGTATCCAAAAAGAAATAGAATAGCCTATATATATCATATTAGATCTTGGGAAATGAGTGGAATTAAATTTCCAGATCTAGAATCATACATAAAAGCTTCCATATTAAGAACTATCGTTAACTGGACAGATCCTAATTATTTTTCAACATGGAAAACATTGCACACTATTTTTCTAAATGAAAATAAAATAATTAGAAATTGCATATTAAGTGAACAAAATAATAGGATGTGGGGCATATTGACTGCTAATATTCAATATAATATACCAAAACCAACAAACAAATTATATAAATAATATTTACAATTTATTCAGAAGATTTATATATACTAACATGGATATTAAGATTTGGCTAGACTTGATAAGACCCGTTAGCTCTACAAAGAATTTCTTCAATAAAATTCATAATGTTATTTTAACCAGATGGGAAGGGAAAAACTTCACTTGCTAGCAACATTGTATAGAGAATCAAGTAGTATTAGACATTCAACAAATTCAGAATAAATATGACATTCCATCAACAGATTGGTTGATACTACAAAGCATATTATCATATGTTAAGGATCTTTATAGTAAAATTATTAATTCTCCTTATAAAACCAGTCCAAATTTGATAAGTCTAATATCTGAAGTTATTTACAACAATTATAACTGGATGAATCTAATTTCAAAGTTATACAAAATATTGATAACATATAAAGCTAACCCTAATGTAAGATACCAGAATTTCACAGCAAAAGGATGTCATGCTAATCTATCAACTGAGAGTAAAGCAAATCTTTTATGTTCTGTTAACTTAACATTTAATTTACAAGTATGGAAAATATATACATGGAAATATATTCACAGGGGATTTATTACACCTGATAAACTAGCCAAATTCAATTCACTTGATAAATCCATTTGTTGCAGATGTTCTTTAAATTGTAAAGTTGATTGGTCACAGATATTTTTTGATTGTATTAATATAAAAAAATTCTGAGAAGAAATTACTATTTTTCTCCAAGCTATATTTACAGATACCTTTATTATTAACCAAATCTTTAGCCCTCTTAAATGTTAATGACACTATTGGAATGAATAAAAAATACCTATACCTACTTTGGTCCATACTAGCTGTGGCAAGGAAATGTATAACTAGAAAGTGGAAGTCTTCACAAAAACATACTCTGGGAGAATTCTTGAGATTTATGGAAGAAACAGCGACATTAGAAATCAAGGTGAAGGAATTGAGAATTTCACCTAAGACATGGACAAACAATCCTTGGGAAAAAATGTTAACTCTTATTGAGACATTAAAAATGATGTGTAAATTTATACTTTACTAATTGAATATTATACATTTTTGTTGCTAATTTCATATATTTTATTATTTTTTTCCCTCCTTTGTTCAGGTCAATTATACATAGTGTATATAAAGGTTTATAATACTTGTTTATTGATGATTGTATTGTTAAATGTTATATTATTTGGAAAATAAAAAAAATATTTGAAAAAAAAGCTTTGAGGACAGATTAAAATAGCCATTAAAAAGAAAAGGATACAGGAGATATATATGGTTTTAAAAGTGGTGCAATACTGAACTGGAAAAAGGAAGATCATTCTGTAAAACAAACACATGATGCATGTGTCCAGGTGCATAATGATATTGAAGAGGTTGCAGTTTCATTTCAAGAAGAACAAGATAGCTCTCAGAATATGAATTCAATTTGAGTTGATCCAAATAATGTGACAGCACTTGGTCTGTTGGATTATCCCAATTTTGCAAGGAGGTCCACTGCCCTTACCTTGGAGATCTGAGTCTTGGATAAGGAAACAAGATAGAAGAAAATAAAAAAAAAAACATATGATGCTAAGACACAGTAATGACAGGACAATTGATATAACAGGAGAGGTTGAAAAAAACATTAACTATCATTAGTTTATTGAGTCACCAGTTTTCCTACTGAATATATATTTTAAATAAAGGTATGAAATTTTACTAACTGGTGATATGAGTATAATTGACTTTTTAAATGATATTAGACTTCTTTCGGCTATTCCCATTAGGGGTCACCACAGCGGATCATCTGTTTCCATTTCTTCCTGTCCTCTGCATCTTGCTCTGTTACACCAACCACCTGCATGTCCTCTTTCACCACATCCATAAACCTTATCTTAGGCCTTCCTCTTTTCTCTTACCTGGCAGCTCCATCTTTAGCATCCTTTCCCCAATACTCCCAGCATCCCTCCTCAGCACATTTCAAAACCAATGTGATCTTGCCTCTCAGGCTTTGCCTCCAAACTGTCCAACCTGAGCTGACTCTCTAATATACTGATTCCTAATCTTGTCCATCCTCATCAGACCGAATGCAAATCTTAACATCTTTAATTCTGCTACCTCCAGCTCTGACTCCTGCCTTTTTGGCAATGCCACCATCTCCAACCCATATAACATTGCTGGTCTTACTATCCTCTTGTAGGCCTTCCCTTTCACTCTTACTGGTACACGTCTGTCACAAATCACTCCTGACACTCTTCTCCACCCACTCCACCCTGCCTGTACTCTCTTCATCACCTCCCTTCCTCACTCACCATTACTCTGACCTGTTGATCCCACATATTTAAATTCATCCACCTTCGCTAACTCTACTCCCTGCATCCTCACCATTCCTCTAGCCTCCCCCTCATTCATACACATATATTCTGTCTTAATCCTGCTGACCTTTATTTCTCTCCACTCTAGAGCATATCTTCCCCTCTCCAGGGTCTCCTCATCCTGCTCCCTACTCTCACTACAGATCACAATGTCATCAGCAAACATCATAGTTCATGGAGACTCCAGTCTCATCTCATCTGTCAACCTGTCCATTATCACTGCAAATAAGAAAGGGCTCAGATGTAATCCCATCTCCACCTTAAATGCATCTGTCACTCCTACTGCAGAATTCACCACTGTCACACTACCCTCATACATATCCTGTACCACTCTTGCATACTTCTCAGCCACGTCCTACTTCCTCATACAGTACTACAACTCCTCTGTAGGCACCCTGTCATATGCTTTCTCTAAGTCCACAAAAACAATGCAACACTTTCTGACCCCTATACTTCTCCATCAACACCCTCAGAGCAAACATCGCATCTGTAGTTCTTTTTCCTGGAATGAAACCATACTGCTGATCACTAATCATCACCTCCCTTCTTACCCTAGCTTCCACTACTCTTTCCCATAACTTCATGCTGTGAATGATCAATTTAATCCCTCTGTAGTTACTACAGCTCTGCACATCACCCTTATTCTAAAAATCGGTACCAAAACACTTCTCCTCAACTCCTCAGGTATCCTCTCACTTTCCAAGATTTCATTAAACAATCTGGTTAAAAACTTCACTGCCATCTTTCCTAAACACCTCCATGCTTCCACATGTATGTAATCTGTACCAACAGCCTTTCCATTCTTTATCCTTTTCATAGCTGTCCTTACTTCATCCTTGCTAATCCATTGCACTTCCTGATTCACTATCCCCACATCATCCAACCTTCTCTCTCTCTCATTCTCTTCATTCATCAGCCCCTCAAAGTACTCTTTCCATCTGCTCAACACACTCTCCTCACTTGTGAGTACATTTCCCTCATTATTCTTTATCACCCTTACCTGCTGCACATCTTTACCAGCTCGGCCCCTTTGTCTAGCCAATTGGTACAGGTCCTTTTCTCCCTCCTTTGTGTCCAACCTTTCATACATCCCTCCATATGCCTTATCCTTAGCCTTTACTACCTCTCTCTTTGCCATATGCTTCACCTCCTTATACTCCTGCCGATTTTCATGAAAATTGAATTTAACGTTGATTTTTTCAGAACAAAGCTTCAACAATTACAAAAACTGAGTTCCTTTGTTCCTAATAGTCACCAGATCATTAAGACTTTTGAAACATGTGAGGATGATATTTACAGTGCATTAATTGTCTGCCTCACAGGGCCTGATAAATAAGTTTTTACCATCAGACTGTTTGTAAATCTTTTCTAGCTAGTTTCACTGTGTGTGTGTAAGGTATTAACTGGAAAATGTCTCCATTTGTTAAGCATGTTTTTGTTTGTTCTGCTTTCCTGCCAAGGAGTGTATTGTATAACTGATTTAGTTTCCTACCTTCCCTCCCTATTGGTATCTTGTTCTTATAGCTTTGCAGTTGCCCGCTCCTACTGTAAATTTGGTCTAGGACACTCCTCCCAGTCTAGTGTCATTAGCTCCTTCTACCTAATACAGAGAGAACATTTGAGAAGGCCAGCCCACTTACTTTATTAACCTTGTATTATCTCTGTTCCTCCTTTCTCCCTTTTCACTTTGCTAAAAAAAAATCTAGCATTGCTAGAATCCCTTGTGTTCTGACTGAGTGTGCTTCTCAAACAATCTGGAAATATACTGCTGATAAGTATATTTTCTTGCACTTTTTAACTGTTCAGAGTTGAATAAAACAATACTTGAATTCAGTTTAGAATACCATTGGAATAAATTGCATTTATTTAAACTGTATTTGCTTTAATATTGCTACAACTCAAGTGTTCTAGCTTGCACTGCATTTGAATTGTTGTCACTGCTGTTTTAGCTGCTTTTCTGTAAAAAAAAAATTCTAAGCTTGTTTCCTGTCTATTCTGTAACTAGTCTAGTCTAGACACAGATTTGCTGTGTCCAGGACTGTGTGTAAGCTTCTGAGACCCCCCAAGCCTTTCTGTGTTGGAGAGAAGCCTTCTAGTTTATCAGTGGGAGTGTTAAGCACTAGGTAGCCTATCTACCACAAGAAGAGTGTTTTCTGGACCAGAAATTGTAGTTTATTGGCCGTTTGGGCAGTTTTTCCATCTCTTTCAACTTTCTGGTTTATAAGCCCATGTTTGTGCTTGATTCTCACCTTTCCTGTAACTAGTCTAGTCCAGATACAGATTTGCTGTATCCAAGACTGTTTATAAGCTTCTGAGCAGTGTCAAAAAGTCTGCTCTTCAATTTAACCCTTAGATTTTCTAGTTCTCTCCTCTCCTGCACTTTTACTAGCTTATTAGTCTAGCACTTTACCAGACTTCTTGTAGCAATTATAATAGCACACAAAAATGCTACTAGCACTAAATGTTCTACAAGGAAACAGCTCCAGTACTTATTATTAATGCCCACCCCTCCAGGCATATCTAAAGGTCAGTTCCCTGTCCTTTATCCTATTAACTTGGTGAATGTGGGCATCCTGAGGCAATGTAGCAACTGCCTCATTTACACTGACAGCCCTCTCTTCTTACCTCCCAATACTCAGACTTGCAAGAAATGCACTAATATATCCAAATTAGATGCCACACACTCTTCAGCCAAGACTGAAATAGCTGGTCAGGAGGAGAAGGTCAACACTTGCACCATACCACATGGAACACACAGCCCTCCATAACACACACCAGCACTGCCTTCACATAAAAACACAAATCACACACCCACCTTCGCGAAGGCTCTCAGTAAAAATCTACCCATACAGCAGAGGCCTCCAAGGCAGAAATGCACTCAATCACCACAACACAACACAATACTAATCACGAGACACATAACTCTCCTAAACAGTGTGCCACTCAACCAAGGCCCCTAAGGCAAAACAGCATGCTCAACACACTAGTCATAGGTGACTTGATAGTGAGGCACTCTGATGTCCCACTCACTAGGTTGAATAAGGAGAAAGTAACAGTCAGCTGCCTGTCTGGTACCAAGATCCACCACATAACGCATGCACTCAGGACCCTCAACAACAGATACAAATATGACTCTGTCATTGTACATGTGGGTGTGAACGACATGAGATGTACCTCCCTGGATTACATGAAAAGAGACATGGAGGAGCTCTTGGATTATGTAGCCCAGGCGGGTATGGCCCTAGCCCTGAGCAGTATCCTACCATCACCTGGAATGATACCACAGTACAAGCAGAAAATGATTGATTTCAACAATTGGCTAAGTTTCTGGTGTCATTTCAAAGGGATCCAGTATCTGTCTGCCAGGGATGACATGATTAACAGACCTCGATGCTTTGCCAGTGATGGCCTGCATATGTCACAGCTGAGCTTCTGTATACTGGCCAAGGCTTTTTCCACCCCTATAGTGCCTTTTTTAGGCTGTATTCAAAAGACCAAATTACCACCATAACAGCTACAAGCAAATGCAATCTGAGAGTCATGCTGCTCAATGCTAGAAGTCTAAATCTCAAAATGCACTTGCTCGAAGCACTTCTTAAAATGGAGAACATTGACATTTGTGCTGTAACAGAGACCTGGTTCAAAGCAGCAGAAAGCACTCCTGCACTACCAGGCTATAACTCATTCCACACCTTTCGGCCCCAGAACTTGGACCGAAGCTTCAAAGGCAGAGGTGTTTCCATATTCATAAAGGATGTGCACACCTCCAGACTGGTAGCCCAACATAATGCATCAGAGATACTTCAGGTGCAGCTAACACTGGGTAAGATTGGGTAAGACAGCAATTCAGGTCGCAGTCTGCTATAGGTCCCCAACCATGTCTCAAGACTCACACTCCACATTCCTAAGCACCCTGGAGAATATTAGGGTCCAAACTAACACTCTCATACTGGGTGATTTCAACTACCCCTCCATTAACTGGGTAACCTACTCATGTACCAATACACTTGCCAAATGTTTCCTGGAATTCATTAATTCCAATGCCCTGGACCAGCTCATTCTTACCCTTACTAGAGGGAGCAACATCCTTCACCTGGTCATTACTAACATGGGTGACCATTGCTCTACACCAGTAGTCAACTTCTCCCTGATTAGCTCCAACCACAAACTAATCACCATGGAAATCCATACCCCCCTCCCTGCAAAGGTAACCACCATGAAAAACTTCTCCAAAGCTAACTTTGGGCTCTTAAAACCAGAGGTGGCTAACTTCACTGCATCCATACAAATAGAGAATAGTTGCATGCCTGCCAAATCATACTCCAATGCACTGTATGAACATGTACAAAAATGCATGGATCTCGCCATACCCAATAGAACTAAGACACTTTCCTCCAAAAAAGGAAGCCAATATGGTGGTCCCCTGTCATAAATAAACTCTACAAAAGAAGGAAGAAACTGATGCAGAATAAGGTGAAGTAGCCAGACTGGAAAAACTCCCTTATCAGCCTCAGCAAAAAGTTGAGATCCCTCATCAAATCCTCTAAAGCTAGCTATGAAAACAGAATTGCAGCAGATAGTAATGACAACAACAAGGCCTTCTATAGTTATGTAAAGAATCTCCATGGCAATACCCAGATTTGCTCTGAGCTACTGCACAATGATACATCCTATACCGAGCCAACAGATATTGCCAATATACTGGCCAACAGATTCAGTGTCAACTTTACCCCTCCCCCCAAAGGACCAATCACAATTACAGAAGATTGCCAGGCACCCAGTATTACTGCTGCACAGGTTAAAACAGCACTGTCAAAGGCCAAGAATACAGATTCTATCGGACCTGACAATACCCCTGGCTGTGTTCTACATGAACTACAGAGTGAATTGGTACCTTATCTGTGTGCCCTGTTCAATCACAGCCTCACCTCGGGCTTTGTCTCTACCGAATGGTGCACTACTACAGTTATCCCTCTCCACAAAGGAGGAGTGATTACAGACCCTGCGAACTATCGCCCCATTAGCCTGATGAGTCTGATATGCAAAGCTATGGAAAACATCATCATGGACCTAATAAACAAGGATATTAGGGATCTCCAAACTCTGGATCCCACACTGTTTGGTTTTGTAAAGGGTACATCATGCCTGCTCAACCTGGTCGACTTCTATGAGTCAGTCACCAGAGCTGTGGATGAGGGCAAGGCGGTTAATACAGCCTACCTTGATCTGGCCAAGGCCTTTGATACCATTCTCCACTCAGGAATCATAGAAAAACTCACTAAGCTAGGTATCAACCCCTATATCACTAGGTGGGTTGCAAACTGACTCACAAATAGAACCCACAGTCTGAAAGTAGGTGACTCCAAGTCAGACAGCCAACCAGTCATGAGTGGAGTCCCACAGGGTTCGGCCCTGGGTCCTCTCCTGTTTGGTATCTATTTCTCTGAAGACCAGGCCAACTCAAAGGGACTCTGGCTGACAAAGGTCGCAGACGATTGCAAGTTGGGAGCATTATTAACTCCCCAAGTGATGTTGACATCCTGCAGAAAGGCCTCACTGCGACCAACGACTGGTATCAGAACCATATTCTTAAGCTCAATGCCAAAAAAATGTGTCGTCATCCCCTTTGAGAAAAACTCAGTTCCTATGAATTACCACATTAATGGTAGTCCACTGAACACAGTAAGCATTATAAGAGATCTGGGAACACAGGTTGACAGCAACCTCCCTTTTGACCACCATATTGCCTCTGTGGTCAGATAGTCCTTTTATGTGGCACATCTCATTACTAAGAGTTTTGCATCCAGGAAGAAAGAGATCATTGTCTCCCTCTACTCTTCCCTCATTAGGCCAGTCATCGAGTACAATGCCCCATTTGGCATGTACTTCACTAGACACCTGCAACAACTGTAGAGCCCACAAACGTACCTCACAAAGATGATCCTAGGCCTTAAAAAGTTGTCCTATATGGACAGACTCAAAAAACTCCAACTATACTCTGTCTCATATCGCCTATTTAGAGACGATCTCTGCTTGACTTACAAAGCCATGTATGACCCAGCTGTATTAGAAATGCTACATCTAAAGAAATCCTAATCCCTCAGCACTACACACTCCAGAGACCTCAACTGCATTACCACAATCAACAGAACATACTGGAGGGACAGGTTCATAACCCAGAGACTGCCCATGCCCTGGAATAGACTTCCCATACATGTCAAGCAGAGCGCCTCACTAGCCCTCTTCAAGATAAATCTTGATGAGTGGATGGGAAATAGAAAGTTCACCTCAGGGATCACTCCAGTGGCTCTACTTGATAGAGGCACTGGGAACTAACAATGGGTGGCACAATGCCAGAGAACTTCTATGGGCTAGGCTTGCAAAGGCTCCAGTGTCATTAGCCTAGTACATACCTATAACCTGTGAACCTATGATAAAAATGTGTTTTACAATTTTACAAAACAGGAATGTGTAGCATTAATAAAACTTAGATAAAATAATGAGACCATTTTAAAAGGAGTGGATAAAGTTGGAGGCATTGACATCATGGAGATGAATACATATGTTGAAGTCATTAAACAAATGTTAAATAATAATAAAGTATGTCAGGTTATTACTAGAAGTAGACTTTCAGAAACTATAGCAAATCCGGGTTTATAGAATGTATTTAAATAACAATATAACATTGGATACTATAAACTTTTATCTTTTATCAAATCCATTATCTGTGTATATGACCTTCCCAAAATTCATAAAGATTAAAAGAATCTTCATATGAGACCTACTGCATCAGAAAGGGTTTGGTTTACAGAGTCTATCTCAATGTATTTTGGGAAAAAATATCTAAAATAGTTCAGTTAAGAGTTGAGTATTAATATAACCACAAAGACTTCATGAATACGTTATATATGTGGGAGAAGACAAATGGTTTCAATGATTACTTATTAATTACCATGTATGTAGATTCCTTATTTACAGCTATATCAAATTATGGAGGTATAGACTTTCTAAGTGGTTATTTGAATGCGTTGTTGTTGTGTCTTTCGGCTTATGGGTCGCCACAGCAGAACGCCAGTCCGCTAATGTTTGGTAGTGGATTTTTACGTACCGAGTTACCAGCCCTGACGCACAACCTTCGACAAAGGCATGCCCATTCATGCATGCCTCCACACAGAAGACGGTCTAGCTGAGAATCAAACGGAACAACGTCTTGCTGTGAGGTGACAACGCTACCGCAGCACCACTACCGCGGGTGGTTATTTGAATGAGTATATAGATGTTAATAATTCTAAAAATACATAATATGTGGAGCTAATGCAGGTGGTTTTGGAAAGCAATGTGTTTATTTTCTTTATTTCCTCAAAGGACATCTTTCTAAAGGTAAGGCATTACCATGGGTACACCGATGGGAAACAGCTATGTGAATCTAGTCATGTTCAAATGAGAATGGCTATAGAAACTGCATATGTTTTTACAGGCTCTTTACAGATGAAATGCCTGACTCAAATGTTGAATTATTTCTAAATTATTTATTACAAATGAATAGTTACTTGAAATTTAATACTTTTATATCACCAGATAATATTGATATATGTAATTTTATAAAAATTGTGATGTTATGTTTGAAACAACTGGTATTAAGAAAACAACAAAAAGGAACAGCTATTTATATAGAAGCAGTATGCATCCAAGTTATGTATTTAGGAATGTAGTTGAAGGAGGGATGTAGCGAATATTGAGATAAAAAATAAACAATAAAAGGCACTACAACAAATAACTGAGTAAAATGATGATTTTAAAGATGGAGGCTACAGCAGTAACGATATTAACTCTCTATATATCAGGATGTCGTTATAGCACAGAATGAAAAAGATAAGGTGGTATATTTTTTCAGATGAAATTTTGAATCACAGTAGGCATAAGAAGGAAACTTAGGATCACTATTACATATAAAAAAACAAACAAATATTATAATAAATATAATAAAAAAGAATTTTTACATACTACATTCAATGAATGATGGAAGAAATTTAATGGAAAATGAAAATTTGTTTTCACATTAAAGGGGTCAAAACCTGAAGGAAAAACGTTGCTATAAAGAGGAAAGAAAATATAGGTGTGAGTCACAAACTGTGAAAATTTGAACTGATCCGTGCTGGAAAAGTCAACAGTATACATATATTTATTTATAAAAATTAAGAATACATCACAGTAAATTATTTTCATTAAAAAACTGATGTGAATTATAATACACACAAATTTATTTACATCATATGATGTAAGTCACGTGGTTATTTTTATATGGCCAAATGTAATACAAAGTTAAAAACAGGATATGTGAAGATATGTCAAAAATTCATAGGGTTATAATACTAATGCATTATACAGGCATGTAGAAGAAAGTGGAAACATGCATGCATTGGGTTTTCTGTTTTACAAGCATTAAAATTAAACACAAGAGGTGGGAATATAAGACTGAACACTGAAGAGACAGAGTATAGATGGATTACTGTCTTTCGGATGACAAAAACATAGTTCTATTGGGTTGATTCATATTAAACCAGTATTAAAATGGAAGGTTTAAGGTAAAATTACAAGATAAGTCATGTGACTTTTAACTATATAAGAAAAATATTTTGAGTGCATTGTTTTACACTTGAAAAAAGTTATTGTGTGAAAGCTGTGAAGCTAATATTTTTATTCTTTTACTGTTTTATATAGAATTAAGTATTTTTGACAGTTTTGTAGCATTTGTGGCAAACTCTGGATTAACCTGTTTGAGCTACCATTGGGCCGTCCACAGTTCCAAGAATAGTTAGCATTCCTACTCTTGTCATATGACACCTTTCCTTGTCTCTGTATACACATACTCCTTGTTAGTAGTATTATGCTTGCAGACATATTCTTCTCTAACTAAAGTAATCATGCTTCTTGATTATTATAACACCTGTAATTCCTTTCTATCTACACTAATAGTACATTTAAGAACTCTGCTGACAGCAGAGGGTTAAAAGGCAGATTGTGTACTTCCTGAGCATGAGTACTCAGCCTGTTCACATTTACTGGTTAGCATTTAGACATAAACATACATCTCATCTTCTTAGCATAAGAAATCTGGAGAAGGCTAAAAATACTGTTTAGGCAAAGGGCTAAAATCAGGCATAGATTTTAATTATTACTCACATAAACTTAGAATGTTTTTACAATAACAGATTTTGCATTAGTATACATTTTATGAAGGACACGAAGTCTGGAACAAAAATTCCTGTCATTATTAAGTGACTTCAATCCTCAGTGATTTGCTATACAATTACACATTTTATGGTTAAGGCTAAAAATATGATGCAAAACCGGACATTCTGCAAAAATCCAAACAGTTGAGAGGTATGAGTTGCTTGGCAACTCTAAACAGATTTTACTGTCACAGTGGTTTTGCAGTGTACCCCTTCTTAAAACATGTATAGCAAATTTGTTCAGATAGCAATGCTTTTTGTTTATTCAGAGGCACTGACTCACATTTATGTGAGGACTTGTTACAAACCCTTGCTGCATGCAGGTCTGACTTAAGGTTTGCACATTCAAACAATACCAGGCATTCTACCAAGGCTACGATTTGTTCAAAGGTTCACTCTTCATTTTTAAATATGCATTTGCATCCGTTGTCGATTAGCAGTAGTAGTCTCTTGTTAAATTTATCCTTTGTTCAGATGTCTAGAATTTTGTCCTGCACTCTTCTCATCTTGATTTATCCACAGTCAGAATATATGTTTCAAATAAGCCATATGAGACCTTAAGTGCTTGTCCATGGTAAATGTCCAGTAATTAAATACTGTATGACTGCTTGTGTCCCCATTGAAACATCTGTTCTAGAAAGTTCCTTTTTCATGTTTTATTTAATTTTTTTTTTCATAATCACAGGCATCTGTGTCCTTAATATACACACATTACATTCGGAGAGTCTCCTGTAAGATGTGCAGATAAACTCCTGTCCCAAACTGAATCGAAGGTTGATTATCTCCTGTCATAAGATAGGCTTTAATATCCCTTCCTCCTCCCATTTCCTTCAGTGGTGGACTGAATCTTAAGGCTAACACTGTTGACTGATTATGGAAGATATCTGCTGTTTTGTTGAAACAACTTGCTCTTGCAAGTTAACTAAGAGTTTTTCAATTGCTGCACACACAGTGTCACTTCTTTCCTGGAGACTAAGTAACTAGTACTGGCAGCCATTTATCGTTTACTGGTCCCCAAAGTCTATGATGGGCGAACACAGAAAATGTATTCCAAACAGACAGAGCTGCAAAGGATTACAGTACATGAAGTCTTAGCAGCACACCACACAAGTTTTACATTACAATAGGGCTTTTCTAAACTATTTCTCTTTCACAGCTTTACAATATCTTCCTATAAATATAAAGCAAATAGTGAATGTCACTCATTCTTTCTGCAGCACAAACTGTTGAACTTTCTAGATGGCTAATGGTAAAAACTTAATTTTTTTTCATGTTTCTCTACCAACTAGCATATTTCAGTTTAATAATATTACAATTCAAAGAAACATCATTAAACATCAGGTGTTCAAGATTCAGCATGAGCTTATTTATAAAAGAGAGGAGCAAAATACATTCTTATTGGCAAAACATGTAAAGATAGAAAACATAAAGGGAGGGTGCTAAATATCAGACAAGATCGCTGTCTGATCCCAAAGCTCTAGGCAGGTGCTGCAGAAAGTGGGATAAAAATTGTGTTCCTAGAGAGAAAAAGCAACCCAGAAGGAAAGATGAGTGAGGAGAGAGTAGGGGCAGTAAGAAGGACTAGATGGCTGCCTCTAAAGTGGCAAATAAGGAGGAATAACTACATTATCCCCAGGATTTACAAAAATCTGTGTAGGCTCCATATAAAGCCTACATGGAATGTACTCGTGTATGACCACAGTTCCCCCTCAACAGCGCGCCATGCATATTAATGATGGTGCGCTGCCGAGGGAGAGCATAGGAACAGGGTTATTGAATCAGAGTAGGGATAAGTGTAAAGGCTACCCATGGTTGTAGATGATCTGTACAGTTCCCCGCTATTGTTAAAATGCTGTGAATTGGGTCAAATGTGTAATATTTAATTTTAAATATTTTTTCCCATTTTTTTTGCATGTTGGGGTGGAGTGGCGCAGAACAGAGCAATGCCAAGCTGTGCTCATATATACCGAGCTGACAACTGTCAGACATCTAAAAATAGAAACCAGATGTCATTAATTATCATAATTACATATTTTTTGCAATTTTAATTTTTATTTCTGTTTTTTTAATTGCTGTTTGTGCAGCACAGAGCTGAGCCCTGCCCATACATACATAGCCGACAGTTGCTAGACATCTAAAAATAGAAACCAGATAGAATTACTTAGTTATGTCTGGGTTTATTTAAGCACATTTGTGTGGCCCGCCACGGTGCTTACCAATGCTAACAGGTAGCCCAGTAGTATATGTGAAGGTATAGTAGTTTTCATAATATCCAAATAGCTAAATAGTTGTTTTCATAATACCCAAATAGCTAAATGGGTAGAGATATAGTCTAATGTTCAGCAGGTCCTGGGTTTGAGTCTATAGTTGTGATAAGACGACTATAATTTAATTTCTTATATATGTGTAATTTTAAAAACAAATTTGTGAAATATGGCACTGCTGCACTATGCTGAGCACTACTTTTGTTTGTACAGTGCTAAGCTTAGCTAAAACTTTGGTTGTGCAGGTTTTCATGCTGCTCAGCTTTGCTTAGCTGGTTTGCACACTAGTAAAGAATTTAGCATTTTTTTGAATGTTGCTCAGTGATGTGTAAGGGTGGGAAAATAGCCTATATTAAGTGCAATAGGCAGGAATTCTGCATCATTCCTTGGAGTTCTATCTACTTTGAGATATGGCAGGTAGTGCAGGTGACGGTGTGTACTTTCAGGTGCAGAGATGGAGTGTTCAGGACTCTAGGGTCGTTGTTGGGTCCTGGTGAAAAATCATGAACCCAGGCTGCTGCAGAGTGGTTTCCAGGGCTCAGAGTGTAAGGCAGAGGCTTGGGACCAGTGAGCCAGGGAACTCACCAGTGTTACTGGTATCCCCTGCACAGGTGAGCAGTATTGTCACCACTATGAAGACTTGAAGATTAGAAAGAGGGGAACCTTGGACACTTGGGTCCAAGAAGCTACAGCAGGGAAAGCCCCACAAATGTGTAAGTAATTTTTCCTCTGTTTTACCAATATGCAAGCTGAATGTCTGCAAAACTGGTATGCATAATGGAGTGCTTCTCTCCCAACAGCTGCAGCTGACAGGGCTCGCAATGTCAAGTCCCTTGCCGGGAGCCTAGCCAGGTTGCACCATCAGTGTGGTATGCATGGATTTATTATGCTTACTGTAGTGCAATAAGCAAAAAAGTGTAAAGCATTTACTGCAATAAAGTATACACCATAAAACTGTAGTGTAATAAATGGGCAAGTAGAGCTGCAGTGCATAAAATGAACAATAACAACTGTATTGCAATAAACAATAAACAATACCAATAACAGTAAGCAACAATGGTGTACAGAAGAATTGTGTTGTCATAACCATTGCAGTAGAGCTGTATGCATTACTTGTCTATAGTAAGGTTGCTGCAGTCAAGTGTAATACTGTAATAGCTGTAGAATACAAAAGTAATGACCTGAAAATTGTATTGTTTAACTCATAGTATGGACCAAGGCTGTCTCCAGGCCAATATCAGTCACATAATACTCTCTGTTCCTCCTACTTCAGGTAATAAAGGTATATGGCTGAGGTAACCCAGTCTATGTGCAGATATTGTGTGGACTTCACAGACATTTATCAGCAATACCAATAAATTGTTAAGCAGCATTGTTAATTCCTACAGAAATCTGATTTAATGAATGCATTATGGCCGTATGCCATGCATGTGCATTCTACTGTCACTGCAGTCACATATACCATTGTAATATTTCTGGAATGCAAAACGAATTCAATCACATAATGCTGTCTTTTTTTTTCCCACTCCAAGAACAAAAGGTATATGGGTGAGGTATCCCATGTTATGAACAGATATGATTGTGGTTACATTTCACGGATGCTTATTAGCAATACCAATAAATTGTTAAGCACCATAGCTGATTCCTAAAGAGATTTGTTTCAATATATGCAGTATGGCTGTATGCCATGTACATGTGTTCTACTGTCACTGCAATCAAGTATAGCACTGTAATAGTTCTAGAATACAAAACATTTTCAGTCACATAATAGGTTCATAGGTTCATAGGTTCATACTAGGCTATCTGCCCTAGGGCATTTATAAGCCTAGCCAGAATGTGTTTGGCTTTCGCCACCCATTTTAAATTTATTTTGCTATGCCCTTTTTCGAGGTTAGTATACTGTGCCTCTATCTAACAGTGACACAGAAGTGATACCCGGGGTAAACCTACGATCTCCCATCCACTCATCAAGATTCCTCTTGAAGAGAGTCAATGAGGGACTCTGCCTAACCTGGACTGGGATTTTATTCCAGAGTGAAGGGAGCCTCTGGGTTATGAATCTGTCCCTCCAGCATGTCCTATTTATTTCAGTGCTGAGGTTCAAGTCTCTCGAGCGTAGCTCGATGGGATTTGGATTTTCTGAGGTGCAGCATGTCCATTAATTCCGGGTTGGACATGGCTTTATACGTCAGGCACAGATCGCCTCTGAACAGGCGGTATGCCACTGAGTAGAGCTGGAGTTTCTTTAACCGGCAGCATATGGCATCTGTTTGAGCCCTTTGATCCTCTTGGTGAGGTACTTTTGGGGTCTTTCCAGTTGCTGCAGGTGTCTGGTAAGGTACATCTCAAAAGGGCATTGTACTCAATTATGGGCCTGATGAAGGATGAGTAAAGAGGCACGATGACCTCCCGTGCCCGAGTTGTGAATCCCTTCATGATTAGGTGGGCTATATAAAATGTTTTTCTAACCACTTTGGCCACGTGGTTGTCAAATGAGAGATTGCTATCAACTTGGGTCCCCAGGTCCCTAATGACTTCTTCTGTACTTAATGGATTTCCACCTATGTGGTAATTTGTGGGCACTTTGTTTTTGCCAAAGGGATGACTATACACTGTTGGCATTTAGCTTGAGGCCATGGCACTGGCACCAGTTGTCTGTTTCTATGAGGCCCTTTTGGAGGATGCTTGTGTCGGCTGGAGAGTCGATTATGGCACCCAGTTTGCAGTCATCTGCGAACTTGGTCAGCCACAGTCCTTCCGTGTTGGCCTGTACCTCCGAGAAATATATACCGAACAAGAGAGGTCCCAGGACTGAGCCTTGTGGGACACCACTTGTAACTGGTTTGAGTCTGACATGGCTCCAGCAATTCTAACCATGTGGGTTCTGTCCTTGAGCCAGTTTGCAATCCATCTAGTGACATAGGGGTTTATATTTAAGCTGGTGAACTTATCTATAATGCCCGAGTGGGGTATTGTATCGAAGGCTTTGCGAGGTCCAGGTAGGCTGTGTGGACCACCTACCCTCGTCAATGGCCTTGGTGACTGTTTCAAAGAAATCAACCAGGTTTAAGAGGCAGGATCTGCCCTTAACAAAGCCGAACTGGGTAGGATCCAGTGTTTGTAGGTCCCCAATATCTTTATTTATGAGGTCCATGATGATCCTTTCCATAGCTTTGCAGACCAAGCTAGTCAGGCTTATGGGGCGATAGTTTCCAGGATCCATTGAGGCACCACCTTTATGGAGAGGGACCACTGTTGCTGTACGCCACTCTTTGGGCACATATCCTGTAGTAAGGCTGAGATTGAACAGTAGTTTTATGTTTGGGTTTAGCTCTTCTTTGAGTTCATGTAGGACGAGCCGGGACACCATCTGGTCCCATTGATGCTGTGTTTTTGCTTTGGAGAGGCGGCTCTTACCTGAGCATCTGAGATGTCAGGGGCAGCACTCTGCTGGGATAGATATTTGCCCTTTGGTGGGGAGGGAGAAGTTTGCGCTGAACCTGTCAGCTAGGATGTTGGCAATGTCTGTGGGTTCTGTGTATTTTTTGTCATTTTGGACTAATTCTGAGCATATCTGGGAATTACCACCCAGGTTCCTAACATAACTAAAGAAAGCCTTGTGATTATCCTTAGTGTCCTGTGCAATTTTTCTCTCGACGCTGGCCTTAGACAATTTTATGTGTGCCCGTAGTTTTTTTGCTAATACTGATCAGTGATGCCTTCCCTTTTGGGATTTTGCTTTATCATTTAGTAGCTTCCTCCTTCTATTGTATAGTTTGTTTATGGCTGGGGTCCACCAGACAGGACGTCTGCCTTTGGAGGATTGGGTCTTGGTTTTATTTGGGATCGCTTGATCCATGCATTCCTGAAGGTGTTCATAGAATGCGTTTATAAAGGATTCTGCGGTCTGGGCCGTATTTTCCACAGGCCCGGGGGCTTTGAAGGATTCCACCTCAGTTTTGAGGAGTGTAAAATTTGCTTTAGAGAAGTTTTTCACTGTGGTTTTCTGGGCAGGGGGTGGGGTCGGGATGTGAATATCCAGTGAGATTAGGTTATGGTCTGATCTTACCAGTGAGGGATACACTTCTGGTCTGGAGCATAGAGTCCCCATGTTGGTGATGATCAGGTCCAGTATGTTTTCCCCTCTTGTGGGAGTGGTAACAAGTTGTTCCATAGCATTTGAGTTTATAAAATGTACCTTTTTCGCACTCCAGGAACAAATGGTAAATGGTATATGGTTGAGGTAGACAATGTTATGAGCAGATATGATTGTGCTAACATTTCACAGACAGTTATCAGCAATACCAATAAAGTTAATTTGTTTTTAACAGATGTCCCATGCAGTCACAGCTACAGGGTTCTATTCCCATGCTTGCCAACTAAGGCATGACAGCTGTCTAGATTATGTACTTTACACAAACATGCCTCTCAAGTGTCACAAATTCACATAATACAATTAAAACTGCCTAATCTGTCTGTCACAGGATTACCAGAAAAATGATTACATGGAATGCAATGCATTACAAAATCTGCTTACAGAATACCTTGGTAGTGATAGAAGTCCACATTATGTGAATGTGTTCTGTGTAGTATTGTACTTGCATTTGTTATTGCTTGGCCCATACTGACCCATGCTAACAGCTTGAGAGGTATGTACGTGCTACATCAACTATAGGAGAACTGTAGTCACTGTACTCAGAACTGACACCACGTGCCTGCAGAGTATTTAGTAGTAGTGTTTTCAGGGATATAGTCTGCATTGTCAGTAATGGATTGTTTTTTTCTCTCTCTCTCCAAACCCCTTATCTTCATTTATTTATTATTATTTATTGTTATGATTTAATATCAACATATGTTGTTAAACTAACTATATTTTTGAAAAATGTGATGTAATATTGTTATGTGCTATTATGATTCACTATTAACTTACTTTGTTAAAGTATTTTGTTGCCCTTATGGTTTAATTCTTACTGACATGCTGTTAACATACTGATTGTTATGTTATTTAATGCTGTGTTAGACATAATATACATTAATATGTATTTGGATGGATAACTATTATGTCCCATTCTGTTAATACTAACAATGGTTTGGTTATTACTAACCTTAACTTATTGCTATACCTCATTCACCACAGCACGTCAAGGTAGGCCAATTCCGGCTGATCCCCCTAACCTGCCTCAACCAGCCATGGCACTGGGTTCCAGCATGTCTGGTACCCAGACCGGTGGTGCTCTCCCTGCTGCCTCTGCACTATCTGTGGCATCGGGTAGTACCACACCATGGAACAGGGTTCGCCCCCTCCACGGGAGCACTGGTGGAGGGGGTGTTGTCACCTAGGAAGAGCTGCTGGTCTTGGTGCACAGGATAGTCTACCATGGGTTTGACCACCACCTGCTCTGGATTGAAGGCATGCTGGCCAACCTGGTGGGGCCACCTCACCCTGGTGCCCAGCTTCCAGCACTGCCACCCTCAGGGCAGTGAAGAAGCAGTGTTAACAGTCTCATGGGTGGAAATGTGAGTCATGCTGCTGCCATCTGGAGGCATATGGGACTTGTATTCCACAACAGCCTCCCTATCCAAGGTGTTCACCCCCCTCATGTGTCACACACTGCACCTGTCTACTGTCTTGTCTGTCTTGTCTGTCTGCAAATGCATCCTCACCTACCCAACTTACCTCTCTAACACATATCTATCTCCCTTCCCCAGCATTCCACTCTCACCTTAAAAAAAAAAGAATGGGATATGTATATGTATGTATATATATATATATATATATATATATATATATATATATATATATATATATATATATCATCCCATACGTAGCTCGCCATTTCCACTGGGCACACATAATTTGGTCCAATTGGCTTGACAATGCAGTTATGTCATCCTCACTCCTCTCTCTCTGGGAGAGTGTTCAAAGTCATGTACAAAATCTGTCAAAGTGCACAGTTGTTGCTGTACAAGAAATGGATAGCTGTGGTTCTTTTCTACACCCTTCCTGCACATCACTACCTGCCTTTCACTATGCCTTTCCCGCTGCTTACACCGCATTTCACCACTTTCTTATCACCCCATTTTCTTATCTTTATATTTTTTAGCAGGTTGCTGGGCTGCGCACCACATAGCCCAGCTTCGCTAAGCTCAGCTAAATAGAGCTATATTCACTATAAGTGTTTTTAAACTTGTAATACACACTTCCAAAATAAACATCTGTCCCATAATTTCAATGCAAGACCATTGCGCCTGCAGATCACTGCATTAACCTGCCACACCACATAAATCTTACTTAAAACAGGTGATTTTAAAAAAATAGCAGTTGTCAGCTACAGTCATTAAGTGTGTTTCAGCAGAGCTGTATGCCGCGCAAACTTGATTAGAATGTAATTAAAGTAAAAAGATTAAAAATGTGAGTGTACCTTCCACTCTGGTGCAGAAGTACACTACTAGAAAAATAAAGATATAATAATGGATGTAAGCGAGGCCTGTGATATCAGGTAAATATGCTGTTTAGCAGCAACATGTAGAAAGACACCTGCTAAGGCATTAATGGCAAAATACATGTTCAACTGGGACCCTGGTGCACACATACATTCATATAAAGCCACACACATACTGATGGATGTAGAAAATGTATGTCACAGCCTATATATGTGCACATATATCATGCAAATACACCTTCTGCAGCAGTGGCTCAGTATCTCAGTCTGTTAATTGCCTTGCAAATGATACATTTTCCCATACACAGTCCTGGACTCAAATCCAGTGGTGTGTAGAAGTGAATTTACAGTATTGTAATGGCAGCAATTAATGACTGAGTCATGCACTCTTTATCCACACAATGCATTTTAAATGACGTCTGCTTTTTGCTGATGGAGATCAGGGCCTGCAGGTAGGAACACATTTCACCTATCCCTATAGCAAAACTTATATGTGCATAAAGTGTCATGTTGTGAGTTAATATGCATTCACACAGAATGTCAATGCAGGTAATGCAAATGAGGGCCACTAATATCAGAGTACACCACACAATCCTTCCAAAGTCACTGTGCAGATTATCACAGCTTCACAGTTAACATACACATTGGAAGTTCCTGCTTATAACAAGGCCTGCCCTCATAGGTTCATAGGTTCATAGGTAGATACTAGGCTATCTGCCCTAGGGCATTTATAAGCCTAGCCAGAGTGTATTTGGCTTCCGCCTCCCTATTAGATTAGCCTACTGTGCCTCTGTAAAGTAGGTCACAGAAGGTACCCTTTTAAGATTAGTTTACTCTGCCTCTGTCTAGCAGGGACACAGGAGAGATCCCAGGGGTGAATTTGCGATTTACCATCCACGCGTCCAAATTTCGCTTGAAGAGGGTCATCGAGGGGCTATGTCTAACATAAATTGGGATTCTATTCCAGAGTGAGGGGAGCCTCTGGGAAATGAATCTGTCCCTCCAGCATGTCCTATTTATTTTTGTGCTGAGGTTTAGGTCCCTGGAGCGTGTAGCTCTAAGGGACTTGGATTTTTTGAGGTGGAGCATGTCCATTAATTCTGGGTTTGACGTGGCTTTGTACATCAGGCATAGATCGCCTCTGAGCAGGCAGTAAGCAACTGAGTAGAGCTGGAGTTTCTTTAGTCGAGCTGCATAGGACATCTGTTTGTAGCCCATGATCCTCTTGGTGAGGTACTTGTGGGGTCTCTCCAGTTGCTGCAGGTGTCGGGTAAGGTACATTCCAAAAGGGGCATTGTATTCAATTATGGGCCTGATGAGTGATGAGTAGAGGGGCACAATGACCTCTCTTGATCCTGATGCGAACCCTTTCGTGATAAGGTGGGTTATATAGAAGGTCTTTCTAACCACTTTGGCAACGTGATTATCAAAGGAGAGATTACTATCTACGTTGGTCCACAAATCTCTAATTATTTCTTCCGTACTTAATGGATTACCACCTATGTGGTAATTTGTGGGCACCTTGTTTTTCCCAAAGGGGATGACTATGCACTTTTTAGCATTTAGCTTGAGGCCATGGCTCTGGCACCAAGCATCCATCTCAGTGAGACCCTTTTGCAGGATGCTTGTGTCAGCTGGAGATTCGATTATGGCCCCCAGTTTGCAGTCATCTGCGAACTTTGTCAGCCATAATCCCCCCGTGTTAGCCTGAACCTCAGAGAAGCATATACCAAACAAGAGAGGTCCCAGAACTGAGCCCTGTGGGATGCCACTTGTAACTGGTTTGGATTCGGACATGGCACCTGCGATTCTGACCATGTGGGTTCTATCTCTGAGCCAGTTTGCAACCCATCTTGTGATATAGGGGTTGATATTTAAGCTGGTAAGCTTATTTATGATGCCCGAGTGGGGTATTGTGTCGAAGGCTAGGCTGTGTGGACTACCTTGCCCTCATCTATGGCTTTGGTAACTGTTTCAAAGAAATCAACTAGGTTTAAGAGGCAAGATCTGCCCTTAACAAAGCCGAATTGGGTAGGGTCCAGTGTCTGGAGGCTCCCAATGTCTTTGTTTATGAGTTCCATGATAATACGCTCCGTAGCTTTACAGACCAGACTATTCAGGCTTATGGGGCGATAGTTTCCGGGGTCCGTTGTGGCACCACCTTTGTGGAGTGGGACCACTGTAGCCATTCTTTGGGTACATATCCTGTAGTAAGGCTAAGTTTGAACAGTGACTTAATGTGCTGCAAATTACTACCAGACTATAATACATGGCCTAGCACTTCCCAAATGGTGGACATATTCTTATATTTATATCCCATCTTACCCAAGGACACACCAAACATGTTGCCTAATACTCTGTTAGTGATACCATTGCCTAACATATTTACCTTAAACACATGCCTTATTTGGAGTGGAAAGGGTAGGCTCACACTGGCTCTGCCTCTACAAGGTTGACACAGCTCTCACAGTTACTTCTACAGGTTGTTGTCTTCCAAAGTGTTCACACTCTCTGCCTATGTCTATTACCAGCAACAGAAGTTGCAGCATGTAGCACACACATCTCTATGGTAAGGTTTCTGCTACAGACCCACCCTTTGTGACGATGTAATCTCCTCACCCCAAAAATGTCCAGCACAGCATATCAGAAGGGGGCCCTAACCTAAATGAAGGCCTTATATATTGTACAGTGATTGCATGCCATTGACTGATTATAGTGCAAATCAGCTATGTTAGCTGCAATTAGCATTTCATACCCACAGACTGGTTAAGAGGCTGATGAGAAGCATGTTTAAAAGGCAAGCAGCTGGCTATGGGGAACCAGTCTGTATGACACTTTCCTCACACAGAGCACACCTTTGTGAAAACTTTCCTATCACCACATATCAACAGAGGAGTACTGCACTCCATCAGGTATGTAACTGATTTTGTGTACAACAGGATGCAGATCGGTGAATAGACATACTAGGAATAGGGAATACTGCATTAAGCCTGTCATAGACCTGTGATAATGACATGCCATTGATCTCTTGCTGTCTTACACCTACACAGGATGTACTATACATCAAGGGTGCATTGTCTGTTGTCGTTGTGGCACACTGGTCTCGTTGGAATGTCCCTTTACAGTGGTTGTAATAACACACTGCTAATCGTGTGGCACTGCTCCCTGTAGGGGAGACATCACATTAGACCCGAGTGTTGGGTGTATGATCATACAGCAGTATCTGTCATGGCATACATGGGAATACCAGACTATTGCTACCATCTCAGTTGTATCTACACACTTAGGATATTTGAACACTGCAGAGTATGACATGTTTGAGCAAGCAGTGGATAGTGACAGCTATGTTGTCATTGCTGTATCTCTACATAGTGTACTTCCATGTATGTGATCCTGTAATGTGGTCCCCTTTTTTTGTCTTTCAGGAATCATGTATCATAGCCACAACGCACCCTTCTCTGATGTGGAAATGAAATTATACTTGAAGGACTAAGGCAAGATCATCACATACTACTGTCCAGAGGAAGCAAAACAGGGAACAGTGGGTTGGATTGTGGGCAGTCCTTGTCTGTGAGGTGAATGACATGGGCCATCAGGGCAGGACATATGAGCAAGTTTGATGCTGTGCAACAAACATTATCAATGCTGCCAATGAAGGGCAGCATATGTAGCCAGGGGGGGCCTGCAGTGGAACAACTACTCATGGCCACTGAGGAATTCCTGGTGAACCTAGGCACACACAACATCTCCCATGCATCCATCACACCATACATCATGGAGGTGGGTGCCACAGTTTCCACAGCAGAGGAGTGTGCAGGTAGGCTTACTTTGATCAGCATTGTAATACTGTAGAAGTCAGTGTGTCAGGCTTTACATAATTTTACGTGAGTTTCAGGTCTTAGGTCTTTGTTGGGGGGGGGGTTATCTCAGTTGTACTCTCATACTCAGAATGTGACCAATACAACAAGTAACACAGTAGCTACTGTAAATGTGAGAAATATGGATGTACTACCATGCGCTGGTGCTGACATTACCTCACCTCAACTTTTCACAGGTCCTACAGGTAGTGGCCAAGGCTGTAGTTCTGCTCCTGGTAAGCATGACACTGTTTTGTTAAGAACCATTTATAGTCTATAAAAGTTAAGAGCCAGAATAATGCCCTATTTAAACGTAACACCATGTGTAAATAGGGTAAGATGTTTTTATTTTCTATTCTGGAACAGGTACATAAGGATCTTAGAGGGGGTAAATCACATGAGTGTAACTGAACAAATAGAAACACTTTGGCAGTGACAGTTAAGAAACGATAAGCCTCCTGGTTTAAATGAGGCATTCACGCTAAAATGCCTTTTAAAACACAAAAGGATGAAAGGACATTAAATTAGACAGTGAAAAGTGTATTTCAATATATTTGTTAAGACAGGTGTACTGTCAGTTTATCAACTATACTGTCATATTGCTTAATTAAAAGGTAAATTGTACTGGTCATGTTTTACTTGATTTATGAGAAGTGATTGTTATAAAGGTCTTGAGATGAATGTGCATTTTGTTCAGAGTAAGTTTATTTTGGACAAAACCGGAGAGGACAAATTTGACCACTAATCCAGTTGTGGGTCATTGTTATTATAAGTATTGGTGGATATTTCATACACAATAGTGCAGGCATTCATGTACTGCTTTTTCTTTCTTATCATAGGTGACTGGGGGGGGGGGGTTGGTCTCTATCCTCTACACAACCTGATATCAGTGTCGCTTCATACTCTGATGATGATGGTGGCCACACTAAGGCACAGGTGGGGATGTTGGGGGTTGAATCTGTCCGTCCCAGAGGTAAAAATCCCTTTTCTGCCTCCACTGTCACCGTACATAGTCAGTATGCCCACACATACCCTGTCCATGGAGGTCACAGATATTGGACAGTCAGAGGGTGGAGATATTGGACAGGACAGTGTGGCAACTATGGCTTCAGTGAGTGTAGACACTGGCCATAACCAGAGAACTGGCGAGGTCCTATGCAGGCAGATTATCAGGGGTGGTTGTAGAAGGCCTGCTGTCTGTCCACCACCTGTTGCAGGTGTCATATTAAGGGTCACATGGCACATGTTTTGGGCCATCATGGATGCACAGGCATGTTCTGAATGGAGCACCAGACATATGTTTAGAGTTATGGATGCAGCACAGTCTGACATCCTTGACTGCCTCCACTGCATTGGGGACATCCTGGATTGGTTGACTGATGCAGTGGGCAGAAGGTTGGCTGAGACAGTGTCTGTCTTGGACTGCACATTTCTATGCTGGAACATGTAGTTGGATGTGAGTACTGGACTTGAGGACATAGGTCAGCAACCCTATTGGCTGAGAGTCCACATGGCCATGCACAATTACTCTCTCTTAGTGGCAGTACATCCAGTGCTACAGAGGGGACTGTGCTGTCCAAACCACAACATAGCAGGCCATGGGCTCATGGTCCTGGGTGTTCCTATGGGGGACACAGTCCCAGCAGACAGTAGTCATCGCCAGGTAATAGCACCACTTCTGACCTTGGGCATTGAGGTGACAGTGCAACTCCTTGCACAACCAGTTCCAGTGTTCGGGGCCAGAGATGATGAACTGTCCAAAGCTGTCCAACATACACACATGTAGGGCTAGCACTGAGCTTGACTGTGTACATGCACACACTCACACACACCACTGTCAAATGCAGGTCACCTACATACACACATGGCACATTTTCATGGTCTGTCTTACCTGTTTCCCTTCCTGACTCAACACACATGCTGTCAACCATTTGGGTCAGCCTGGGCCTGCTACACCCCCACACAGCACCCTGTGCAAGTGATGATACCTGTGCCACATCCCTGTCATCCTCACCATTGATGCAGGGAAATGAAGATATGTGCCTATGCACCAGGGTGACCATATCAGTTAACATGTACTTGTGTAATGCAGTGTTGTTTTGCCATGCCACTTGTAGTGGTTAATGACAGACAATGTATGCTGGCATTTGTCATGAGTATGCCAGATACGTTTGTGTATCTTATGTTGTGTGATGTTGTAATGGCTGTATACTTACATGATGACAGGTGTGTCATGGACTTGTTTATGTTTCTATTTCTGTTTCAGGGGTCTCTGGGGATAATCTATGGATACACAGCAGTAATGAAGCAACACAGGATGGCATGTCAGCACAGCAGAAATATGTCTTCAGCAAGGTAAGCACTATATGTGCCTAGATCCATAGGTTCATATGTGTATATTAGGCTAATAAGGACAATGGCGACATTCAGCATACTCATGCATCCCTAATCTGTGAACAGGTCTGCTACCCTGGATAAGTGTTACCAGAATTGTGGGAACTCACACATCTACAAGCTGTGGTGATGGTGATGACCCATCTACAAATATCCTGTGTCCTGTACAGACAGCTTCCCGACACTGGTTATGATTGTCGTGCTCTGCATCCCACTGTTTAACCAGCACATGATGTGGGTCACAGCAGATGCGTGCTTCACATGCATGGGTGGCCTGTTTCATATAGGCTGTGCTGTCTGTGTTACATACCTGTCTCTCCAGCATGTGCTATGTATACCACAGTGATGTTGTAGACATGTAGAACAGGTGAGACATGTGTTACTCCTGTTATGGATATGCAGAAACTACACAGTGGAATCTGACACCTTCCTGTATGAAGCCAGACACAACCCCTCTAAAGCATTTGGGGACAGACTACACATGTACAGTCATGACACAGACTCCATAGGACATGTTATCTACTCTCTGTATTGATGTACCATGGAACCTGTGTGGCTGCTACAGTTGTACTATATGCCTGTGTAGTGACATAGCAAGGGTGCCATTGCACACAATGATAGCCGTAATGACTGCCAGATTCAGTATAGCAGTGACAGTCTGGGATTTACATCCCAAACCTGTTGGTGTAGGCCATACAACGGTGAATGCATCTACAGATTTTACCGACCAGTGAGACTCAAAGACTACATTACTCTCTTTGTCCATAACTCCATGTGTAATGGCTCAACTATGTGCGGTCTGTAAACACTCCAATATTTTGCAGGGGTGGATGATGTCCTACTGGATAATATTGTGCAGTCATTGGCATTTAGTCTGTCAGTGGCTCAAAGTACAACTGAATGTGTCTTAGGCCATCCTGGATACCTCTTGGTTCTGTGTGGGAGCCTGCATATTAGGAGCTGTCACAATCACCTGCTAATGTACTCAGTCAGAGGTCACTGGCACTGGCTGTGACTGCAGAGAGGGAATAGGTAGATGAGGTATGTCAATAATGGAGGATGGTGAACCCCATTGGTGACTGACATCATTGTAGTGCAGGTTTCCCACTGCTATTTTCTCAGAGTATGACTGTAAGACACTTTCCTATCCACCAGCTGGCATAACACTCTGTAGATGATGTACACAGGACTGCTGGCCTAATACTGTCATATACCTTGTCGGGTCATGCTTGGTGCAGTGAGACATATGTCCGACATTCACTACATATTGTCGTTGACCTCATACATCATGATGCCACATATGATGGGGTCTGGACTCATACCTGACCTGTACATGCATAGCCAGTAGGCATGATCTGGTATTGAGCAAATGTAAGAGTGTTTGGTCCAGTGTCACTAGGTGTATGACAGTGACAGTGCTCATATCCATGCTAACTGCAGTCATGGTATTTTAGGTGACATGACTCAGAAAGCTATGGACACCGCTTGGCACTACCTGCTAGTTGTCCTACATGCAAGTAAGTGTTGCAGTTACTTCCAGCATGTTGCAGGAAAAGAGTCATGCAAGGTGTCTGTACAGAGCACAAACAAACACATTAGGGAATTGTAATATGCACACATTGTGTTGCTTAGTCATGCTGTGGCTCACTTGCCCAAAGGATGGTCCAGGTCCTTACCTGCAATGCTCTGCAGCAGTGCTGTGACATCCCCACATGGGGAATCAATGTAGTGCATCATGTGTTTACTATATGGGCAGCCAGTACAGCCCCCCCCCCCCAATGTGAGGTTCTCCCTGGTGGGATCTAGCCACAGATCAGTCTCCTTAGAACTACCAGCATGTACCCTCCTTGCAGACAATACAGACATATATGTCAAGACAGCCATTTATTACTTCCTGTAGTACAGTTGACATAGCGTGACTGCACCCCTCTTCAGATGGGACAGGCAAGTATGCAGAGCTCTACACCCATGCATTATGTCAACAGCATTGCAATGGCATGAACTCAGCTGTATGTGACAGGAGGGACACTGGCTCATCACAGCTCAGCAAACCTGACTAGTGGACAATTGCCATAAGCAGGCTGTACAGTAACAGGTGGATAGTGCTGTGTGACAGTTGAGATGAGGGTGTGTCCCCTTACATGGCGGTACTACCTCCTCAGTTAAAAGAAGCATATAGTGTTGTTGTGATATTGAGTATACACAGTAAGTGACAAAAGTAGCCACTCATGCAAAGCAGAACCACAACGCACAGTGTACTTACATGCCTGACATCAAAGGAGAGACCCAGATTGTCAGTGACCTCATACATCATGAGGCCACATATGATGGGTATGGACACATACCTGACCTGTGCACCCACATTGTCTGCATCAACTATACTCCCTTGTCCCCACCACATGTGACACATGACATTCCTACAACCTGTTCCATAACTTCCATATCTACAGAGCAGTTCATAAATGGCCTCTAAGTGGAGGATACACAGGATCTATCGCACATGCTAACATTCCAGGCTGCATCCCACATGTGATCTGACAAGGATTACTAACACCATTGGGACACCCTTGCAATCATACCGATGCTACTGGCTGCATACCAGCTGAGTGGACAATGGCAACTGTAATACCTTTGCACAGAGGTGTTGCATCCACTGACTGACATAACTGTACACCTCTTTGTCTGAGTATTCATATCTGTATAGCTGTAGGGGTGACAGTCATGGAGCTGATCAGCATACATGTATGTTTCCTACACACAGTTGACTGTACACAGTTTGGATGTGTGACTGGGGGAGCATGACAGTTACATGTGGTGGACATTTCCGAGGCAGTGACCATGGACCTGGGTGAGGGTACATCAGGGCGTATAGCCCCCTAGACTCAGGCAAGCCATCTGACTATATCCCCCACTCAGGCAACGTTTACAAAGCACCTACTTAAGCATCCACGGTACTATCATTGTAGGGGTCACTAAGTGGCCCATTGTCTGTACACATAAACAGCATAGGGACATCCGTCTCCAATAGCTGATCTGTCAACTGCAGTGCTCAACAGGGTGCAGTCCTGGGTCCTCTACTACTTGGAATCCATTCAAATAACAATATACAAGACTACTGACTGACTATGGCTAACAATGTTGGCTGATGCCTGCAAATTGTTAGCACTCATAGAGTCTCTGTGGTATGTCACTATCCTGCAAGAAGGTATAGCGAACACACATCTGTTGACATTGTAATGGCCATAAATTCCATGCAAGTATATATGTTGTATCAGTTCCATAAGTTAGACCTATGTACCTGGTAAGTAGCACATGAGTTGCAACATTTGACGTGCATAGTCAGGTTTGAACGAACTGGGCACACAGACCTGGCCACACAGGTTTACAGCTAATGTGCCTCAGCTAACCCTGTGTCTACAGTAGTATGGCAGGAATCATATGGAATAGCTGAGGCCACAGTCACCTGTAAGTGACATGCTCATAACGTCCAAGTACTCTTCCCTCAGCAAGCCAATATCTGAGTGCAATGGCCATTTGGTGGTGCACCTTTCCAAGCAGTACTGGCAATTGCACACAACAGTATGGACCCTCACAAGGTCACTTCAGGTCTCCCTTATGTGGTCAGTGTGGATAGTCTGCAAGGAGTGTCATGGTCACCTGTGGCATATAGATTACGCAGAAGTGATCTGTACCTTGCATACAGGGCAATGTGTCTCCCTGCTTTATTGCATATGCTGCCTATCTGCACTTTAAGGATATTAACCTCATATGTGACATTGGTACTACATGCATGTGGGAGAGATTTGTCTAGCAGACTTAAAAATACCCTTGAAACAGAACCTAATGGCACACAGAGCACTTCAGTGTACCTCACCACATGCCATCCGTATGAATGGCTGGGTGACTGTCATTTCAACACAGGGGGTCTGCCTGTGTCCCTTGTGGACTGGGGCAATATGTGCTGATCCTGCAACTACAGGTATAAAGATGTCTGTGATTGTGAGGGCTGTATGGCCATTATGCCGGCGATGTTCAAACATCCTATGGTTCCATAACATGATATAAAATGCTCTAACAGGCTCACACACAACCATGGCTACAATGAGGTTAGCAACACTTCCAATCACTGCATACAGGACACATCAAGGCACAAACATAGTTCAACTTGGCTGTATGTAGATGAGAATACTTACCTATGTAATGGTACATACTACAGATCACAGTACATGATGCACACAACACACCTCATGTCTGCTAGTACCATCAGTTCAGGACATACTATGCTTGATGACATCAGCAGGCCTTGTGGTTTGTCCATTGGAGGGGCCACATCACACCCTGCAAATCAAATACTGCAAAACCATAGCTATTTGTATGTTACCAAGATGACCATAGTTATGGCAGCAGGACACCCATGTGCACCACATAGACTGCAGTGAGATTAGAACCCTACCTATCTAGTCTTGCACACTGTAGATCACAGTATTTATCACACGCACTACACCTTAAGCACTGATACTACACTGTCAGCTTAAGGTGGATGACATCATCAGGCCTTATAGAAGAGGGAAGTGTAGAAGCCAGCAGCAAGTTACAGGGCCAAAAAGTGCATAACCATTACAAGTGGATAGCCTGTGAGGGTATGGCAGTTGTTTTACAGGGGTATACACACACACACACACACACACACACACACACACACACAGACATGCACAAAGTAGCCTGCAGTGAGAGCTTAACCACTACCTATCTAGGTCTTATACACTACAGATCACTGTATTTATCTCGCACACTACAGCTTAAGCCCTAATACTACATTGTCAGCTGGTAGTCTTCAGGTGGATGTCATCATCAAGACTTGTAGAAGAGGGTAAAATGGAAGCCAGCAGCAAGTTACATGGCCAAAAAACGCATAACCATTGCAGGTGGATAGACCATGAAGGCATGGCAGTTGTTTTTCAGGGGTATACACACACACTCACACACATGCACACCAAGTAGTCTGCAGCCTATCCAGCTGTATTCACTATAAATCACAGTACTTATTGCACGCACCGCAGGTTGAGTCTGTTGTATACGTGATTGTAGGCACAGCACTTGTGCATTACATAAACTAGGCTTGTATTAAACAGCATCTGTGGTCTGCAGAGTGGTATTGCTTCATTTTATTATCCGCATCTAGTATCCTAGCAGTGGGATAACTATTATCTTAGCTATGTGTGATCATTTACCAGTATGGCCATATGTGGCTGCTTGCAGTTAGATGGGCAAACCTGTGGGCAAGAACAATGTGTCCTGTCCATTCATCCGAGAACAATGTGCCCTGTCCATGCGTCCGTTGACAACATTATACATTACACCACCTGCTCGCCTGCGTCTGTCTGAGTTGACATCCAGCAGGCACAGGGGTTTGTAGGTAATTGGATTATATACTGTTGCTCCCTTAGTTTGGATCCTTTGAGCAACAGTACAGATGTGTGATAGTGCAGATTTACTCACCATTATTAGGGTATGTAGGACAATACAGACAACTACACACATATTTCTATAATTAACAGACATGTAAATATAAATTTATATATATATATATATATATATATATATATATATATATAATATATATTTGACACCACATAGAGATAGATATACTATGGAGATAGTAACAGAGGGATATGTACATGTCTCTATGTGTAGACATATCTATACATAACAGGTCAGTCTGCTGACAGGGCAACAGAATTCCGCTCATTTTAATGAAGTGTTTGGGTATACCCAGTGTGACTGTCTGTACTTATACAGTGACTCAAGGCCAGACTTACCTGTACTCCAGTCTGGGATTTTGTGTGTTACAGACTACACCTCTCAACTGTCCACAGTTTCACAGAATGTCCAGAGTTTTGGCTCCTGGTCTGTTCCTCAAAAAATGTATGGTTTTCCGGCAAATCACTTGGATGAATTTAGGATTGAAGTCACTAAATAGTGACATACATTTGTGTGTCTGACTTCAAATCCTTCAGAAAATTGTCTGTTGAAATGCACCCTCTGTTATTTCAGCAAGCAGTATTTAAAATATGCCCCTATTTGTGGGCCTTTGTCCCCCCATTTTGTCGGGCTTTGAACAGATTTTTTTGCATTAAGAGGTTGACAGGTATGATACAGACATTTACATCTGTCCCTGTTTCTGCACTACTACACGTCACTCTAACTGTCCACGGCATTCCCTAGCTGTCTGCTGTACTTAATATGTGACTGAGGTTCATAATGTTACACCACACACAGACCAATAGTCTGTGAAAACACCAACATAATAATACCTCACATGCAACACATGTGCCTACTTCCAGATTCAAAGTATCGACACCATCACCCATGCTAACTTCCCTAGCCCACTGAGCCACACAGGCTGCCAGACAGAGTGTGATCGAGTTATGTGTTACAGCCCTGAGATTGCCTTGTCTGCAAATATACCATTGCTGACTTACTGTTAAAGCAGTTATATGTTAACACTGCTATGTTGGGTGTGGGGGAACAAGAGCACATAATCTGCTGGGATAGGCAGTAGACCAGATATCATGTGTCCCCACTGTTTAACAACTTCTTTGCCTGATGTAGAGTATATTCCAACCATGAGGCCTAGTGATTATTAGGGAACACATACTACTGGACTGGGTACATGTAGTCCCATGTGGATGTTACTTCTGTCCACATAGCCCACTATATTTCCTTGCATAAATGCAACAGATCCATGCATACGACACCATATTATAGCAATCCTTACAAGTAGTGTGTAGGTTAGAGACTTACCTTGTGAATGCAGCAGTTGACAAGACTGTAGTTCGGGGCTGACTCTGTGTGATGCAAGCAGTACACAGCCAATACATGGATAAGTACAAGTTGTGTGGGTTGTCTGGCATCAACAATTTTACTATATGTATATGAGTCGGAGTAAGGTGTCAGTCCCTAGGGGCCTAAGTTGTCAGTGAATGTGCTTATGCATTTTCTCTTAGCCAAAGCCACGGTGTACTGGGCATGCCTACATTTGCCTACAGGGACATCATCAGGGGATTCCTCCTCCGAGTCCTCCTGTGAGTGTAACTGTGGTGACATAGGCACTGGTGGGGGGGGATGTGTATCCCATCCCTTTGCTGATCCTGCTGCAGCTGTTTCTGCAGGGTCATATTGTGTAGTATAGCATATACTGTGAACATATGAGCACATCTGGCTGGAGAGTACTGCAGGCTCTACCAGATATATTGAGGCACTGAAACCATGACTTCAGAAGCCCAAACAAATGCTCTGTGATATTCCTGGTTTGTGTGTGTGCTTCATTATGATGTTCTTCAGTGGGTGTGTGTGCATTTCTGATGGGTGTCATTATCCACGGTTCCAGTACGTAACCAGCATCCTGCAGTAAATGGCCATGAAGGTGCCCCCCAGCAAACATCTGGTGCAGCTGTGATGCATGCCAGATATGGGAGTGATGATAACTGCCAGGGCTGCCAGCACACACATTCATAATAATGCCTTGGGCATTGCACATGACCTGGCAGATGATGGACTGGTACCCCTTGCAGTTGATGTAGATTTCACCCTCCTCACTGGGTCTGGGTGGTGACTTGATATGTACGTTTGTGCAGTCTATGGCTCCCAGTACCTCAGGGTAGTGTGATACATGGTAGAAGTGTTGCATATTGCTGGGCCTCACCTCAGGGGTGAGGGGAAAAGAAATGTGCTCACTGGCATGTGGTAGCATGGCATCCAGGAACTGGTGGAGTACCCTGGAAGCAGATGCCTGTAAAACCCCCATTATTTCCCCAGTTGGTCCTTGGAAAGTACCTGTAGCTAATATCCTATCGGCTACACATACCTTTGTTTCCACTGGGATTGGATCCCTACTGTCAGTTCTGGGTCTGAATTGAGGGCGGCAGAGCTCAGTGAGTTCTTGTAGTTTGTCCCTGTCCACCCTGTAGCACTCTACAATCATCAAGTTCATGTAGCCCCTGTAAGGTTACCCTGGGCCTGACCACTTTTCTCCTTCTCTGCCTAGGCCTATTGTCAGCAAAAGCTGCACTGACTTCAGCATCTACAACATATAGATTTAGCAGACCTGCAGCAGCCCCAATCCATTCTCTCATTTAAAATTCCCAAGTCTGTACTCCAATGGTGCATAGTATGGGGGAAAATCAGATTGTAGGGTGTGTGCATACTTTATAGTGCTCTGCTGTAGGTGCTGTCTGTGTGATTGTTTACCTATGATGCATTACACTTGCCTAGTATATCATTAACATCATTTAATGGTCCTAGTTTAAGTTAAACAGAGGTCTAAACTAATTAAAATGTCACTGGGTTTTACATATAATCAGCACTGTGACGCAGAGTGCAAATGCTCGACCCATAGATAAAAAAAGTTTAGCGGTCAGTTTACGCACCCCCACAGACTTCCATGCTCAGCATAGAGGCATGCCATGCAAACACATGGAACCACGCTTCCCTCAGCTAAACACAGCTTAGAAGTTAATGCACACACATGCCTGCAAGAATACACTCAGCACTGTGGCACGCCATACAAACTGGCTGAAATAAGCTTAGAAGTCATTGGACACACCCTCCCCTGATGTCAGCTATCTCCTCTGTAAACAACAACATTCTTCTATTCCTACTTGAAGGGGATATGCGGACACAATCACCCTTTGTGCTATTCAGTAACTCTACCTCATTTGCATAGGGATCTGTACTCACAGCCTGGAAACTATACGCTTCAAAGCCCTACCACTTTAGCAACAGCACCAATGCACCATTGCAGATATTCTCTGCAGGGTCCTGTAATACATTTCTGTGACATGAAATTAATTTTGCTTTTTCCATTTTTTTTGTTATGTTTTTATAAAGTATGTTTGCGCACCACTGCAGTGCATCATGAAAACAAGCCCAGATTATTAAAAAAAAATTTAATTTAAATTAACTTATTTCTTTTAATTTGTCAGACAGAGGATAGTTTTGCTCATATCTGTATGTGATATGCCATTTCTTTTCATCTATCTACATTTTTACAGCCCCTTTTGTCTGTCTATATCCCTGTACATGGAATTTTTCAGTGTACACTATGGACACTGACACGGGGTCTGCAGAGCTGCCTATCTGCTTGCTGGATCACTCTACCTGCCTCATTTGCATGAGATTCACCTGCTTATGAGGTGATTTGCATGCCACAGAAGTTTCTGTGTTGCCCCACTCGTGAGCACAGCTCAGCAGCACTTACTGAATCTAACAAAAACTGTTTGCACCTGTGTTAGCAGCATGGAGCAATACCTACATGGAAAAAAAGTGTAGGCTTTATTAACTTCCCCCATGTTTAAAATGGTAATGACACTAGGGCAACATGTGAGCTCATGGAACAGCAACACAAAAAGTTGAAAGGCTCCAAAGAATGTTTAAGATGGGGAGGAAGATTCAAAGAATCCAAGAACTAAAAGATGTAACATGAAGACTGAAAAGATGGATGGTCTTCAAAATTACTCAAGAAGGAATAGCATCAGGATAAGTGGAATACAAGAGAAATTGAACAACAGTAAACTGGAACAATCTGTAACATGGCTATTACATTAAAAATTTGTGACATCTAGAAATAAACAAAAACTAATAGAGGAGCTCCACAGAGCAGGGAAGCAGCACGTAGCAGCAAAAAGCAGACCCAAGCATGTTTTATCATGTTTTCATTCCTTTGCTGTGAAAAATAAATTAATAAGGCAAGCAGAATGGCTCAGAATTATGCCATTTCCAGATATGTTCATAAAGCTGGTTGAAGATTATTTAGAAACCCCCTGTAAGAGAAGGAAAGCTATGCTGGTGGTATTAAATGAACTAAGAATGAATAGAACAGCTGATTGGTTGAAATACCCTACAATTCTGAAATTACAGCTGGAAAGGGAATGGGCCAGGATATACAATATGGAAGATGTTGGGAAGGAAGTTGTTTAAACAAAGGCATCACAGACAGTAAAACAACCTAGGCAGTAAAAATCTGAATCATATGACAGATATGGACTGGAAAGGCAACCTTAGATGCAGGAGAGGTGATGCAGACACAGTGGGAGGATGTGCAATGTCAGATGCTGAATCCCTGGAGCGGAATAAGACAAGACCAGGAAGTAATGAGGGGTTGCATGCCTGTAAAAGAGATGATCAGGCAACAAACAAACCACAAGGAGATGAGAAAAGAGACAAGAAGGTGGAAGAGGAACAGGCGGATGAAATATATCAAAAGGACAGAAGAATAAGATGCCTCTATGAAGGGAGATTTAGGCACCAAAACAGATAAAATAGTAGAAACAGTAACAGACAAAGGTAAGTTGCAAGGAGATGGGAGGATGGTACATCAAATGGTTTGCATAACTCTGACATGAATTGCTGGACAAACAAGAGACTAAACAAGTTAGATAGAAGCATTTATGATGGATGGTAGAGTCAAAGATGTGGAAGTCAGGGCTACGCAAGGAGGGAAAGTGGCCACAGAAAGAAAGAAACAATGAATAAGTTTATGGAATGGACATTGAAAGGCGAGTGAGTATGGACAATGTGGGAAGGATGTATTAAATGAAACAAATTCTTATTTTGCATAACCCTGGGAAACACAGTAACAAAACATTGCAAACAATGGGAAAAACTAAATTTATTCCTTAGGAAACTATGGGTAATGCAGTCAAGTAGAGCAAATGGACAAGCCTCCAAGTAAACTGAAATAAATATAAGTTTAATGACTAAAAAAAAGTAATAATTCCTGGTGTTACTGTGGGGCATGAAAAGGAATGCATGGAAGAATGGGGAAAAATAACCGACAACCCAGAGACAAATATGAAATAAAGGAATATCAGTGTATAACCAGCACAGTAAACAGCCATAGAACTGCAAAAATAAATACATGCATACATACATACATACATACATACATAAATAAATAAATAAATACATTTATGTTAGACTATCATGCAAAGGCAGCTTGCATACCAGACTGGTGAGCAACAGTGGGGGAGGGTGATCCAATGAATGGGAAACTGTAATATAAAAAGACAATAGAAATCAGTACTGGGTTGGCATGCATTATATTAGTGTGAGGAACACTGAAGGGGAACAAAAGAAAGTCTTAAAAGCCCATGTCCAGGGCACACCCATGCACATGCCACAGCCAAAGGCATGGTTCCAGATGCTGTGGATGAAGAGGAAGGGTCCAAGCACAGGCAGATGACAACAAATACAGAAGGGGTGGTGGTGGTGGTGTTTGGCTAGCTATCAACAGAAAGAAATGCTGCAGAGATTAATAAAGGAGTTGATGCAAGAGAATATGAAGCACAAAGACAAACTGGAGGAACACTGGTGGGATGGGATCAAGGCCTCTGTCTGGAGAAAATGATGACTGAAGATGGAAAGAAGAGATGGAAAGCAGGCAGGGTGAGTGGGGAGATTGAGAGAGAGCTACTTGGGGTGCAAAAGGAAGCTGAAAGAAAGGCAAATAGAAGGGAAGTACTACAGATCATAGAAAAGGCAATAAGAAGAGAATTCAAGAGTAAAATTATTATGGAGCAATAATTTCAAGAATGTACTGAAGGCACTACTGGTGGATAGTGGGAGAGACACAAGAGAAAACATGACTAACTAAAAATTAAAAGGAAGCAGACAGAGAAAGAGAGAGAGAGAAAGAGACAGAGAGTTGCACAGGATATGGAGAGGATACAAAACTATTTATAAGTGGCTGAGCTAATCAGTGAAAGATTCAAGGAATACTACAGGGAAGGTAAAAAAATAATAGGAAGGGGCAGAAGTCTCAGAAATGAACTGGGGAAGTAATAAAGAAAGATGCATACTGAATGATGAACAAAGAGTCAAGATGAAAGCAGAAGTGACATGGAATGAGATAAAGAAAGCTATATACAAGATGAAAGCGAGGAAAGATGAAGGGACAGGTGGACACCCCACAGAATTTCACAAATAGGATGATGAGGAAATGTGGAGAGTCCTAGAGGAGGAACATAACAGAATACAGAACTCAAGCAAAATATGTAAAAGTATAAGAAGGACCATGACAACCACAGTAGCTAAAGGGGGAGAAGAAAGGGATGAAATGGGAAATAATAGGCTTATCTCTTTGATTAATGTAGATATCAAGATTTTGTCAAATGTATAGGCAAGAAACCTGGATGAATTATTACCAAAAATAAAAGTTGGGCAGAATGGCTTTGTGAAGGTAAAGAAGGCCTAGAAAGCTGGTGGGACCTGCTGAAATTTATGTACAGGGAGGAAAAGAAGCAGGAAGGTAAAGGTGGAATTGTGCTTTTTGACCTACAGAAGGCCTTTGATAAGGTGAGGTGGGAATTTCCATGAAGACATTGCAGGTATGACAAAAGTTCTTGCATTGGTTACAGGCCATATAGCAAGACCCAGAAATTAAGTTCATAGGTTTATAGATACATACTAGGCTAATGACAACCAGGGCCTTTATAAACCTAGCCACTCAATCCAACCCAATCCAATTGTGTCCCCTTGTCACATGTGTCTTAATGGTGGGCATGTTTGTTAGAAGGGGCATGTTTGTTAAGAGGTTACTAAAATGTTATGGGGGGGGGGTTGTTACTTAGGGAATCTTTACTGTCGGCCTCTGTCTGTAATAGACATTGGTGCCAGCCCAGGTATGAATTTGTAATTTCCCATCCGATGGACAAGATTACATTTGAATAGGGTTAGGGATGGAATCAGCTTCATATGGATGGGGAGCCTGTCCCAGAGCATGGGGATCCTTTGAGTCACCAATCTGTTTTATCACCAAATCAATTTGTGGTGCAAGTAAAATTCATATCCCTGGATTTAGTATTTCTAGTGCTGCTCATTTTGTGGATGTGGAAAAGCTCCATCATGGCTTTCTCTAAGGATGTTTTATATGTCAAACACAGATCACCTCTCAACAATCTGTTGGAGACCAAGTATATAGAAAGGACCCTAAGGTGATCTGTAGAGAACAGTGTATTAACGATAAAAAGAAATCCGGTTCCTGGATAAAGATTCTGCCAATGGTACAGGAACATTTATGTAGGTAAAACTAATCGCTCTCTGAGGTCACGTATTTTTGAACATTTAAGAGATATCAGGAACAGTATGGATAGTAATGCTTTAGCACGTCATATTAAAGCCAGTGGACCCTAGCATAAGTTTAGGTTTTTTGTAATAGAAATTGTGAAGGATAGCATTAGAGGGAGGGACATTAAGAATAAGACTGAGTTGGCTGAATAAAGGTGGATTCTCTTTTTTAATGCAGTCAATGCGCCTGGAATTAATGATATAGTGTCTTTCAAACCGTTGCTGCGTGCACGTGCACTCCCCCATTGAAGCTTTATAGGTTGATTTGCATTAACTATATTTTTTACATAATTTTTTATATGTTTATGGGAAGATATGTGTATGTCTTTAAGAGTGCTGTATGTTTAATTGATTTGCTCAGTTGGATGTCTTTTTAAATAGGGAGCAGTTGCTGTTATTGTGACAGTCTGAAGAAGGGACAGTTAGGTAGTGAAAACTCTTGCTCAGTTTTTATATTAAAGTTGTTTATGCCTTTAAGCTGTCATGATTCTGCTCAGTTTGTTATTTTTGTGACAGTGTGTTAATACCCTGGATTGCCTTGGTGTGGCACCTCTATGGGTATTCCAACTGGTGCATATGCCTAGCCATGTACATGCTGAAGGGGGCATTGTACTCACTTATGGGCCTGATAAGGGATGAGTCGAGCGATATTATAACGTCCTTGGATCTGGATGCCATACCCTTACTTATAAGTTGGGCAACATAAAATGATTTTCTTTCTTGCTTTTTTACCTGTTGGTCAAAGGCCAGATTACTCTCTACTTATGTTCCCAGATCTCTTACTGGGTCAGTGGGTCAACTTGTAGGGATCTCTTATCAATGGAGTAATTCATCTGGTTAGATGTTTTACCAAAAGGCAGTATATTGCAATTCTTTTCATTAATTTTAATCCATGGTTTTGGCACCAGTCATTTGTCTGTGATAGACCCTCTTGCAGGATGTTAGTGTCAAGGGAAGAATAGATGGTGGGTCCCAATTTGCAGTTGTCTGTAAACTTGATGAGCCAGAGATCCTACTAGCCTTGACCTCCAAGAAATAGATGCCAAATAGGTGTGGGACAAACATGGAGCCCTGCAGTACTCCACTGGTGTCTTGCCTGTTGGTGGAGGTGGTCTTACGAGTTGTGACTTCTTGGGTCCTATTTGTGAGCAAGCTGGCAATTGAGTGAGTTATGTACAGGTTTATGCCTGGGTCATTGAGTTTGCCTACAATACCTCAGTGGGGAATTGTGTTGAATGCCTTAGCTAGGTCTATGTAGGGGTATGTACCATTTTCCCTTCATCCATTCCCTTGGTTACCTTCTCAAAGATGTCTACTTAGTTAAGTAAGCATGACCTTCCTTTGGCCAAAATAAAGTTGGAAGGTTCCAGTGTCTATAAATTGAACATTTCTTTGTTGATTACTTCCATGATAATTCATTCCATGGTTTTGCATATTAGACTAGTCAGACATGATGGGTTTGTAGTTTCTGGGATCAGTTGATGGTCCACCATTGTGAAGGGGTTTAACTGTTGCTGTCCTTCAGTGAAGGTGGTACCATTTACTACCAGTTATTCACACTGTTGAATGCTTCCTTTGAGGTTCCAACCTATCCCAACATATGTACAGACATGTAACATTATTTACTTGATAGAAACATTTGAGAAGGAGGTTATGTAAAAGATAGTCAAAAACAGTGTGACATGGAGAAGCTTAGTAAAGCACATAAATGATACAGCATTAAAAGAACTGAGACGCATGAAATGGGGACAGAAGGGCGGGAAAAAGATAGGAAAGAAACATGAACAAAGCTGGATGATAAGCAGAATAGCCCAAGCGGAAATGGTATGCTGAGAAAGGATGAAGAGGAAAGATTTAAAACAATGGAGGAGTTAATACAGAGCATCAGAGACCAAGTGATGGAAGTACCAGTTACTCAGAGAGACCTGTGTAAAAATACATTGAAAGGAACAGACAGGAAAGGAATGTAAAAGGTGTGAGGATGGCACACTGAAGGAAATGGAAGAGGTTAGGGATGCAAAGGACCAAACATATCTATGAAATGCTAGGGGAAAGAAGTGATGAGGTTGAAGAAGACAGAATGAGAAAAGAAGCATGGAAGGGAGGAAGGATGAAATGGAGTTGTAGGGCACTAACAGAAGATAGTTTGGCATTGAGGTATATGCAGAAAGTCCATGGAATAGGAGATCAAAGGCTGAGAATTCCAAATGGATGATATCTAACACCCATGAGACTGATAAATCAAGGCAGAAAGGAGGATAGTAGATGCTGCAGATTTCAGAAAGGAAGAAGCAGTAATGATTCACATATTTTGGCACTGTGGGTGGACACAAGAAGTCTGGAAGCAGGCATAGATGATTTGGGCAGACACAGTTCAAGCAAAGTAGAGAATACTTGGGAATTCTGTATATATGGCATTAAGAAATAGGGCATCATCTGGTAAGAAAAAAGACATGACTAGGATCAGACATCTGAGTACTCAAGTTAAAACAATCATAACTCAAAAACTCGAAGAGAAAAAAAAAGCATTATGGGAGCAAGAATTATAACAGCTTCCTGAATATGAGGAGAAGATAGCAGAAACTGACTAGAATGAGAAAAGGAGAGAAAAAAAGTGAAAAGGCAGTGGAAAGAGGTAATAAAAAATACCAAGAGTGAAAATCATACCAGAAGGAGGAGAGGGAGATTCATAGGTTCATCGATTAGTACTAGGCTAACTGTCCCTGTGAGCCATTTTAAGCCTGGTTAATTATCCCCTGTGAGATTCAAACCCAGTATCTTGTGTTTGTAAGGCAAACACTTTAACCATTAGGCCATCCTCCCAACCCCCTTTTTTTAATTCTTTGGGAGAACCCAAAGGAAAACTGGGGAGTGGGCGTATAAGGATAGCATAGGAAATGAAGCAGGCAACCGCTGATAAGATACGGTGCACCATACAGGAGGAATGCACATAGATGTAACATAATGTATGGAGTTAACTTAAATTGTCAGATGTAAGCACCAGCTTTGTCTGATGGAAAAGATAACATACACTGCAGTTAAGGAAATAAATGAAAACAAGTCAGCCACTAGTGTTGATAAATTGCTGCATGCATGAGGACTGTACTACAGAAATTATACGGAAATGTGTTTTTGCTGATAGTTTGACCTTTTATAAAAAATAAAAAAACACAGAAAACTTAAAATAAGGATTTGTAGAGGAGTACTGAAAGCTTTGTGGAAAATAATAGGGTAGGACAGTTTCATTTACATGCAACACCACCAACAGTCTCACAAGGTTGGCCTAAAAATGTTCAAGGCTCTCAAACATTTCACTTTAGTATCACCACAGTATGAAAAGCAACAATTCCACAGTTAGGAAGACCATCAGAAGTTTCATACACAGGAAAGGCCAGATTATAATAGGAACTAGTTCTACTACAGGATGCGAAACACGGTACGTAGAAAGTAAGTGTATTTTCCAGCTGGAAAGTGTTACTCCTATTGGACATGAGCTATTTATTTTACCTCTACTACCAGTGCTTTTGCCATAGTAAGCATACTGCTCACTTATGCTGCTTATTTATAATCCACTGCAAGGGGTTTGGGCTTTATACTTATACTGCAATGTATTGTTTATATTTTGTAATATACGTGTGTTAATTGTTTTGTGCTTTGGCACTCTGGTTAAGGCTAAAATGGGTCTTTGAAGAAGCCCTCCCACATGATTAAAAAAACATAAATAAATAAATGAATATTAGAAAGATAGACTTCAATGGGACAGCAGTCTTCATCATTTTGTCTCTGGATAGTTACTCCATTCTGCTGAAGATGTCTTTTTCCACTAAAAATTATTGCAGACTATTCCTCTGAAATCTTTCTAGGGTTAGAGGTAAATACACTCACCAAGCCAGAAGAGCTCAGGTCAGAAATGCAGATGGCTGAACCTTCAGCAGAACTCCTGTTTCTTGTAGTAAAAGTTGTATCTATTTTCAGCAACACACCATCCTAATTCTCTCTCTAGAGCTCAAAATTCACAAATCAGATGTTACACTACTATCTCGCTTTAGTTATATATAAAAGTATGTATATATTGTATATATTGAGACAGCCCCTACTCTAGACCAGTAATCAAGGAGCCTCAATTTCACCACTGACACTGGTGAGGGATGGCCAATAGGAAAAAAAATAGATACACACAGTATATTAGATACAGACTGGGGCTGGACTTTCTCTCTCTCTCTCTCTCTCTCTCCAGGCCCCAAACAAGACTCCACACTGACCACTATGGAGCTCTGTGTCCCTGCTCCAAGTAACTCACAGACAAACAGACACACACACACTCACACACACACACACACACACACACACACACACACACACACACACACACACACATGGTAAAAATTGGCACAGATTTACCAGCTGTGCCCCCTTTGCCAAGACTATAAGGTAATTATGCTGCCACTAGTCAGCTGCTCAAAGGCCCTTAAAAGGGTAGCCAATTATACTGAGTAAAATTAAAACTAATATAAATGATATAGTTTGACCAATGCAGTAAGGCTTTCAGCAGCGGCCACAGTGTCACTAAAATCATCATAAGTATTCTTAATTTTATTTATTTTATTTTACATTTGTTAGCCGGGATAGCCCGACTTGACACATGTCCATTTACAGCGGCGGCCCATGGAGAAAAGCTCCATCAAATTATCATAGAAACTGACACGATAGAACATTTACATATTACATAAGGATACACAGATTTAAATGAAGAGCAGGAAAACATTACAGTGTACTAAGGTATTGTCTTGATTCAACAACTCAAAAGTAGAGCATGAAGAAACAACATACTTATAGTTAAATGTTATGCATTACAGAGTAAGAGACTGAGATATTATACTGAAATAACACAATAACAAGTCTTGAAAGAGGATGTAGAGAAACAACTTATTACAATTCTAGGTTTGCATTAGATTCCTGATGCTTACAGCACATAGATTGAAAATGTGGATTGTTATGTGATGCAGGGGCATAACCATTTATTCATTAGCTGCTCTTTGATAGAATTTTTGAATATGGTGAGCGAAGGAGCAGAGGTTAAAGAAGTGGGGAGGTTGTTCCAGTTTCTGGCTATGTTGTGGGAGAACAGGGCCTTTCTTGCGGTGTTATTGGCTTTAGAGATACAAAGGAGTGTTTTTTCAGAAGAGCGTAGGGGGCGATATGAGTTGTACTTGGTTAGTAGTTGGTTAATAGATGGGGTTTTGTCAGGGTAGTTCAAGATCTTATAGACAAGTGTTAATTGGTGGTATTTCAATAGTTGTGGAAGTTCTAGCCATTTCAGTTGAAGTAGTGTCTGACAGTGGTGGGTCCTGTAGCTGGAGTTATTAGCAAATCTGGCGATTTTGTTGTAGCAAGACTGAAGTAGATCAAGGTCATGTTTTCTTGTCAGGGTAAGGATAGGTGCGGCAAACATAAGGGTGGATAGCAGGTAGGTTTGGGCAAGAGTAATTTGTGCCTTATCAGTTAGAAATTTTTTGTGTCTATAAAGTGTGACCATTTTTTTGTGGACCTTTTTGATTGTTTGTGAGATGTGGACATCAAACAGTAGTTTGTTGTCAATTTCTACACCAAGGAGTTTAGTGTGGTCAGCTGGAGAGATGTTAGTCCCATTCTTGGATGTGATTGTGAAAGGATGATGGTTACATTTGGATCTGTTGGGGGCGAATATGAGTAGTTTAGTCTTGTTGGGGTTTAGAATGAGCTGGATGTGGGTGATCCAATTTTCTACCGAAGTGAAGGATTCCTGGGTGAGTTTTTGGAGGGTAAGGAGGGATGCTGCAGAACAGATGAGAGTTGAATCATCTGCATATTGAATGAGTGAAGCATGTTGGGTGGTGGTATGTAAGCTGTTAGTAAACATGGAGAAGAGTAGGGGGCCAAATATTGATCCCTGAGGCACTCCTATTGTGGTTGGGAGTAGGGGAGATAGAGTGTTTTTCCATTGGACAGATTGTTGTCTGTCTGACAAGTATACACACAGAGCAGACATTTTAAACATGTTAGACTCGAGCAAGAGGAGCTGCCTGTAAGCCATATTATGAGGCAACCACATAGGGGACCACGATGATTGGGTTGCTGATCATAACCTGCTTATTATGTGTTTGAGACATGGATGCAAAGAAATTCACCTCAACAGCAAAACCCAAGAGCTGAATTTTGGCCTCCATGTTGAGAACACATAATTAAAGGTTATGAGCATTGACACGATCATAATTCTTTTAGTGCATGGAGCATTATCTGCTCCATGTACATCTAGTTACAGGAGGAGAAATCACTAAGTGTTGTCTGGCTTTCAAAGCCATAAAACACTCATTGGATACTGTTAGACAGGCACTTCGTTATTTTTATACTCACCTTCATGCCACTCAACAGTCCAGATATTCATAGATCTTCCAGATTATTGCTTCATATTTTTGGTTTGTTCTTCATAACATCTATGTTTTTTGGACAAAACATTGAGGATTAAAGTCATTAAATAATGACACGTATTTAAGTTTCAAGGATTCTAGCCACTTTTTAAATTTACTACAGGAATTTCGGGGTACATTACTGGCACAGACAACAAGCCAAAACTTAACTGTTTGTTCTGCTACTGACATTTGCTGGTCAGTACAGGTAGATTATACTTCCTGGTGCTTCTTAACAACATAAGCGGGGGGGGGGGGGGGGGTTAACATTTGTTAAGGCTGAGTCCTGATCCACTTTGGTGCTTGCCTGATTTGTCTTTTTATGAATATCGGAATGTAATCACCACACTTCATGCACAACAAAAGAATTAAATGCAATGAGGCCCAAGGATCTTTAAGATGCTAGGTTTTGGAAGCACTGACTATTTTTATATTATAATATAAGTAACAAATCAAGTTAAGTAAATCAAAACAAATAAGTGAATAAACAGAAGGCACGTAATAATGCATTGTGACCTCTCACAACCTTGACTTTGTGCATCTGTTTTAAAATAAAATAACACTGATTTTGACATATCATACCTGGCACTTACTTATTTATGTATGTATTTAACTACTTATTTATGTGTATTGTGAGCACAGCATTCTGTAAATGTGACCAAAATGACTTCTGTAGTTTTTCTTTCTCCACAACTATTATACTTGCTTTAGCTTCTACTTATCAATGTTATATATAAAAAATAGAATAGCCCTTTAAAAATCAACAGGAGAATTGTGTCATGATGTTGTGCTGTTGTTGCAGATGCATAGATTATAAAGAAAATTAATCTGACCTACTTCAAGGATAATTCCTATATACCTGACTGGATTTATTTGTCAACTGAATGAAAATATATGAACCATTTATGTTGCTAATTTTTCGCTATCAGTAGCAGAATGATTGAATACTGCTAAACAATTCATCTAGAAAGAACTAATAAGAAAAGCCAAATGTCTATTTGCTTTGTGAAACCACCACCTGCTATATCAGCCAGCAAGGACGCTCAGGGGATGTTTCCTAATACTGTTTGCTGTCTAATCCTTAATACTATTCCAAAAGTATTCAGTGATGAAAACCTCCACAATTAAATGTCCTGTGCCATTTACAAGTTCAACTGAAAGATTTTATGATTCAGTATGCAACATAAAAAGTTACGGATCTGCATAAATTACAGTTGTTGTGGTTTTTACAAATTAAATAACATACATTTTCAGAATTCAGCTGACATTTATTACAGGGGAATACAGCTCTGTTCTCAGAATGCAGAAACTGTCAGTTGATATTTCTGACACATTTCTGACCCAGACCCCTGATCCATGAAGAAATAGCTAAAATCTGTGCAAGGTCAGGTTCTACAGCAAATATGTTTAGAACACAAAAGCAATGACTGTCCAAGAAGGGAAGTCCTCCGAAGAAATAATGAATGACCAGACAATTATTTTTTTAGAAAATGATACAGGTAAATGACAGGAGGCTAACAGGAGACAAAAGGGAGCATTATTTCAAGAAATGTCACTGGGTGATTGGAACATCTTTCCTACATGTTAGTAAGATCCAAAACACTGACATATTTCACCACTATATGCCACATGGAACATTTGCTGATGAGGATATGCAGATTTTACATAAGTGGGTCCTTTGGTATCAGGTCTGCAAAGCTTTCTATGGCCTAAATGTGTCACTTTAAATTGAAGCATTCATTTGATTCATTCCTTGTTAAGATCTGACCATAAAGCAATCACATTCAAAGTCACCATCTCCGCTAACACCTCCCCTTGTCAGGGTCAAACAAAACAAAAACTTCTCCAAAGCTGACTACAATCTCTTGAGAACAGGTATAAGCAGCTTCACAGCCACCGTCTCTTCAGTTGGAACTAGCATTAATATCCAAGCCTACACCAAAAAACTATATGAGCACCTACATAGCTGTATGGAATCAGCAATACCTGAAAGGACCAAATCATCTTCCGCAAGGAAGACTAAACCGGTCTGGTGGACAGCAGCAATAAACAAACTCTATAACAAAGGGAAAGAATTGCTGTCCAGGGCCAAGGAGCAGGTGCCAAGTTGAAAACAATGTCTCCTTTGTCTGAACAAGCAAATAAAGTCACTTGTAAAATCCTCTAAGGCTAACTTCGAGTCCAAATTGGCAACATCCACTAAGGACAATCACAAGGCCTTCTTCACATACGTCAACAATTTCAAAGGTAACTCCCAATTCTGCTCTGAACTGGTGATCAAGAACACCACATACACAAAAGCCATAGATATAGCCAACTTGCTGGCAGATAGGTTCAGTGAAAACTTCACCTATGTCCTCCCATCAGAGGACCCAGCACCTGCCCCTCTTGCCTCATCACCAGGGAGCAGGTCTTTAATGCCCTCTCAAAGGCAAACAATACAATTTCCGTGGGATGCGACAAGATCCCTGGCTGTGTCCTGCATGAACTCAGGCATTACCTCTCAGCTCCATAAGTCACCCTATTCAACCAAAACCTGGGGATCGGCTTCATCCCAGCCAAATGGGGGACAGCCACTGTCATCCCTCTACACAAAGATAGAGTGTCCACTGACCCAGGTAATTATATGCCCATCAGTCTAACTAGCCTGATCTGCAAGTCCATGGAATGTGTTATCATGGACCTTATAAACAAGGACACTGGCAACCTCCAAATGCTTGACCCCCACAGTTTGGTTTTGTCAAAGAGAGATCATGCCTGTTAAACTTAGTCATCTTATTCACAGTCACTAAAGCCATGGATGAGGGGAAGATGGTTCACACCACATTCCTTGACCTAGCCAAAGCCTTCAACACTATTCCCACTCGGGCATAATTGGTAAGCTCTCTCAGCTAGGCATCAACCTGTCTGTTACCAGATGAGTAGCTAACTGGCTCACTTATAGTACCCACTCAGTCAAAATTGGGAAGCCACCTCTAGTAGTAGACCCATAATGAGTGGTGTACCCAAAGGATCTGTCTTGAGGCCACTACTGTTTGGGATATACTTTTCCGAGGTGCAAGTCAAAACCAGTGGTCTGTGGCTGACCACATTTGCAGATGACTGCAAGTTGGGTGCTGTCTTAAATTCCCCTAGTGATGTGAACATCCTCCATGAGGCCCTTACCCAAACTAATGGCTGGTGCCAGTAGCATGGCCTCACACTGAATGGCAATAAATGCATCATTATCCTCTTTCAGGAAAATGGTGTCCCCACTAATTATTACATAAATAACAATGTACTAAGCATGCAATCAGTCATGAGGGACTTGGGCACCCAGATTGATAGCAACATGACTTTTGACCACCATGTTGCCCCAGTTGTATGGAAGGCTTTCTACATGGTCTACATGACCCACCTCATAAGTGGGGTATTTCATCCAGGAACAAGGAGGTCATAACATCCCTATACTCCTCCCTTATCAGACCCATTATCAAGTACAATGCCCCACTTGGTATGCACCTTGTCAAGCACATGCAGCAGCTGGAGATACAACAGATGTTCCTGATGAGGAAAATCCAGGGCCTCCAACACCTATCCTATACAGACAGGCTAAAAGCCCTGTCCCTCTACTCAGTCTCATACAGACTGCTCAGAGGTGACCTGTGTCTGGCATACAAGCCCATCTCAGACCCAGTCTTGACGGAATTGCTGCATATCTGTAAGTCAAACTCCACTTGCGCAACCTGCATGCAAGCATCTGATCTGTGACATTAATAGAACTTGTTCATGGAATAGATTTGTGTCCCAAAAACTCCCGCATATGAAGAATAGAATCCATCTGGATGAGAAACAGAAAATAAACCCCTAAGATCCCACCTCTGTCCCTGCTGGACAGGCAAAACAGGTGCTGATTTTGTGGGAACATGAGTGAAATTCTTGGCTAGGATTATAAGGGCCTCCCGACCAATAGCCTAGTATCATCCTATAAACCCATGAACCTGTGAATGTTAGTTGCATCACTTTTTATATTTTGCAATCTGAACTTGAACTCTGTTTGACAACCCTCAAAACTATTCACTTTTAGTGCCTTTTCAACAGGGGCATGGGAAGAAAAGTTCCAGTTACAAAATAGAGAAAAAAGTAAAGCTTAAATTACAAAAAAAAGGGCAGACAATAACTGAAAGGCATTATACTAGAAAAAATGTGTAATCAGTAAAATATACACTCAGTAGATATTAATACATGGAAATTTGACATACATGGTGAGGTTTAAGTATGAGGTGAAATGTGGGAGATACGAGTAGAAAATGGAGGGAATACATTCATAACAGTGAGTGCTTCGACTATTGAAGACATAAGACTGACCATCAGAGGTCAAGACATGGCTCATCCAAACTATGTGCTACCAGAATTTTTAGCAGTGGTAAAACACTGGTAGTGTGTTGCATGAGATTCTGGTATAACAGGGTTTTTCCCTTTTCCCCACTGTAGTGCGATCTTGGAGTTGGGGTGTGTGTGTGTGTGTGTGTGTGTGTGTGTGTGTGTGTGTGTGTATGTGTGTGTGTGTGTGTGTGTGTGTGTGTGTGTGTGTGTGTGTGTGTGTGTATATATATATATATATATATATATATATATATATATATATATATATATATATATATATATATATATATGATCCGCGGTGGTGGTGGTGCTGCGGTAGCATTGTCGCCTCACAGTAAGACGCTGTCGGGTTCGATTCTCAGCAAGAGCGTCTTCTGCATGGAGACATGCATGAATGGGTGTACCTTCGTTGAAGGTTATGCGTCAGGGCTGGCAACTCGGCACGTAAAAATCAACTGCCAATCATTAGTGGACCAGAGTTCCGCTGTGGCGACCCCTAACCAGGAAAAGCCGAAAGACACATACATACACATATATATATATATATATATATATATATATATATATATATATATATATATATATATATATGTATATAAATAGTAAAATAGGAAAATAGGAGGGGGTGAGGGGGTGCAGGGGTGCTTGACCATCTTAAAGATGCTGGTTGCAGTACATTCAGTGATCATTGTTTTGACCGGGTCAGTCTTGTATGCTTTAATATTTGAAACATTTGGTGTAATGAATGCATTCCAAACAGAGACGAGTTGAGAAATATGTGAGTAGTATGTCAGCTTGTTAGCTGACATAGAGATAAAGAAAGTTGTAGTGGAAAATGAGACAGGCACAGAAGGTGGTGAATATGAGTTGGAATTTGATGGAGGGAAAAATCCGTAAGGTGGTGAGTACAGTCAGTAGGAGTATCAGTAAGGCAAAAGGGATAGAAGAGAGTAGGAGATGTATATTGAGCATTTGCTTTGTTGATGTATACAGGGGCAATGTAGATGTGTAAAGGCCAAGGTAGTCTAGCCTGTAAAGATGCAAGAACAGAGACAAGTGTTTTTATAGTGCTGGTTTAGTACTTTTTTGAATCAGGACAGGTGGGCTTGACATCTGATGCTGCTGCACATAGACTTCCAGATTTAGAGACATAATTAGAGTACCGGGACAGATCAGCAGAGTTGAGGTTTTTTTAGTTATGGTTGTAGGCACTTGTTCATGGAGCATGGTGATCTTGCGGAAATACGCAGTTTCACTGTGGTTTGCAGTGCAAGACAGAGTTCTGGTTTATAGATTATTTTATGAGTTGCTTCTAAGTGGATGACAGAGAGTGTAAAAGTTCTACCCATCTAGTTGGTTTAAGACTAGGAAGTAGTGCTGCTTTACATATTGGCTAGTGGTAAATTTAGCTTTCTTGTTATAGCATTATTCAGTTTTTGTTAAGATTTTGCTAATGGTTGGTATAGATGAGGGCAGCATACAGTAGTAAAGATAAGAAATATAGAGAGGCTAATTTTTGGCATTACTAGTTAAAAAATGTTTGCGACAATACAGGAGTCAAATTCTTCTGTGCTTTCTTAATAGCTTGTTGTATTTGAATATTGAAATTTAAATGGTTATCTATAATGCCACCAAGTAATATTGTGTGGGGCAGAAGTCTGATAGGAGTGTTGTTTGATGAGATGATGAATAAGTTAGTTTTTGCATGGAATATAATACCGAATTAAGAGCTGGTTTTCTTAGCATTCAGCATGAGGTAAGAATTGATGAGCAAGGTTTCTATAGAAGAAAAAGCTTTTGAGACTTTTCCTGAAGTTCCTGGATGGACATAGCTGTCGTTATCAGTGTACCATTATCAGCATACTGAATGATAATTATGTCATTAGTAACAGTGTAGCGATCATTTATAAAAATGTTAAAGCATATGAGGCCTAAGACTTGAGTCTTGTGGCATGCCGAGTGAGACAGACAAAAATGCCGATTGTGTTTCTGCCATTTTACTGCCTGTAACCTGATAGAAAGGTGACTATGGAACCAGGACAGAGAAAGGGTGCCAAGGAAAGTGAAGAAAGGAATGTAATGGGGTACCAAACACCTTAAATAAGTCAGGGAATAGAGCAGAAACAGAGAGTCCAGTGTTCCTGTTGAGGAAGAGCTAATGCGTGAAATTAAGGAGAGCTGCAGTGGTGCTATGATGTGGCTTAAAGCTCTGCTACACAGGGAAGAGGTGATTGCAATCTAGCAAGGGTTTGAGAAGTTAAAATTGTACAAACATTCTGAGGATTATGTAAGTGGAGAAAGAATGGCTGCAGGGTGATAACTAAGAAATTCATCGGTGTCTCTTCCTTTGTTTAAGGGACTGATTAGTGACCTTTTCCAAATAACGAGTACTTAGTTTTTTGGCTAGATCTGTTTATAAGGACAGGGTATGCTAAAGTGTTGGAAGTCACGTTAATTTATTCTGCAGGAAGATTAGCAGCAGTAGGTGTAGTGAGTTTTAGCTTACAAAGTCATTTTCATGATAGCAGGGATAGGAACAGGGTTTATATTGACGGCAGGGATTTTTGAGGGGAGTTCTGTGAGGATGAGTAAAGGAAGTAGGTGGATGGTTGGTTGTGAGGGTGGCAATTGTAGAAATAGGTTAGTTATGGTTGGTGATAGTAGGGATTGGTTGGGTTGGGTTGTCTGGATTAAAAAAACTGTCAGTGCATAATCAGAATTGTTTAGGATTCTTAGAGGGAGTTATTATTTTATCAGATCTGATTTCTTTCTTTTTTTTTTTTTTTTTTTTGGAAACTGGTCTCTGTCTTACTAAGAAGCCAATATTTCCAGGTTTTATTTATGGCTTATGGTAATCGTTTTTGTGAGCCATGTGGTGGGTCGAATATGGTATTTTGTGTTTGGTTGGGCATAATTCATAGATTCATAGGTTGTTGCTTAGCCACACACTCCAAACAAGTTTGGTTCTAAGTGTAGTACAGGGAAGGGTAGCTAAGGATCTCGGGGGGGGGGGGGTTGTTAGTAAGGATATTACTTTTCTTATTGACAACCTCTGCCCATAAGGGACATGTGGGTCAGACCAATTATAAATTTACAATTTCCAACCAGTTGTCAAGGTTTTGTTTGAATAGGGTCAGGGATGAACTATGTTTTGCATGGATAGGCAGCTTGTACCAAAGTGTAGGGATCCTTTGAAACACATACCTGTCTCTCTAGCACGTTCTTTTCATGTCACAAGTGAAGTTCAGATCTCTAGATCTAGTGTTTCTAGTGTTATACGTTTTGCGTATGTGCAACAGGTCCATCAGGGCTGAATCTAAGGAAGCTCTATAAACCAGGCAAAGATCGCCTCTTAGCAGCCTGTAGGAGACTGAAAACAAAGGCAGAGCCTTTAGGCAATCAGTGTAGAACAGGATATTCAAGCCCTAAATTCTCCTGGTGAAAAACTTTTGTGGACATTCCAGCTGGTGCAAGTGTCTGGTTAGATACAATGCCAAGCTATGTAGAGTTGTACTATAACTTCCTTGGACCTCGATTCCATACCTTTACCCATAAGTTGGGTGATGTGATACAGTGCTGGTCTTTATGGTGGAGAGTTGGCAAAATTTTAACATAGAATTGGAGGTGTTCCATCATAGAGTTTGGGAGGGTACCAGAGGAGATAATTTTGCTTCGGCTAGATGTGAAGGCCAAGTCTAGGACAGAAGATCTATTGGAGTGCTTGATGCAAATGTTTGGAGAGGTGACAGGTTATGTGATGTTTTATTGATTTATGACAGACATAGGGTTAAGAGTAGAAATAGATTACCAGTCAATATTTACATCACTTGGGATGATGGCTCCATTGCTGAAACTGGTAGCCAAGAGTGAAAGTCCTCTAAATTGAAGTTGTTTGCAACCTAGCCGAATGTAGACAGTGTTAAGACAGATATTTTTGTGTTCATTGACATTTAAGAGGGAAATGAGTACTTCAAACTTTTTGGAAGGGGATGGGCAGATGGGGTATGGTGAGAAAACTTGTGAGTTATTATACAGCATCACTATAGCCCTTGCCTTTTTGTACAATTTGTCTAGTCACAAGATGTTATATACTGGAGGGGGGTCATCATTCTTAATTTTGTTATTTTTTTGCAGGATTCAGTTTAAGTTAAAATATCAGGGATGTGGAGGGTAATTTATATATAGCACATGTATTTTGCTGGATACACTCTGGCAGTTTACATGGTGAATAAAAAGTCTGGGCATAGGGTGCTTGTTTGAATAATAGCCATTAATCTAATGGATGATGAAGCAGGGGAGATTGTGTTGGATATTGGGGGGGTGATGAGAAGGGGACCCTTGGTTTTGGTGCATATCATCAGAGGCGGCAAACGTTGTGGTGGAGGTTGGGTAAGGGATGGGATATTTGGGCTTGTACCTATGTTTAAAACCACATTTTAATAGGTAGAGTTAAGGTTATGTAGTTTGTAGCCATTTTGTGTAAGAGAATATAAGAGTGTGGAAAGAGGTGAAGGGAAATGCTATAAAGAATGTGGCTTGTTTGGAAGGAGAGGTCTTTAGGTATTATGTATATTGCAGTGGAGGAAGCTTCACCTGTAAAAGGAGGATTGACATGTGGTAAGATGAGAAAGAGACAGGAGTAACACAGAAAGGAGGCTGCTACTGACAAGCATGGTGATGTTTAGGAGTGAGCACAATGTAGAAGATTAGAGAGTTTGTTCTGGAGGTGAAGTGAAAGCATAAATAGATGAATGAAATATGCAGGAAGAGAGAGCTTTTTCGGTGGACAGAGTTAGGATAAGATTGAGACAGAGAAGTTAAGGGCATAGAAGGAGTTGTATATGAGGGTTTGAGATGTGATGAGACAAGTATAGTGATGGAATTTAGGAAGGGTTTTCTATTTAATGTGAAAGTGTGTTAGTCAGGGGACTAGAGTTTTGAAATGTTCAAGAAATGTTGTGCTTTTGAGAAGGAAGTGGGGTTTGGGTAAGGAATGGAGCTAAGGAGTAGAGGATAATATTGTACAGTGGGAGTTTCCCATTAGGTATGATGGGAAAGGTGATATGGTAATGAAGGTACTGATTTTCAGCTATGAGAGGAGAGAGATAGTTTAGGTGAAAGTTGTGATCTGTGGAAGGTCAATAATTTCATTTTGATTGGTTGTGAGATAACTGTAGGAGTTGCCAGTAGAGGGTAAGCTATGTGGGATTGAGGCTAGGGTAGAGGAGTGAATGGAGAGGAGTGGCACAGTGGTGCAGCGGTTAGCATTGTCACCTCATAGCAAGATGTACTCCGGTTTCCTCCCAGCTGTGTAAGTACAGTCAGTGTAGAATAACAGACATGAAGATCCTCCTTCCTTGCCACTTCCGTAAAAAAAAAGTGCAGCATAGTAGCATTTGGTAGAATGGTTGTTCCCACCTCAGATGTTATAAATGTACTCCACGCAGATACAGTCATAGCACACATCGGTACTTATGTGGACAGCTTTCTCTCAGTCGATCATCATGCTCCCACCACACTCAGGAAATCATTTAAATTGGTTCAGCTATTTTCCAAGGGAATACCTTCAACATCCAAAGAAGTTATGCTACCATTGTATGCAGATAAAGAGATACAGCTATATAGATGTAAATATAGATATGGATATAAATATAGATATAGATATACATATAGATGTAGATATTGAAGAAAAAAAGAAATTAGCAGATTCTAAGTCCATAAAAACAGGTAATTTACTTACAATGTTGATAAGTGCTTTCAACCAACAACATAAAGCAGGACTCCATTATACAATTCAGTAAGAGTAACAACACCCACTTCTGTACAACACTAATTAATTAGGTACACCAATCAATTTACCCAAATGATTAGTGATAGACAATTAAAAAGAAAGTATATCAATTCACTTTAATTTATTGAAATAAATTTGTGCCCTAAGTTTAATGGTATCCTACTTACCCTATCACTGTAGGACAAAAAAAAAGTTAGGTTAAATACTAGTTCTTACCATAGAGATTTCCACGCAGTAAACTTTCTTATCTAACAAACCAAAGTTCTTCGAACTCTTCATATCAGAAAATCAATATTGTTAAAAACAGACCGGAATATCTGGGAATAATCTGAAAGGGTCTCTTACACTAGCATCCTTCAGATGGTAACAGTGAAACAGTATAACAGTGTTTTTTTGTAGTATAACTCACTACTTCACCATTTACTTTATCTGTCATGATCCGTAAGTGCATCTGTGCAACAAATGGGACAGTAGTGAAATCATATCACTACTAAAGAAGAGATAGTTAGGTCACTTCTCCTCTGTTTTTGGAAAGGATTACATTTAAATGAGGGGTAAATGCATTTATACCATGCAACTAAAGGTAATACTGATGTATATGTAATAAAATAAAATAAATAAATAAATAAATAAATAAATAAATAAATAAATATGTAATCTACATTCTGGCTAATCTGTTGCAGGGATGTGCTGCAACTAGAAAGGTATGTCACTTACTTTAATTCCAACAGGTACAGTGTTAAGTTCAATGCCATACATCAGGCTTTACTAATGAAAAACTTTAATAACGCAGTAAGGTAAAATAAATGCTTTGTCATTAAGTAATCTGCACAGTTACTTAAGAATACTTTTATTGTTGCAATCTAGCATTAAACCTGATATTGTACTCTCTGTGCCACTGGAAAAGGCTGCAACAGAATTGCACTGTTTCTCTGCACTAAGGTCATACAGCACTATGCTTTCATAAAACAAAGTAGGGCACTTGTCTTTTCATTCTCCATATGCAATGCAATACTGCACGTCTCATAACTATCTCTTTAGATGTATGATGATGACTAATATTGATGTTTTAAGGCCTTTTTCCTGGAATTTGCATTTGTGCATGCATACTTATATTAATATTTTTTTTTGTCATATGTTCAACATTTTTTCCTCCATGTATTTTCCCAGTTAGATATTCCATATTAGCATAGAGAAAATTAAACAAAATAAAAACATTTTTCATTCAAAACATATGTATGTTGTTATTATCAAAATAAACCAGCAGCTATAAATACATCACCAAAAGAAAATGTTCCTCACAGAGGGTGCCAGTGAAAAAAATAGACAATAGCCCTTCTTCCCAAACGTCTCTCTGTCTGCATTGTGACTACTAACCCTCACTGTAGTCTGTGGTTAAAATAATTTCTAGCAATGCAATTGCACATTTTGCAATGTGTTTAAAATTTTCACTGCTCATAAATTTTATTTCCTCTGTAAGTCAGTTATTGCTTATGCTTATACATTCATAGGTTCATAATGGCTACTAGGCTATCAGCCGAAGAGAAACTTTAAGCCTAGTCAGACTTATCCCAGATTTACTAAAATATTGCAGATGTGTCAATATCCCAAGTAATTTTATGCCTATGTTATAGGCTTGTACACATCAAGCATTTACAAGCGGTTCCTGTCCATTAAGGACACAGTTGCCAAACCAGGGGTGAATTAGTGATTTCCCATCCATTAGTCCAAGTTATATTTGAAAAAGGTTAGGGATGAGACTTCATACAGATGGGAAGCCAGTTACAGAGAAGGAGTAATCTGTGAGACACATACCTATGCTCCCAACTTGTCCTGTTTATGTTGCAGATGAGATTTAGGTCCTTATATTGAGTATTTCTGATGCTATTTGTTTTCTGGATGGGCATCAGATCCATCAAAGTGGGATCAGAGAATGTCTTGTAGGCTCGGCATAGACTGCTGTGCAAACATCTATATGTGATCAGTTAAAGAGCGTCTATATTATCTTAAAGTTTCAGAATATCGAATCTGATATAGTCGACACCATATCATCAAATTCTGAAACATCGAAAGATAAAAAAAAAATGCCTAAAACAAAAATAAATAAAAACTTACCTTTGCACCCCCCCCACACCCCCACTACTTAAATATACCAACTCTGAGACCACACTACATTGAACTAAACAGAAATCTCCCCTTACAGAGATTTCTGTTTAAACGTTCAATGTTTTTTGCTTTCGCTAATCTAGTGCCGACAATATCAGCTTCGATATTGTCGGCCTGCGACAACGTGAAGTAGATTCATTAAAGAGATAGGACATTGAGGTGATCCACAGAGTACATGCTGTTTAATCTCTGTATTGTTTTAGTGAGGAACCTCCATGGTGTCTCAAGCTGTTGAAGTGCCTGGTCAGCTGCATGCTGAAAGATGCATTGCACTCAATGATTGGTGTGATGAGAGCTGAGTGCAGTGGAATAATGACTTCCTTGGACCTGAACGCAATGCCCTTATTTATAAGTTGTGCAATATGGAATGATTTTCTCACTACAATAGACACATGATGGTCAAAGGTCAGGTTACAGTCAACAAGTGTTCCTGGATCCCTGACCACTGGGTCTACTTTTAAGGGTGCAAGTGGCTGGTCAGGTACATGCTGAAGGATGCATTGTAGTTAATGACTGGTATAATGAGAGCTGATTACAGTGGAACAATAACTTCCTTGGGCCTGCATCTCATGTCCTTACTTAGAAGTTGTGCAATAAAGAATATATTTTTTCTCAACACAGTAGACAAGTAGTGTTCAAAGGTCAGGTTACTGTCAACATGTGTTCCCAGATCCCTGAACACTGGGTCTACTTTTAGGAGTGTATTATCAGTGTGGGAATTTCAAGGGGTGGTTATTTTTCCAAAGGGCACTACTATGCATGTATTTTTTGCATTTAGATTTAGTCCACAGCTCTGGTACCAGTTATTTATCTGTGTCAGGCACTTTTGAAGGGTATTTGTGTCTTTAGAGGATACAAAGAACATGCCTAGTTTGCAGCTGTCTGCAGACTTGGTCAGTCAGACTTCCTTGACGTCTGCCTTGACTTCAAAGTAGTAGATGCCAAAAAGGAAGAGACCTCAACATTGATCCCTGTGGGCTACTGCAAGTGACTGATTAGTTGTGGAGGTAGATGCTTCTGTCCTAATTTTTTTTATTTTATAAGTGAGGCATCTGGCTATCCATCAGGTGCCGTATGGGTTAATGCCTACCTTTGAAAGTTTGTCTACAATGCCCGAGTAAGGTGGGTAGGTTCCAGTGTCTGTAGGTTTCCAATGTCATTGTTATTAGAGCCATGATAATTCTTTCTGTGGCTTTAAATATGAAACTAATAAGACTTATGGTTCTGAATTTCCCTGGGTCTGTGGAAGGCCTCCCCCCTTGTGGACAGAAATAATCATTGCTTAGTAAAAAATCTGACTACATGCAATCAAACCTTCTTCTTAGATTCCCCTGTAATACGTCATGGTAGCAAATGAATGCAATCTTCATATAGTACATTTTCCCTGTGATACAGGATTTTCAGCTGGATTTTAGCAGCATACCCTTACAATATTCATCACAGAAATAACAAACTCTAGTTTCATTCCTCCTCAAACAAAGTTCTCAAATAGCATTTCCAACAAAGTTAAATGGTATGTATCTTATGCAGTTAGCCTTCCAAATTTCCTGCCACACAAATATTTTGAGTAAAGTAGCTCCTATAAGAGGTTACTATATACAGGTTCTTTTAAGCATTAAGTCTTAAATGCACTTATGTTCCCAAAAAGACATGGAGTGGAGAACCCACGACATTAAGGCATCAAAAACTGATCACTTCTCTAGATCTTTAGAACTTTATCTCGTCTTTTCCTTGCTGGTAACATACTGTACTTTTGCCTGGTCCCCTCCTGCCTTCTAACACATTCTCCCATTTTTCATCACAATGATACTCATATATATAGACAGCCTCTCAAATTTACACAATAACCATCCTACTAAATATGTCTTTCCATGTGGTTGGACTGTTTACATGCTAGCAGCATGCTCCTTTATGCTTATCTCCTTTAATTCCCTTGTCTTTTTTCTCATCACGAGAGAGTTAGGTTTGGAAACAGTGTTTAGGAGCAGGGATTCATTGCTAAGTTAGCATAATCAAATGTTAAACCTTTTGCTATTCTTCTAATAGGTGCCATGCATAATACTACAGATTGGGGGAAATCAAGTGCAGGAGAGAAGCTGCTTTAAGGTCTGACGTGCTACCATCAGCGAAGGGAAAAGTTACATACCAACATTCAGAGACACCTGCAATTTACCCAGCGTTGTCTCTTTTCTGCTCTAAATACTGTAGCAGCTGTTTTTGTTTTCTCTTTCACAGAGCTTGAGCACCAGTCAAGACTGCATGTGCAGAGGACATGAATTGCTTGCCTTTTTTTTTTTACTGTGGTCTACTTTCATATTTAAGCATCCTTGAGCACCCAGTGGTACATCAATTGTATTTCTTCCCATTCTGTGGGGTTTGCCTTACTTTACAATGGTGTACCTTTTCTTTTAGTTTGTACTTTTAACAGGCACAGCAAAACTCTGCTTCAGGCCATTTGTTTACCTCTGTTGGGTTAGGTGTACAGAACCACTGAGTTTGAGAAGACCAAGACTCCCTCCTATCGCCGATTCCACAGCAACCTCCCACAGCCACACATTTAATCTCACTGCTCTCCTCCCACTTTTTAATGATGTCACAAATCTGCTTAAAGACACCGCTACATATCAGAACCATTTCCACAACATTCATTCACCCTGTACCATCCATCACAATAGTATTAAATACGTAAAACCATATTTCTCACTACATAACCTCATAGACACTAATCTTTAGCTCCCAGGACTTCATCTGCTCAACACAGAGAACTAACTATCTCCCATTACTTCTAGGGGTTTGAATATATTTCCCTGCCATGTCTCAGACAATATTTGTCCATCACAATAATTCCACCTGTTGGAAAAGTTTAAATAAACAGAAGACATTAACAGAGGATGAAAATAATGGCCATTAGGTATACCAGTAGAGCCAGTTCTCTCACACACCCAGCTGGTCTTACCTTACTGCTAAGCAGTACATTAAATGCACTGATTCTGCTGTATCTTGTAATAGACTCTCTGTCTTAATTTGAGCAGCTGTCCCATATAAGAATTCTCCCCGTCATACTTAGGATCATAGGATGTCACTAGACTAATGGCCCTAGGGCCCTTACAAGCCTAGCCAAGTTCTACCCTTATTTCCCCAATATTAGCACCTAATGCCCGTGTCTAAGAGGGATGCAAGTAGAGCCTCCAGTTTGAATGTAGGGTTACCCATCCAATTGTCCAGATTGCATTTCAAGAGGGTCAATGAGGTATTCTGTTTGACATGAAGTGGGAGTCTGTTCCAAAGGTGTGGTAACCTCTGGGAGACAAATCTGTCCCTCTAGCAGGTTCTATTAATGTCACTTGAGACATACACTGCATTTCAATCTATTTCTGCCTAGAACTAAGCAGCTCTGTAGAAACGTAGCAAGCAGCAACCCTGTAACTTGTCTGATAAAAGCAACCCAAAGAATAAAAAATATTTAACATTAGATTTTAATTACCTTTTAGATCTTTCTCTAAACAAAATAAAAATACAACTTCTAAATATGTTTACCTATCAATCATTCATATCTCACTGGTATAAAGAAAACTTCCAACACACCCTACACAATACTCCACACAACATTGATATACTTACACCTAATCTCTGTACTACTACTCACCACACCTACACAAATGACCAACTATCAAAAAGATAGCAAATCACCCACCAACCTACACTCCTATATACCATTCACAACAGCACCTTCCTTTTTCATTTTATCAAAAATACACCTGCCAAATCTCTACAACCTCTTTAGCAACAAATATGTAAAAGTATCCTAAAAACAATACACCACCTCCTTATAAACAAATCCAAATCTAAATGGTATTTCCATCTCTACCACTCAGTCATTCATCTGAAAGTCAGGAGAGATGTCCATCCAAACCCGGGTCCTACTACTATGTCACAGAGTGTATCAACTTCCTCCCCAAGCTTAGCACATCTACCCAGATATAGCTTTAGTCACAGAAACATGGCTAAAACCTCACTTAAAAGACAATGAAATACCACCTGCAGGTTATAACATTTTCAGTCATGACAGAGCAAATAAAGTGGAGGAGTAGCAATTATGTACAAAAGTTACCTAGAACTTAACCTTTACCCACATTTAACAACACAGAATACCTCATAGCACATCTCAGACTTAACAGAAAAGCCTTCCTCATTACTGGGCTCTGTATTCCACCAGGACAAAATAATAACATAGCAGAACAACTTCTGTACTGGCTATATAACAATATACTCCATGAAAATATTTCAATGATTGACCTTCACATAAACTGGGATCCTAAAGTCACAAACAGCCCATCAATGAATCTGTCTGATTCCTCAAAAACAATAAAAGGTACATCCAGGATACATAGACACAGAAATAAGGAATCCATCTTAGACTGGATTCTTACAAACAAAATGACATTATCAGTGACCGTCTACCAGATTATGCTGTCATAACCATCCCACCATTTACAAACTGGTTCAAAATATAAAATACTTTAATTCAAGCAACTTCATCCTCACAATCGACCTCAACAACCTGAGTATCGTAAAGGCCAGGCCACCAGATGCTGCTGCTATTCATAGGTTCATAGGTGTGTACTAGGCTAATACCCCTGGAGCCTTTACAAGCCTAGCCCATAGGATTACCCTGGCATCATGCCACCCAACCTTAGTTCCCAGTGCCTCTATCAAGTAAAGCTACTGGAGTGATCCCTGGGGTGAATTTTCAATAATACTTCCCTAAACATCCTCAATAGTGACACATCACAACTACGTCAAACCCTGCAGCCTGGTTAACAAAAGATAACATGCACAGTCTTCTTCAAACAGACTCAGCATGGGAAATATGGTCCAAAAACAAAATCTAATCCAACTACAAACATTTTAGATACTGAAGAAATCTTGCAAAACCTTAATAAACAATGACAAAAATCCAACTTCACCAACCTTTAGGCAACACACCAAAACTATTTTTGTCTTCCATAAAAAAACTACTACACCCTGGTCACTCCAACTCCAGCAACCAGTAACAACCCACAGAATACAGCCAGCCAGTTCAACTCCTACTGTGTAAATTCATTGCTCTCAGTTACTAAACAAAGGTCTCCCACTCCCCTCACTATTCCAACCTCATCTAATAACAATACCATATCCTTCTCTTTCCAACCAGCTCCAACTAGCACCATAAAAAATACCTACAAAAACACAAACTTCAGAGTTATGATTTTTGAATGTTTACATAATCCGTAGTGGTGCAGCGATAGCGTTGTTGCCTCACAGCAAGAGGTTCTCCCATTTGATTCTCGTCTGGAGTGCGGGGAGTGCCTTCTGTATGGAGTCTGCATGTCCTCCCCACAGTTGGGTGGGCGTTCGAAAGACATGTGTAAATGGGTGTGCCTTCGTTGAAGGTTGAATGTCGAGTTGACACCTCGGCGTTCATGAAAATCTACTGCCAATCATTAGAGGACCGGAGTTCCACTGTGGCGACCCCTAACCGGGAAAAGCCGAAAGACAAACAACAACAACTCTAAAACAGCTCTCAGGTAACTGCCATAACGTAGAAATATAAACATGCCTTCCCAGCATGAATTATGCTCAACTCCTAATGGGATCATATCTCTCTCCTTAGGGATTTTATATGATACATGTAGATGGTATATTAAGATTATGCTATTCTAAGAAATGCCTCAAGTAATTACATCAAAATCCAATATTTGTAGAAAAAAATATAAAGACATTCAGTAAATAAAATTCAAATATCTTTGAAGTACAATTCTTCCTCTGAGGTGACCTCACAAGTCACCCATATCTGAATATTTGAACCGGGCTTCAGCTGGATGGTGACTTCTGGGTTGTATGTTTCAATACTTGAGCACTGACTTTGTTCCATCTATAATTATGTGGCTGGACTCAAAGTCATAGATATTTCCATGCTCTCATTTATTCATAAATGGTATTGTGACTGTTTTACTGACTTCACATTTAGTTTGGAATTGTCTGTTTATTTTTTTTGTGATTGATTTTAGTGATGAGCATTTTTGTAATCTAAGCAATCATCTGATGTTTAACATTGTATCTTTTTTGTACTCTCATACTGGGATTTCATATTTTGTAATATTTCCTTTCTGTGGCGAGAAGACTGTTACATGTTTTCTTCAGTGTTTATCATCACTTCTAGCAGTATTTTAATTTCACACATCCCTTGACATGTAAACAGCTATACCTCAGCATGCCAGAAACAAAACAGGCATGGCTTGAGTACTTTTAGTGTAGGATAGCTCTCTGACAACTGCCCACAGTTAGAAAAGTGCACCTTCCCTCACAGCATATGTGGTACTTAATTCTTAAAAAGACTGTGTTTCAAGTATTTATCACACATTTAATTTTTCTTTTGTCCCCTATTTACCTCTTCTGGAAAGAAACTGAGAGCTTCTGGTAACCACTGCAAGAAAAACACAGCCAAGGTAGAGTTTTCACTGTCTTAACACTGTCAATGGGAAGATATACAATCCTTGTTAAGAAATGGGAAATGATTGCACATATACCTGGAGTCCACCACATACACTCACATAAACTTGGCAAGGGAGATGAGAGTTTGTTTCCTAAAAGTTTGATTTGAAAGATTGGAAATCTACTTGAAGAAATAATTTTCAAGTAAATAACTAGCCCTGAAGACTTCCATCTTTTTCACTTTTCCATATATAGCTGATGTAGTCAGTATCAGAACCCAGATCTACATAACTGGTCAACAATGTGAAAATTAAAAAAAAAAAATTGAAAACTACATTTGTTTTACTCCTTGTTGAAGCTGCACATACTGTGTCATGGGTATAATACTTAATGTTTTGAAATATCTAACGAGTCAGTCCTGCCTTACTTTATCATTAGCTCTGTCCCAAAAGGCAGCAAACTACAAAAATAGCACTGAATGAACACAACATGGTTCTAAAGGATTGCGGACAGGCCATTGACATACAGTTGCCAGAAGCAAAGATACAGCATCAAATGTAACTGAACTACATATTTCCATTGAAAGAACTATCCAAACACTAAGGAATCCCCAGAACCTTAGTTTATACAAATTGTGGAGAGCACACACTTACACCTCATAACATAACCATTATTACTACAGCTGAGGTAAATATAGCATGAAGTTACTGAATCCATTGAAGATGAAAGACATTTGTTATATCTTAAGCAGCAGCCTAGTGCATATCCCTCAATACTAACTTGCACAGATTCAACAGAATTAGAAAAAAATGTTTATTTACCCTTAAATTCAAATGTGTGCACTACTTAGTCATTTTTTACATCAGCATTTTAAAGATAAGAGTAATTTTCAGGAGCTGCATTTAAAAACCATGAGTATGAGAAGGTAATGCAATCATTTTGCATAAGAGTTACATTTTCTATTTAAATATTTGTTCAGTCAAAAGAAAGGCCTGGAATTTATTAAAATGGTGTGAAACAAATTTTTGTAATGCAAAGTTAATTGTTGTTGAACATGTGGCAAGGAATTATATTGTTCAGTCAGAAAAATAACATACCTTTCTGTGCAAGGCTACTATTGGGCTCATATTTTTCAATCAGTTGCTCGACGTGCTCTTGTTTTAATGGAGGGTACAAGATTTCATTTAACCGTGGATCCCGCTGCTTGGCATTTATAAATTCCAACATCTGATCAGCAGTAAGATATGGTTTGCTCTTGGCACCACTGTAAAAGAAAAAAAAAGAAAAAAACATTAGGTGTGAACACTTTTAGCTTTGATCGCAACCAAGCTCATCATTATAAGGCAAGAATATGCAAGCAGATGACAAATTCTGTTAAGTTCAATGAACAAAAGACAAACAAAACTAGAAAAGCAGTACCAATCATTATACATCCTCAACATTTGTTTTTATTATATTACATTATCCTGAAATAATTTAAGCATTTTGAAGAGGAAAAGACATGTAATACAAAGGAATTGGGAGGTATTATGTAATTATATCTTCTTCTAGGTGCCCGTAAAATATGATTCCCTGGGTATCCCTGAGCATGTGCATTCTGATTGCAGCAGACTATGCGTGTGCACGGTGGATGATTACTTGATGTTTTTGTGTACATGTGCTTCTTCTTTATGGATTAGAAGAGTATGATCACATGACTGAGAATGTTGGTTGTTTGAGGATGCTTTTGTTGCTTTCGATAAAGATAGACTGGAAGGCATGTTCTGTTCCCTGCACGATTAAAATGAAAAGGGCAAGATTTCCAAGTTATGCATGCCCTTAGGCTTATTTGCCTAACACATTTACTGTCATTGCTTATGGAAAGAAATGACCAGATTTTGTAAGGAACATACAGAATAGATTTTCTTCATTGATTTCAAAATAAGTTCATACAAGCGATGGTTTAATGCAAGTCTTGACTCTTCCCCTGAAACACTGTTCAGCATGAGCTGCTTTATAAATTGCTATCATAGCCACATATTATATTTCATTTAATTAAAAAAATAATCAATGAATGTAAAGCATGACATGGCACAAAGCTTTGCTGAAATACAGAAACACAATCGGATATTAACCCCAGTGAGCTTTCAGGCACTGGTTACGATGAGAATGCACATCTTCAAGTTAAAAATGTTAAGTAATTCAATGTTTAGCCACTATTTTCCTTGTATGCTGTTCACAGTGATTGAATGTATATTAGTTATAGCTATATCAAAGAGACCTGAGTACATTAATAAATATTTATAACTCTAAATTTCTTCACTTTGTTGTTTTTAAGACTAATTCTCTTTTCCTGTACTAGATAATACAACAATGCCATTAATAAGAATATTTATATGAATGTATTTTTATCCAATGCTGTATGTTTAACACAAATGTCAAGTCATGTATATGTAAATCTTGTATTTGTAACTATAATCATTGTTACATATTAAACGTGGAGCTTGTCTCCCCAGACTTCTGCTAAAAAGGACTTTTATACAGTTGGACTTCCCAATAATTGAATGTAAAATAAATAAAGCATTTCAATCCATTGAAAAAATTGAATGGTTTGATTACAGTTCCTGATCTTCTTAAAAGAGAGAAGCTGGAGCAAAATATGATCATGTCAACAGCATGCAGTAAAAAAAGGAAAGTGAAGCAAATCAACTGGAAGTTTCTTATTGTACACATAGAAATGGAGGGGAGCTGGAATAAAACCTTGAGAGGAATGTCTGGGGGTTTGAATGTCAAAAAGAGAAATTAATCACATTGTAAAGTGACAACTAGAGAGGTAGTTTTGGAACCAACAAAAAGTACCTGGGCTGATTCCCATTTCAGCGAGATGAGATGTTCTATGAGTATGCTGTGAACATCAAGATTAAATGCTATCGTGAGATCAATAAAAATGGTGCCATTAATTAAACATTTGTCAGTACTAGTAGAATATAGTCAGTAAGAGTCGAGAGAGCTAGTATAGAGCCACACAATATTTAAGTCAGTATGTAACCAAAGGTAACTACTGACCTAGAACCATGGCAAAAATGGAACCAGAACAGGCTTTTGAGCACGGAGCAGTATGAAAATGACACTGACTGTGAAATGAGTGCACTCTGTAAATTATGAAAGGACAAGGAGCAGAGGCAGAAAAGGAAGCATGTACAAAGTATATTTTCATAAGAAGAAGACAAGATACAGGCACAGCATAAATGCATTCATGGGAGAAAGAAAGGAAGAGACACAAAGGAAAGAAAAAAAATACTGTCTATTCACCAGTTCTGGGTTAGACTGTACATGTATTAGAATGGTGACAGCTGGTTAGATGGAGTCATCTATAAAGAGGAAATACAGAAATATGATAAGCCAAACAGACATGAAACAAACTGCAAAATGAAGTGCTGGGAGCAGCGGATTCAAACATGAAGATACAAACAGAGATATAAGAGAGGTAAGTAAAGGCAATTAAAAACAAGGAACATGAACCATAATGGGGAAGACTCAATTTGAGGAACACACAAGGAATTAACTGTATACATAAAGGGGACATTTCCTACTCTAGGAAAGATTGGAAGGGAATGAGCATAGGCAAAAAACAGAAATCTAGTTCAGCTCGAGAAGTAAAGACCAGTGTAAGGGTGATCGCCCTAACAGTGTGGGAAGTTGGACAGAAGAGAATAAGAATGACAGTGTAAATAATGTGTGGATCTTCAAAACAATAAAATAAAACAAAATAATACAATAATGTGTTACATAGGTGGATCTTCAAAACAAAATAAATAATATTCTAAAGACATGCTTCTGGAGCGTTTCTCCCCGGGCCTCCGCTTAAAACAGGATCTGTGGAACCTAGTCGGACTTTCATGGTCAACAAATGTTAAATAAATAAATAATGTGTTACATAACCCGCGGTGGTGGTGCTGCGGTAGCGTTGTCACCTCACAGTAAGACGCTGTCCAGTTCTATTCTCAGCTAAAGCATCTTCTGCGTGGAGACCTGCGTGAATGGGCGTACCTTCGTTGAAGGTTGTGCATCAGGTCTGGCAAGTTGGTACGTAAAAATCAACTGCCAATCATTAGCGGACCGGAGTTCCGCTGTGGCGACCCCTAACCGGGAAAAGCCGAAAGACACCAATAATAATGTGTTACATAGGTGGATCTTCAAAACAATAAAATAAAAAAAATAATATCATAATGTGTTACATAGGTGGATCTTCAAAACAATAAATACAAAAATATATAATAATGTGTTACATAGGTAGATCTTCAAAACAATAAAATAAAAAATATATAATGTGTTACATAGGTGGATCTTCAAAACGATAAAATAAAAAAATATATATAATAATGTGTTACACAGGTGGCTCTTCAAAACAATAAAATAAAAAAATAATATAATAATGTGTTACATAGGTGGATCTTCAAAACAATAAAATAAAAAATATATATTAATGTGCTACATAGGTGGATCTTCAAAACAATAAAATAAAAAATATATAATAATGTGTTACATAGGTGGATCTTCAAAACAATAAAATAAAAACATAATATAATAATGTGTTACACAGGTGAATCTTCAAAACAATAAAATAAAAAAAATGATATAATAATGTGTTACATAGGTGGATCTTCAAAACATTAAAATAAAAAATATATAATAATGTGCTACATAGGTGGATCTTCAAAATAATAAAATAAAAAAAATATATATAATAATGTGCTACATAGGTGGATCTTCAAAACAATAAAATAAAAAAATATATAATAATGTGCTACATAGGTGGATCTTCAAAACAATAAAATAAAAAATATATAATAATGTGTTACATAGGTGGATCTTCAAAACAATAAAATAAAAAATATATAATAATGTGTTACACAGGTGAATCTTCAAAACAATAAAATAAAAAAAAAATAATATAATAATGTGTTACATAGGTGAATCTTCAAAACAATAAAATAAAAAAATATATATATAATAATGTGTTACATAGGTGGCTCTTCAAAACAATAAAAAATATATATATATAATGTGTTACATAAGTGGATCTTCAAAACAATAAAATAAAAAAAATGTAATGATGTGTTGCATAGGTGGATCTTCAAAACAATAAAATAAAAAAGTACACATAAGACCAAAGAGATCTGGTGTGGGGGGGAACATGGTGTTATTGTAAGAAACCAAAATAGATGGTGAGGGAAGGAGAGAAAGTTATACACATGGACTACACAAAGGGAGGATAAATAATAAAGTAGAAGGAAGAAAAATGTGGAGTAGTCATAAAAAATAGAAGTGGACTGCAGACAGTTACAGAAAGGGGGGTGAAAAGCATGGCATAAGGAGATGGACCATTTGGCAGAGAAGCTCAGTGGGAGTCACATGAATAATTGAAAATATCTGCACAGCAATCACAGATGAGGGAGATGTCTTAGACACATCTTTTGTAGGGTGGTAACAAAAAAACAGAACTAGTTGGTGGAGACTTCAGTACAAACCTGCCGAAGCACTGACTGATAAGAAAGAACACAATGCTAAAATGAAACAGGATCTTCAGAGAATCATTATAGAAATGGGAAGAAAAGATATGTGACAGGAAAGGTACCCTAAAAACTTCGAACAAGCAAATAAACTAATAAAATAGAAACGAGTGCAGTGGCAGCAAAACACTTTATTAGCCAACTAAATAAAATATTTAAAAACGCTTTTTCGTCAGCATTAATAGCTGACTTCCTCATAAGTATCAGTAAGTAGACTGCAGCAAAAACATTTAAAAGTTTCAAATTAGGTGCCAATTATTACATAGGATGCTAAACAACCTTCACAGTAAAATTAAAGGAACATACTCAATTTGTTGACATATCGTTAGGACTAAAAGTACCTGACGATGATACATAAAGAACTTATTATTAAAATATTATATTCTAAAAACATCAATATTGTTGAACTGGTTAAACAAATATGAATTTATAACATATAATACCCAAAAGAATATATACTCATGGGTATATATTTATAACAAGTGGCCATTGAGTGACCAATAACTAAAACATAAGGCCAAGACAAACTCTACTGAAAACATTGTTGTGGTCATTAAAAGATAAATAATAATGAGTGTAATCAATAAAAATATGTATTACATAAACTAATGACTAAAATTCATCTCTCAAGACTGTTCAATTTTAACAGGCTTGAGATTGAACACGAGTCATTGATACCTGGATAGCTGTACGCATCTGACCTAACTTGCCAGATTAACTCAGCTTCTTCCAACTTGAGAGGTCTAGGCCCCCCCCCTATTATCACAACTAACCTGGTCAATAACTAAAAATTTAAATGTGTGGTTGTTAAAAGCAGAAATATGTTTAGCTAGAGCATTATCAAGTTTGGACTTTTTCATAGCATATAAGTGCTCATATATTCTATCCCTAAGTCTCCTTTCGGTCTTACCTATATAGAAGGTGGGACATAATGTACATCTAGCTAAATAAATGACAAAGGTAGAATTACAGGTAAATTTATATTTTAATTTATAAGAAGTGTCATTTAACTCGAAACAAGTTGCTTCTTCCACATGTCTACAATAATTACAATTTTGGCACTTCAACATACCTGCATTGCGAACTGTTAAGGGTTTGCTACCCTCCAAAACAGATTTTAAATTTTTACCTTTCCTGAAAGCAACTTTAGGTCTATCTCCTAATTTCCCATAAATAGTGGGGTACATTTTAAACAATTCCCAATTCTTATTAATTATGTCAATACAAATGTTACTACCCGTACTAAATTTTGTAGTGAAATAAGTTATGTTAGTATTATCTGTACAAGTAACTACATTTTCCTCTGATTCATGTGTACTACTATCATTAAGACTAGTCGCATAATCTGGGACACCTTGGGCCATGATGTTTCTAACTGGGAGTAAAGGTTGGTAAAAATTCTCACTTCTTTTATCCATAACTTCCTGTATTAGGTTGTCCAAAAGGTCTTCAGGATAACCTTGTGATAAAAACATATTTTTGAACACTACACATTCCTCAAAAAAGTCGTCATCCAAACTGACCATCCTAGCAGCTCTTACTAGTTGGCCTTTGACGACCGATTTTTTTTGGAAAAAGGGATGACAGCTAGTAAAGTGTAAGAAGGTATTTGAATAAGTTTTCTTACAAAATATCCTTGCAGTATAACAATTGTACTCATAGTTCTTACTTAAGAGTACATCAAGGTAAGCAATGCTGTCAGTCCCAAATGAATGTGTGAACTCTAAAAAGTTGGTGGTATTATTAAAGTATTGTAAAACTAGTTTACTTGTATCTTCATTCGCATTAATCAAAATAAAGATGTCATCAAGAAATCTAGTATAATAAATAAACTTATCAAAAAAGTAGTTATTGTTAGAGAATACAAATTCAAATTCCCAGTATGCCATAACTAAGTTGGCTATACTTCCACCACAAGGGGACCCCATTGCCACTCCCACTTTCTGTAAAAAGAAGTCATTGTAGGACATAAAAAAGTTATAAGAAAGGACAAGATCACTAAGTACAGATACAAGGTAAATTTCCCTGTCAGGAGCGTTGTGTTTCTTTAAAGCAAGGGTCACCCATTCAAGTGCAATGAAATGTGGTATACTACTATATAAGTCTCTCACATCTATAGTCAAAAAATTAGTGTGAGGGTTGTAGTTGACAGCTCTTATATTCTCAAGGAATGTCCATGAATCTTTACATATCTGGACTTCCTTTACTACATATTTTTGGAGTATACTATCCACTACTTTAGCGCAAGAATAAGTAGGTGACCCCCTGCTATCAACCAACAATCTAAGTGGAGGTTGTCAATACACTTGTGTATATTTGGAATTCCAAAGATGCATGGGTATCTTGGAAATGATGTAGTTAGGTAACCATACATTTTTTGGTCTATTCTACTTTCAATATATAACTCCTCGATACTGTCCTTAATTAACTTATAAGCCCTATTGACTTCTGATCTTGAACAAACTAAGTTCGTATGTGTCAGAGTGTAATACTTCATCCAAACGGGTCTGGTAATCGACAGTACTAAATACAACCAGCCCCCCACCCTTATCTGGCTTACAACACCTTAGGTTTTAAGATTTGAAAAACTGTAAATACTCAACTTCTGCCATTTTCATATTGGGGGCTATATTATGTGGTGCACTGTTAGTACTAGCATACCTAATATCTAACTCACATTTTCAAAATAGTTCCAAGGCTGGATGGAGTGGAGGGTTGTAAGTACTAGATATGTGCAACTGTCCATGTTCAGTGTAAGCAGAATTGTTTCCCATTAATAACATAAAATTCAATTTCCTAATAAAGAGCTTAATATCTAAAATAGTGTCAACAATATTTAAAGGTTTAGAAGGGACAAAAGTTAAACCCTTAGACAAAAGATTCCACCATCTCAATATCAAATTTAGTGGTACTGAAATTGTATAATTTATAGTCACCAGATTCATTACTGACAACATCCACATGTGATGATTTTAATGTACAGTCAATATCGACAACATTATAGTCATCTAACAAAGATATTTCAGTAGTATCAACATCCAAAGAGACAAAATTGTCTTCATTATTCTTGTCACGGGAAGGAACATCAGAAAAGGTGCTTAAGGGGGTGAAAAGCATGGCATAAGGAGATGGATCATTTGGCAGATAAGCTCAGTGGGAGTCACATGAGTAATTGAAAATATCTGCACAGCAATCACAGATGAAGGACACGTCTTAGACACATCTTTTGTAGGGTGGTAACAAAAAAACTGAACTAGTTGATGGAGACTTCAGTACAAACCTGCCGAAGCACTGATTGATAAGAAATAACACAATGCTAAAATTAAATAGGATATTCAGAGAATCATTATAGAAATGGGAAGAAAAGATATGCGACAGGAAAGGTACCCTGCTAGGGGAGAGAATACATGTGTATAATAAACTGCATGGCACAAGCCAACAGCTTATATGGGTGACTAGAAAAGGAGGACAATCTCAGAGAGAATAGAGAGCATACAGATAATGGTGAAGCACATCTCAGACCTCACAGTGGTAACAATCAGGATCAGGCTGGAAAGGGAAGGAAGGGAAAGACCATGATAGAGGTGGGTTAGCTGTAAATGGAAAGACCAGGAGACCAAGAAGAAAATGAGAGAATTAGTGAGAACAGCACTAAGAGGGAAATAGAGAGACAAGACATGAGTACTAATGAGATGGTATAAAAGTGCCACTTAGAGGAAAGCAGTGAAAGGGGTAAGAGGCAGAAGAAAGAGGAGAACAAAAATAGAGAAATTATAAAAAAAAAACACTAGTGAAAAATCACAGAGAAGGATGGCAACAGAAGGCAGGACAGGAAGAACAAATGATAAATGCAGCAGCAGTAAAAGTGAATCTGCAAGGGAAGATTACAAAAGAGGCAGACATAGGGTAGTGGTACAACACACAGAGAGTCAGGCAGAAAGACAAACAGTTGTCAAAGAAGTATAAAAAAAAACAAAGAGGGAATAAAGGGAAGGGGATGAGGTGAAAAGGTTGACAAATAAAGAAGAAACACAAAGACATCAAGGGCAGCATCCTGGAATACTTAAAGAGATACACGGAGAATGAAGATAATGATCGGAGAGGAGCAACTGTAAATGAAAAAAAATGAAATACAAATAGCAACCAAGAAATATAAATGTATTAGCTGAAGTGGTCATGAAAGCTTTTTATAATATGAAGAGAAGCTGGTGTAACAGATTTATTCCTGCTGGAGTTTTACAAAAGGGGTAGAAAAGCACTAAAGAATGTATTAAGAGAGGAGTATTATAGAATTCATTGAATGGGGAAAACCTGCAAATCCATGAGAACAGCAAGAATGTCAGCCATGCTAAAGGATAGTGTCAGACACAGGAATGTACAGACCCATCTCACTGAGACATATTAACATCAAGATACTAGAAAACTGACATCTGGCAGGCTAACTGGAAGAGTAAGACAAATAATACAGGAGAAAATAAATGAATTAGTTAAATAGAGAAAGGGGAGAAGCAGTCTGGCAGATATTAATGGAATTCATAAACAAGGAGAAACAAATGATGATGCCCTCTGATTTTCAGAAGGCCTGCCGCATGATCAGGTGGGAATTACTTTGGAAAGTGCTAGAGAGAAACAAGTGGGTTAAAATTTCAGCAGAAGAATAAGAGCACTATATGACAATCTATAATGTGAAATGCTATTTGCTCTGGTGGCATAGAGGAATAAAGCCCTGACTAAAGCCCAGGTGACTTGAATTCAGCTAACAGATTAGGTGAATGAGGGAGAAACAGAAAGGATGGACATACCTATCCTGGAAGACAAGACATGTTGGGTATAATGCAATAAGCTCTGGGAGATGCTGGAGCTCAAAGGGATGGATGCCATGGGGGGTAGATAGAGACATGCCACCCTTCAACCAGGGACAGGGTACATGTTCACAGAAAGGATGGATGTACCTATCCCGGAAGGGTTCTACCCTGGGACCACTCTTGTTTGGCATCTGCTTCTCTGAAGTACAGGCCAACACTAAGGGATTCTGGCTTACAGAGTTCACAGATGACTGCAAGCTGGGAGCCATTATTGAATCCCAATACATGTGGATATACTACAAAACAGCCTTACCAAAACAGATGCCTGGTGACAGAGCCATGGGCTCAAGCTAAATGTAAAAAAATGTACAGTTGTCCCCTTTGGGAAAAAACACGTACCTGTGAACTACCACATAGGTGGCAGTACACTAAACACCGAAAGTGTGAGAAGAGACCTAGGGACACAGGTGGACAGTGGTCTCACCTTTGATAACCACATAGCCACAACAGTTAGAACATCTTTATACGTGGCACACCTCATCACTAAGGGCTTTTTATCCAGAAAAAAGGAGGTAATTGTCCCTCTGTACACATCCCTCATTAAACGCATTATAGAATACAATGCCCCATTTGGTATGTACCTCACAAGACATCTGCAACAATTAGAAAGGCCACAGAAATACGTCACAAAAAGAATCACAGGCCTAAAGTAGATGCCTTATGCTGACCGTCTAAAGAAACTCCAGCTATACTCTGTTGCATATCGCCTACTCAGAGTTGATCTCTGCCTAACATACAAGGCCATGTCAAACCCAGAGTTGTTGGACATGCTACACAAAGAAATCCAAATCCCTCCAAGCCACACACTCCAGGGATCTTAACCTTGTCAACACGATGAACAGAACATGCTGGAGGGATAGGTTCCTTACCCAGAGACTCCCCATACTCTGGAATAGGCTGGCCATACATGTCAGGCAAAGAGCTTCAATGGTCTTCTTCAAGAGGAACCTTGACGATTGGATGGGAGATAGGAAATTCACTGTGGGGATCATATCAGTAGCCCTGCTAGACAGGTGTCCAAGAAAGTAAATATTTGTGGGAAGCAATAGCCATGGAATCATTATGTCAAGGCTTGTATAGGCCCTAGGGCCAATAGCCTAGTACCTACCTATGAACCTATGAACAAGACATGTTGGGCATAACCCAATGAGCTCTGGAAGATGTTGGAGCTCAAAGGGATGGATGCCATGGGGGGTAGATAGGGATATGGCCACCCTTCAACCAGGGACCATGTACATGCTCAAACTGTATCTTCCATTAACCTCCCAACCTATACATACAGAGGCAGCCCATAGTGCATGTTGAGGTTATGCCACAGCATAGAGATCTTCATGGTCAAATGATGCTTCTCTGTCAGTCTGTCTAACCACTTGCCTTGTGGGGAACCATACCAAGAGTGACCCTGTTCAAGATATTGACCCGGTTTGGTGCAGTATTTCTCCCATTAGGGAGATACTCCCATTACAGGGAATACTGAGGTCTGTCAGATATAACTGAGCTGGCTGGGATGGCGTAATGGTCAAGCTGCTGTGAAAGAAAAGATAAAAGAGGAAATAGAAATATTGGCAAATGGGGATGGGGTGGCTGTTGGAGTTAGGTGAAGTAGGGAAAGGCACAAAACTAGAATGTTCATTGTCATAAAGGCTGTTCATGCTGGTGAAAGAGAAGCAAACAATGAAACTGAGGGAGGGGCTGAGACACCTAGAAAAGCAAGAGGTTAGAAACTCACAGTTTGTGCTACATACAGAGGATCGCCTGTTAATATCACAGGATGTGCACACAGCCATTAGGCAGGGATTGTCATACAGACGATCGCCTGTTAATATCACAGGCTGTGCACACAGCCATTAGGCAGGGATTATTAGTGTTTGAGGAATTCAAACCAGTATCAGGTCTTTAATACAGCCAAAAAATAGTGATGATGATGATGCTGGGAAGGGGAAGATGGAAACGGCCGATATGGCAAATAATGGACATAGAATTCCCAAAGCACCTAGGCATGCATTTGGGCGGGACAGTGGAGGAAATGCAGGTTATGAGCATGGAGATAATTATTGGGAAGAAAAGAAGGCTCTAAGAGAGAGGGGACCATTGGGCATGCATAATATTAGGAAGGGTGAATGCATTGCAAATTATGATGGCACTACCAGTGGTACTACACAGAATCACAGATGTAATTATTGACCTCAAAAAAAAAAGGTTACAACACTTGAAAAAATAAACAGATGACTGGAAAGAAGAGAGAAAGAGGAAAAGAACTGAAGGAGGGAAGAAAAGTTTGAGCAGAAAAAGGGAGGCTAGAGTCCACTGCATCTACCCAAATATAACCTCACAAAAAATATCATCTACTAGACAGAAACAGGCAAAAATCAGAGTACACAGAGGAAAGAGACAGAAGAGAGGATGGGAAAAAATGAGAACGCGATGAAGGAACTGGGAAACATGGTATTGGAAAAGGGAAGAATCGAGCCATTATGAAAAGGGAATAGGTGGAGAAGGACGACTGAAAGAAGGAATTGAAAGCTATGGAAAAGATATGGAATTGTGAACAAACAGGACTGAGCAACGTTAGGAACAGAATGATCCGAACATTTAAAAACTTAAAGAAAGTAGAAGTGCAGGCCTAAAAATGAAGACCAGTAGATGTATATGATAGTGAGATACATCTGGGCAAAAGAAAGAGAGAAGAGGAAAGGCTAAGGAAAATGGCAGAAGGATAGGGAAAAAGGAAAAAAGAAAGTGCCATGGAAAATATGGAAGGACATGGAAAGACATAAACGCAAATGATATACATAGACTGAAGAAGAAAGAAAGAGAAGGCACAAATAAAGTACGTTAAAAGTGGAGAAGGTATGAAGGCTGGACTGCTACACATGAGGAAAAGTCAAAACTGGAGAAATGTAGACGTTAGGCTCCTTCAAAGGCAAGACATGACAGAGTGCTGTGAGACTATGCAAGGAAAAGAAACAAGTTAAACCTGCAGACATTCTATGATGGATAGGTTGCAGAAAGGTAGAGGACAGATATAGAAGGTAAGTGCCTAGTTCCATGGCTGAGTCTGAAAAGGAACAAATTTTGGAAATGGGATTACAGCAGTGCAACAGGCAGCAAAAAAAGAGAATGTCATTATTTATAAATGAAGAAGTCACTCAGCTGGAATTGCATCACAGTAGAGCAAGAAGGGTCTGAAACACTGCAGAAGCTCCATCAATGAGTATCAAACCTGGTGATTTTCTGAAAGTAGAACTTGTCTTTGATATACATGACTGGATTCAATGAATCTTTGCACTGCTAGTGCAGACATCATGACTTTGGCATTATCAGTGACTGAGGAAGTACTAGTAAAAAAATGAAAGTTTTATATTTATTATTGCTATATCTGTGTCCTAGAGGAATATGGAACCCAAGTAATAGGATTATTTTTTTTCTCTGACAAACACTTAAACAATGTGTATGTATGGGGGAGGTGGTAGTGCAAAAAATATTTAATAGACCGTGGACTCTCCACTCAAAACCTCAGGTTAGTTCTTAATGTATACATTCACTGTGTAAATAAGGTTTAATGCAAAACCAAATGGCAGAAAGGCAAAGACTTATTTATGAGGAGAAAAGAAACAGTGCCTAAGGAGATGAGTATTGGGCAAAAGCGTTCACAAGTAATTGGTTTGGGATGAAGGTGAGAAGGCTTGATAGTGTGCCTCCAACAGAAACATGGCACACTGAGGATGAGGATTAATCTATCAACATACCAAGGTGTACGTTTTGTAGGATTAACAGGACAGGTAAAATATCAACAAGACAAGCTGAAACTCTCCAAGAAACTTGTCCTAAACAGCAGCATGAATGTGATAAGAAAGCATACTGCTCTTCTGACCGAAGGAACAGGGGACGTGCATTGTCTGAAGCAGAAACCACAATAAAGGAAAACCAAACACTTTTAATGCTGTAAATGTTGTAACTACCTCAGATTCTACTTCATATGCTAGGCTTTTCTTGTAGAAACATTTCAAAACAGAACGACAAAAGTCAAATCTAAATATTCTGCTTTGGCCTTTCCATGAAGTAATTAATGGGTTGCAGTTCTGACTCTAGTTACATTTTTACTGAGAAACTGGTTGAAGTTTTGATTTCTTTAAACATCTGTCAATGCAAAGTAGAATTTAATTTAGTTACTAGCTATGGGTAATAATCATCAATAACAAATCAGAGATTACTTTCTCTGGTGTCACACCTCTACTTGAGAATAATGAGCCAAAATTCTGGGTAGTATGACAGTTTGTTTCATCCCTGTTGTATAATCATCAGTTTTAATGCACAGCAAAAGGCTCCCAATATGTGCGGTCATAGCACAGAGAAATTCCATACTGAAAACTGGAGGCCTAAGGCAGAAGGTTTAATGGCTACTCAGGTACGAATGCCCATAAAAGACAAACAATTCAGTGCCTTTATATCACTCTGATTCTAATCTATGATGTAAGGTTTCTCTTTTCACAAGCCATTCCTCATTAGGCATGTGTATCCTTCAACTACATGAGCGTAGCACCTGCACTGATATTGAATAAAAAATGTTTTTAATGTGACTGTAAATACTGCAGCAAATTGTTACAGTCTGTCTTAAACTACCTGATGTGATGAAATAATGGAAAGTACTAAAATTCATTACCACTAAATGTTGTTATAAATAGTGCATAAATATTCATATTGACTGACTGCGTAATTTATCCTCTAAACTATATAGCACAAAATAAGCACTTTATTTTGACTGACTGAAATTTATCCTATGAAAACTACACACTTTAGGAAACATTTTACTTTTGGCATAGAAAAGGTGGTGACTGTATCAGCAACCCATCAGTAAGCTGATCTGAATCCTTCCCTGCATATTAAACTGAGGATTTATCTGAATTCTGCTACAATATATTTTGCATTCTTTATGCAGGAATTATCATGCTGCAGTGTACTCAGTGATATACTTAAATCCTATTCTGTTTCATTTATATTGCTGATTTTAGCAAGGTCATCTTTATGCTGGTGAAGCTTTTCCAAGGATTTATGGCTATGTATATTTTTGTAAAGCTAATTCAAGGTTAAAACTGTAGTGAATAACATAAAGAGTTGTCATGATCACAGAGAAGAGTGGGAGTCTTTAAATTCAATTAGATTGTCTACATAGAAACATGAGAACCAGATACACAGTTGCATTCCACTACATGTACTGCTCTGTAAACATTTATGTGCTAGAGAGAAAAACACTATTCAGTATTAATTATATTCAATGTTATTTTATTTATTTGCTTCCTCTGGAATTGTTATGGCTAGGCTTGTATAGGCCCTAGGGCCGATAGCCTAGTACCAGCCTATGAACCTTAATGCTGCCTGACTGCCAATGCCTTTGATTCACTGTACAAATTCAAAGATAATACATAGAAATGTAAATCTTTTTGTCCTAAAGCATTCCTTTGCTAGGTATTGATTTCAAGGACTACTGTTATGTAACCTAAGAATATCAAGACATTTGCTTAATATACAGTTCTTGTAAATACAAATTAAATGTTCTCATATAACCTTGATCATTTCCTTGCTTTATATATCTAGCATCCATCCGTCTGTTGTTATACTGTTGCACATGTAAGTACAAGTAATTGAAAAAGACATTCAATAACATAAATATAACACGACAGGCACTAGTCATTTGAATAGCAGTCTGAAGAGTTTATAAATGCAGCTGAGAAGAAAAGACAATGCAATACATTCAGAACATACAATAAACTTAACCCAGGGAGGCTTCATGTATGATGCAATACCCTTTGTAAAGGGGGATAATTGACAGGAAGCTATAAACAACAGAGTGCTCTGTAGCATCAAGCCTTAAATATCCTAAATAGACAAAACACTGAATATAGGGAGAAGAAACCTTAATAAAAATGCCAAAAATAAACACAAATCACGGTTGCACCAAGTCCATACCAAAAAATTCTACACAACCTTTCATGCCAAGAGCTAAGTGAAAGTTCAGAAATGTTTAAATACAAAGTGATTTCATAAACTTTTAAATACAGAATAGGTACACCCTAACACTGATGTAAAAATTAACTAAGTACAGACCAGCAAATGGCACTGGTATACAAATATAACATTAGCTAAAGCTGCTGTCTCAGGATGAGGCACATCTTACAAGATGAACACGCTTATTTGAACAAGGAAAGATTAGGATTGGGAGAAGGGTCAAAGAGAAAATCAGGAATGTTTAAATTTCTTTATGTTGCAGCAATGAAAGAGAAAGAACTAAACACAAAATCGCAATGTACTTGTGATGAATAAGCTGCAGACAAGTAGCCTTCAACTGTGTGCATATTATGTAACCCCCTCTTAAAATTCTCTCATCAGGAAATCTGAAAATAGGCCAAAAATAAATAAGGGGACAAAGGCCTAAAATCAGACATTTTTAAATATCACTGTAATTTGGTTAATAAAACAGTTTGTTTTGCAAAGACATGCATTTTTAGAACAATAAGTATGAAACTCTAATATTAATCTTGAATTATTGATGACTGCAGTCCTCAGTGTTTTATCAGAAAATCAAGCATTTTACAAGGAACAGGGCAACAATATGAGACAGAATTAGGAATGTTCTACAAAATCAGGAATAGTTGAGAAGTATGGTATTGTGTTTATTATACCACTTCAGTGCTTCCTGTTCTTATAACATTCAGTCAATGTGGAATGCAAAGTAGATATAAGAGAGGCCACCTTTTCGTAGTAGCAAAAGAGATGGACATACAGAAACTGTGAAATGCAAAGTATTTGAAAAAAAAATGGTTAAAAAAATAATGACCATCATACATGTGATAGGAGGAAAACAAAATAGTCAGACAGCAAGAAATGGAAGCAATCTACAATCTATGTGCAAAAGTGGAGTTCTTATGGAAAATCACTTATTTGTCATTATAGAAACCTTTGCCAGAAAAGGTCTGGGTGGGAATAAACTCTGTAAGTGCCACAGTAAATAACTGATATCATTTTATGCTGTGAAACTTGAATGCTCTTGGTTCAAGCCTCATCCAGGCGTTTAGATTCATATTTCAGTACCAGTAATGAAATATATGTTGAGGAAATATTGCACTCATGTGTTACTCTACTTTGAGTGAAACATTAAACTAAGGATTCATCTACCTTATTAGATGGTAGTTCAATTTGATATTAAGGAAACCATGGCATTTGTTCATAGGTTCATAGATTAGTACTAAGCTAACTGCCCTTGCGAGCCATTTTAAGCCTAGACAATTATCCCTTGTGAGAATCAAACCCTGCACCTTGTGTTTGCAAGGCAAGTAACTTAACCATTAGGCCACCCTGTTGAAGAACACAGAGTTTTCTATGCATCTTGCAAGTATTCTACCTGTCAGTATAACCAGATATCAAGTGGAAAAAAAACAATAGATCTAATATGATCTACTCCATGAGCAAAATTAAAAAGACAATGAAACAATTCTTAAAAGTACTGCATTTTTTCAGTTTATGAATTCGCAACTATGAAAATGAGCTGGCTGTCATGGACTCTTTTCAGCCACACTGGCAGGAGCAAATGTAATACAAATGGACACTTTAAAGTAACTTAACAATCGAAATGTTTTTGAAAGGAAAACAGGAAACCCAAATAAAACTTCTCTATGACATAGGGAGAAGATGTAACAGAGATTGACCAGATATAAGGGATGAACCCCAGAGCCTAGAGTTAGGAGGTACATATGATCTTAACTGTTGAGAACTGTGCTACTGTGACAAAAAAAAAATAAAAATATGAGAAAAAAGGAAACAGAAAAAAAATGTTATTTTGATTAAACTATTTATTTTATAACATATATCAACATTTGCCAGATCATCCACAGGCAAGTTAAGGCATGCAGTTGTTGATTCTCTTAAAAGGAGAGAGTAAGGCAAAAAAAAAAAAATACACAAAAATGTGCTAACTTCTAGGACATATTCTTAAAAGATGGGTGAAACACTCTCCCTCTCCTCTCCTGTATCTCTCATTCTTCTCCCTCTCTCTCTGTATATATATATATATATATATATATATATATATATATATATATTTATATTTATATATGTATATGTATATATAGGTTTACTATCATTTGTGCAAACAACATTCTGTCAGCTGTAATGCTGCCGAACATCAGAATGTCGTTCGCAAAATGACAAGTGTATTGGATAGTTGAACACACTTATGCGAATCCAGTTGTGCATTCGCATAAGTGTGTTTGACTATATGTATGAGATCGCAGTACAGTGGGGACTGGAAATTCATCCATATCCTTACTGTAGTATGATCTCGGAGTTGGAATATATTAGTATCAGGTGGTGTGGGGGGCGCAGGGAGGCTTGGCCCCATGCATAAATGTGATATTTCATATAGGAGTTTGATTTACATTAGCTCCTATATGGCTAACACGCGACAATGCTGACTCAAATGTGTCAATCATTTGGGATGACATTGTGCACACTTGAAAGGTTTGCTTTTAGCTTTAATTTTTGTTATTTTGAACTGCAAATGTTTAGCCGTTTGAACCAATGATAGTAAACCATATATATATATATATATATATATATATAGTTACACTTCAAAACATCTAAAACTCATAGCATCTAAATTCAAAACATCGAGACCACAACATCTAAAACCCAAAATATCTAAAACTCATAACATCGAATTTCATAACATCGAAAATGTATATGGAATAGTGTATTACAAAATGTGTAAATGTCATAGTTTAATCTGTTATTCTTGTGGTATCAGTATGAGATGTTATAGTTTTTATTTATATAGTTTTTATTTATATAGTGTAGGAATTTATAAATTTATACTTTTTATATAGTGTTTATTTTGCTATTCTGTACGTGGTTTTAATCCATACAGGTAAGTGATATAGACATTATGTGTACATTCTTTATGGTGATTGTGATACAGTGGGGTAAGGAAATTAACTTTTTCTCACTGCAATGTGATCTTGGAGTTGGTATATTTAATTTAGGGGGGTGTGGGGGATGGGGTGCAGGGGGGGCTTGCCTGTAAAAAGTATGTTTGCTAATTTGATGTTGTTATAGGTGGTTTGTAGTGTTCAATGTTGTGATGTAAAATTTCGATGTTATGGGTTTTAATGTTCTGGCTTTTAGATTTTGTGATCTCGATGTTTTGAATTTAGATGTTATGAGTTTTAGATGTTTTGAAGTATAACTATATATATATATATATATATATATGTATATATATATATATATATATATATATATATATATATTTGGGATGTTTTACTTGACTATGATGTTGTTTTAAGTGTTTTGTTGGGTTCAGTGAAACCCTGCTGTTTTGTCTTTTACTGTCTGATTTGGTCTGCATCTGACACACAGTAATATATATATATATATATATATATATATATATATATATATATATAGAAAGAGAGAGAGAAAGAGAGAGAAAGATGAATATGGAGACCACCATTAATTGTACTACTTATAGCAAAATATAATCATATAATTGACACAACCTTCTTTCAAAAATACATATTAAACTTGCATACAGGTAAAAACATACATTTTGATTTATTATCTACACATACACAGTAACTTGACAATCACCCACATGCACCTTACATTATGCCAATTTAACACAAAAACACACCTACAACCAATAACACATATGACATCTTATTTGCTTGATCTCTGCTAATGCAGTTAATACTGATGAAATAGGTATGTATGAGAAAATATGAATTTAACTCTGGCTAAATGATTCTAGTTTTGGCTAAACACCCACTCAGCCATTTACAACCATATACAAATATATATATTTATATTTAAAGTTTTGAAGAACTCACTAGTCTGCCTGCCTTGATGTCAGTGACTCTTTAGAACTAACTGAAAAAGTATAGCTAGAGACTCGTAGCTGTATTCAACAATCATAGTTACTTCTTAGTAGTGAATCTTCCTCTCTAAAGGAAAAAGATGAGCAAAGGCATATTTCTCCAGAACTCTGTATTAGTTGATGGATGAGGGCTTACACAAATCTTCAAAAGTTACAGCCTATATCAATATGTATAGATAGATAGCTAAATGACCTATATATGTCTATATATGTAGTTATGAATATAGATGTGTGTGTGTGTGTGTGTGTGTGTGTGTGTGTGTGTGTGTGTGTGTGTGTGTGTGTGTGTGTGTGTGTCTGCGTGTGTGGTTGTCTGCATGTGTGTGTTTAGATGCATAGTATGGTGGCTCTCTCCAAAAAGTGTCCAAATGAATGTAAATTATCTTAAACAGTGTTGTATTTGGATATAGTGTGTACAAGAGAGCTGTCATTGCGAATAAGAAGCATTTTTCTCTCAGTGTTTATAAGTAAAAAATTTACTTTAACAGAAGCAGAAACTGATGTTTTAGACTAAGAGGATTCTAATGGATTGTTGTTAAAGCATCTGTTATTTACTTATGATGAGTATAAAGGGATAACTCTAGCCCTGACTATCATACAAATGTTGGGTATGCAGGAAAATCTGTGTCTACAATAGTGGATCTCCAAGACTTGTTATAATCAAGGAGATGACTGAAGAACCTGGAGATTTTCGGTTATGGACTTCAGAAAACTACACACGAGAGTGCCCTAACACACTTTAGTGCCAGTATTATAGCTTGTACTAGGCAGTGATATAACAAACTGTAGTTTTGTTTTTCAAAGAAGATCCTACATCTTAAGAGCTGATCATCTCAGTAAGTAAAACTGTAGCAAATTTTATATACTTGGGCTGTGAGTCAGAATGTATCACTACCAACAGGATGAGGTCAACACAGAGCTTAATACTGCAACAGTAATATAATATGATGAAGTCACAATAAAGCTGCTTGTACCAACAACCCATTTAGCAGCTCATTATCAAAGGAACATAATAGGCAAGCAATCACAGAGACCATAAGATGTCTCACCACATCCCTCTTGGACATGGGCAGTCATTACTAATAATAATCTTAGGCATTGACACGACTTTTTCTCTTGAATTATAATGTGTGTAACAGGCTAGGCTTAAAATGACCCTGGGGTCAATAGCCTAGTAATCTCCTAAGAACTATGAATCTATGAGCCTATGAGGCATATACACCTTTAACCAGACCCTTTTCAAGCACTTAATACTGCTCTCTTCCCAAAATGAGCAAATTTGTGTCTACCTATCCAATCATCAAGACTAGCCTTAGAGGTAGCCAAAGTATTACATTTTTTGATTTTTAGTCATGACTTATTACGTAGCTAGGAATATGTTGAGATAGGAATCTATTTATCCGGTGAGGCTCATTTGTTTGTTGATGTAGATTTAAGTTATTAGTGTGGGTATGGGCAGAGTCACTGGTTTCGCAAAGAAAAAAAAAGAGGTCAACTAGGTCTTGGCTTTTTATGGCTTGAAAGCAAGACACAGGTTAGCTTGCAGCAACCTGTAGGCTGCTGATTTTAAGGAGAGTCATGCTAATTGCACAGGTACCTACCTACACACACACACACACACACACACACACACACACACACACACACACACACACACATACACACACACATGCAACAGTCTTTCTCTATCATACAGTTGCAAGTATGCCCCCCCCCCCCCGGATACACACACAAATGGCTTCTCTGTACTTACCTCAGGCAGGGCTAACAATTTTATTTCTGCTATAGGAATGCTTGGTTATATGCAGTCAAAAACGAGGATACCCTCTTTGTCTTTATCTCCAAACAAGGTACACTTTTCTGCCTCACTCACCAAATAAATTAGAGCTATATTTTTTAAATGATTCTACCTTGCTATTCTACTCCCAGGGCCTTGTTCTGGGAAAGTGCACAAGTCTTAGTAATACTAGTTATGTCTTTGGACTTACACATTTGCATGTGGCCTCCATGTAGAGCTTCATACTGGAGACTTCTTACTGCTGTAGAAATACAGTGGTCTCTGAATCACTCTGATATAATGCAAACAGCAATCCCTCTACAAACAGAATTGTGGAGTATGCTATTTATTTCTGGATTCTAGCCTTAGTCTTCTGTTGCTTTATGAAATATCACATTGGTTGATGTAGCAGGCAAAATTGAATGCACCTTTTATTGTCAGAAATTGTCTTGTTCTGTCTACAACTGCCTGAAGTTTCAGCAAATTTTCCCTCAACTAAGTGACAGCTACACTTGTGGGCAAGAAGTTGTGAGGAGTACAGTCTGCCCAGAAGTTGTATCGATTATGTTCCCTTAGTACCAAAATGACAACCATTAAGTAGCTTTTACAAAAATAATCACTGCTGCCGGCAAAGGGATGGTAGCATTGGACAAACTTATGGCTATACATAAAATAGTGTCACCGCTTATATGACTAGCCAAGAAGGAAGACCTTGAGGCATAGACAGTCCCCCTTAAGCAATGCCCTTAACCATCCTACAGGAGGGATGGAACTGCATCGGGCAAGACTCCACTCAGTCTAGAGGATAGAAGAACCTCTGAAAACTTTTGTGGACAGGTAAGAGACAGAATAACAACACTACAGTAAAGTCAGAGATGCACTGATAATTCAAACTGCTGTTATGGCTAGATCTTATCGATCAGATGCTAAAATGAAAATGGCAGAAATATTTTGCATTTATAAATTCAAGACTACTTTACCTATTATGTTAAGAAAGTGGGTGTTTTAAAGTAACACAAAGGATGTTGAAATGTTTGTTATGTTAGTAGAGAGGCTGTTATGCTATGAAACTATTTTTAAAATTAAGCAGCCGAGAAATGTTGTAAAACCTGCCTGAATAGAATACAAAGTAGCAAATGCACGTATTATTTGTTTTAAGTAAAGAAATGCAAGAGTTACTAGACTTGGGTAGTATTGTAACATTGGTCAAAGCAAAGTCTGTATGTAAAATAAAACCCTTATTAAAATTAGAGGAAGTAATATGCATTCCTAGAGATAGGAAACAATACACCATTACTCATGATAAATACAAACACTGGAAAATTATTCATCCTGTTGCTATAGTTTGCAGCTAAGTCAGATTCATAATGGTTACCAGAAAGGCTTCACTAAGTGTTCAATTAGTGTAATCTCTCTGACTGAATAAACAGTGCAAACATTGTGATAGGGCTTTTCTTGAATTCAAAAAGTGCACACAAAGTGTTTACATAATGTACACTTTCTTTATAACCTTTAAGAATTTGGACTAATAATAGAAAAAAAAATCCCCAGTTTAAAGTCATACAGAAGCAGTGGAAAGGAGGAATTCTTTCTGATAAACCAAGTTACCAGTATGGGAAGAGAAACCATCAAGTGAATAAACAAACAGATATACCATTGTCTAGCAAGGAAAAATGGAGAAGCAATGAACAAAAACATTCATTATCATGCATTAGTCTTATACAGAGCAGGGACTAGTACTGGAAAGTCCAAAGGTACAAAATATGGCTAAGAATAAAGAAGAATATACACCAGTTAAAGAGACATGTAAGTATGTACTACTGGTAGTGCAACCTGCAGCAGCAGAATTCATACAACTAAGGGAGTTACACAGCAAAATACTACAACCTAAAACTGTCGCAAAACAGAGGAGGGAATTGTCATTACATTCCAAATGTCCTGCAGAGCAGGGAGGAGAGATAACTAGCAAAACAGAAGAGGAGGAATCACTCACTGAGAGGCTTTACTCCAAGGAAATGAAGTTTATAGCTATATAAAATGTACAGTCCAACCAAAATTGTAAACTTTCAAACAGACTAAAACAGAAAACACCAGAAATGGAATATTCTAAGCAGCAGCTGAGTGCTGAGAAGGAGACATTTGTTGATAAAAAAGATCACTAGTATAGTTAAAAATGAAGAAGCAATGCCTGGACAGAGCTTTAAACCTATTTCTTTCAGTTTAAGACAAAATACACAAATAAAGAAAGACTATAAGCAGTTGGTATTTATGGGTAAAGGGAAAAAGGAAACCAGATAAACCCTTAAGAGAGCGAGAGAGAGAAAGAGAGAGAGTCAATGAGTGAGAGAAAGGGAGGGGGGCAATATGAAGAAAAAAATAAATCGAGATGATAGCATTTAGGCACTCTGAGGGAGAAAATGGCCCCTCAAACTAGAAAAGACAAATGGGTTCATAGGTTGGTACTATGCTATCGGGCCTAGGGCCTATACAAGCCTAGTCAAATGAGAGAGAGATGATAGAGCTTTGAACAGAAGCATGGTGAGATTCCTGTTGAGCTAAAATACAAGAACTCTAATCAAAAGAAACAAGAATCTATGCAACACATTATAAAGAAAGGAACAAGAAAATCTGAATAAGGCAGGAACAGAAACTGACACAAGATAACTGGTATGAGTTTCATTCTGCATGAAAAGAGAAAGCCAATGACAACCTCGTACCTGAGTTAGTTGGAGAGTACCTCAAGATGAAGATGATACTATAAGATTTATCTCTTGTGGCCATCCTTTCTGAATCAGGCCCTATTTCTCATATTTTCCTTTTTATGTGCTGTGCTGACAGGCACACTAACAGATGCACACACACACACACACACACACACACACACACACACACACACACACACACACACACACACACACACACACACACACACACACACACACACACACACACACCGAAAGAGAGAGAGAGATTGTTTCCTTAAAAAGTTGAATCTGACTTTTTTCTTTTAAAAATAATACAATGTATAGCCCTCAACCTACAGACATTGAAAAAAGGCACAAATGCCATTGAAAAGTAGTACATCTAGCATAAAATCTAGACATATAATTACTGTAAAATTTGAATATCAAATAACATATAACTCTTCCCCCTTCCAGTAGCAATTTGGAATAGTACTTAGAAATAAGTTTAAAAACAGAGATTGACAAAAATGAAGGAAAGCTATAAGTACATTATCAGAGATAATGTAAAATCTGTAAAATTTGATAAAATATATTGCAAAATTATACCATACAAGGCTGTTTATTTTTATTTCTGAAAAAGGGAGATATTAGAGATGTGTCTTCTTTCTTTAAATTATTGTCACCACTGGTATGTCGGTCGTGTAGTATAGTTTTCCATGTATTAGACATTTTCAAAACTAATGTGTGATATGAGGGATTCAGAAGCTTGTGTGAAAGGACAAATCAAGCCTGAAATAGGGACACATCTCCAAAAATAGGTACATTGTGTACAGGACTAAATCAGGCCAGGAAACAGGAATGTTCATCCAAAACTGGAACAGTTGAGAGGTCTGTAATTACATTTAGTCTTCTTATAAACTCTAGGGGCAGTCTTCAAAACTGCCTTGGACAAAAACTCCACCTGACAAAGAAGACACTGTATTCAATTATGTTGCCCTGAGACACGTTGTCACTATCAGTCTGCCAAAGTTTCAGCATACTGCATTTTGAATCTGGAGCAGTCAGGACAAGAAGGTGATGACATAAACAGAAATATGCAGAAATAATGTAGTGAAAAAAACTGACTTGATCCACATAGCATGGTTGCAACCTACAATAACTGGAATGACTAGAGATAAAATATGAGCTCTCAAAATTCCATTAATAAGACAAATGCAATGTGGTTTCATGAACCTAGCATGTTTTGTAAGTGTTCTTCAGCACAAAAAGAAAGGACTGAGAAGGAAGTAACATAGCCATATGTTAAGTAGTACTGCTGGCACAACATTCTGTAACTTCTGCATAATGTTCAGTAAAGATCTTTCATTATTGGTCTACATGCCTTCACAGACTACCTTAATAGACAACTAGATGATCTATTCTTATAGTACACCCAATAATACTTTAATAGAACTGGTAGTACCTCTGATAATGACATTTCAGCTGTACTTTATCACACTATAACCCATCGTGCATCATACAGCTTTGAACCTCTTTGGTAATGGATGTTTGCAGCCTACACTAAAACAAACAAATCCTTGCTGTAATTTGTCACTGCAGAGGGCCTGGGGATATACACTGTGAATATGGTTTAGAATGAAGCAATGCAGACTGTATTACTTCTTCCTTGACATTGTTGAGGAGGTCAATGATAAAATCTAAAGCAGTTTGCAGCAGCTGCAGTATGTAGATTGTGTGCATTTTCCTGATGTGATTAGGAGCTGCTAAGATGTGTCCATGCAGACTGGCTTCTTCTTGTTTATCACTGATTGCTTCTGTCATGCTTATTTCTGGGCTCTTGTTTTTTATAAATCAGTGATTGCTTCTGTCATAGATACTTAGGTAATTCTATTTTTCCTAAATTCTGTTGCTGCCTTTCAAGGAGACTGTTCTCTACCTCTATTTAATGTACTGACTCACATGACCTTATGTAGTAGAAGGGTCAGCAACTGCTCATGGCCTGTACTTGTTAAACCTAACTATAAACAAAACCAGATACAAGCTCCAAGTACGTTCCAAGTTTAATAAAATATAGTAAAACCAAGGTAAGCGCTTTCGGCTGTGACACCAGCCTTCATCAGACAAAGTAACACCACAATACATTTCCTTATATAAAATCTACACTATTACTTAATTAATCAATTAAATTATTAACATATTAAACAAGAAAAATGCATCATTAAAAACATTTATCTATTGTATGACTTCATTTTTAAAACACTAGTAATAGAAATTGTTTCATTCAACCCTGGGAGTTTTCTAGCATTTAAATAAGTTTGCCACCAGTATTCTCTGGTTCCATGGACCTCCCCTAGGACCTACTTTTACTTGTTCCAAAACTACAAAACCAAAGCTATGCCCTTGTTTTTTTTCTTTATGTTTGTAAAATGCATTAGTGTTCTTTGATTTACTAATATCATAGAGATGCCCATATATACGCTGTTTAATTTCTATTCAGTTTTTCTTATGTAGCAAGAAGAGCAATCTAAGCACATAGCTGAATATAGAACTCCCTTAGTATTACAGTTAAAATAACCTGGAATATAAATAGTCATTCCACCAAACAGAAACCATTCCAGAATATTGACACACTGACTACACATATTGCACTTTCTCATTTTACCCTTTACCTTGTTGCCAGGATGAGAGTTAATATTACACCAGTCTTCTAAATTGTTATCTCTTTTATATACTACATTAGGACAATCTCCCAAGGCAGTATTTAATTCTTTGTCTCCCATAATAAGAGACCAGTTTTTACACATTATATGAAAAATATCATCACTATCATGTGTATAAGTTGAAATAAAACTTAACCTTTCCCTCGAACCACTAATCAGGTCCTTATTGGTATTATACGATGTCACATCATTATTATTCAAATTCAAAGGGGTCACATTATCACTGACACTACCCCCTCCCTCATAGTCATATGCTACATCCATACCACATCTCAATAAAGGCATATATATGCTATGCAGTCTTTTGTTGACCACCTCTTTATTTATTTTATCAATAAAATATTCTGGATAGTCTCTATTATGAAACATTCTCCCAATAAACCTACATTCCTCCTTGAAATCATCCACATCTGTCACCATCCTGGCTGCTCATACCATCTGGCCGTCTATGACTGATTTCTTTACATGATGTGGGTGATTGCTGGAAAAATGCAAACATTTATTAGAGTGTTTTCTTCCTGAATATATCAGACTTTAATCATCTCCGTTCATGATCTTTACAAATTAACCCATCTAAATAGGAAATTTGCTCAATTCCAATTTCATGTGAAAAGACCAAAATGTCAGTACTCTGGTTTATAAACTGTACAAATTCTGTTATTTTCTCCATTGGTCCATTCTATGTGAAAAATAAATTGTCCAAAAAACATGTGTATAACTTAACATAAGCTATATATTCAGAAGGGAATAGGTATCTTTCTTCCCAGACGGCCATAACTACATTTAGCATACAAGGGGCCCACAGGGGACCCCATTGCTACTCCTTTAACTTGTTTAAAGTAACAACCATCATGCAAAATGTAATTATTAGTTGTATCTGGTTTTGTTTACAGTATGGCTACTGGCAGCTCACAGGATGTGGTTCCAGGTGTAACCAGAATAGAGTTTGATTTATTGCAACAATCTGTTGTTAACTTAACCCAGTTGATCCAAAAACTGAGTAGAAATACTATTGCCGGTATTGGGATGTTAACTCAACAAACTGTGAGGCAAAGAACAGACAGTGAAGAAAGCCTAGAAATTATTCCATCAGGACAGGAGCAGTACCAAAAATGTCCCGGTAATAAAACTTCTAACTTGAATATTTGAACTATTTATTTCAACTTGGACTTACAGCAATGGCTGTAAACACACTTATATAAATAAAAAAGCAAATCAATATACTATCAAAAAAAATTACAAATTTCTCACCACCAAGATTATTCAATTCAGATCTTGATAACAAAATTCACAGCAATGTTATATTACAGGATTCTCAAATTTCTCATTTCTAAGGCAAGTAGATAGACCCTTCATTAAGTCTATGAGATGGTTTGGAACTGTACCATGTAATAAATGTTCTGTTTGCATACATACTGCAAACTTAAAGTGAATTAATGACATGCAATTATAATGTAAAAGCTGATTGCCTTGTATTTCTCAGGCCATGGTCTATGGTGTATAGTACCCTTGTCAATTGCTTTCCCTACACTGTTTTATTTACATGTTATTATATGATCATTTATCTATCTATATGTGTGCATATATATATATATATATATATATATATATCCTGTTACACATTTAGGTTTCAACAATGAAATACAATGTGGCCGTTAAATCAATACTAACCTGTGCCAGACTGCACATGGCCAGCTCAGGTGCAAATGTGAACTGCATGCTATGCAAGGTGCCTGAAAATAACAGCTAAGATCTTACATCTGTTAGAATGCCAAACAAATAGATCTTTATCTGATGACATATACATGCACACTTGCAGGCTAAGCTACGGGTAGCTGGCCCTTGGATCCTTATGATTCACCATGAAATGTACTTCCCAAATGAAGATTCAATACCAGTTTTCTTATCCAAATTCTACAAATCCTATGTTCCTTTTGAATTGATTTGTATAACAGTTAAGGTCTTTGTCTCTTAGACACAAGGTACAGGGTTTGATTCTGACCTCAATTTATTGGCCGGGCTTAAAATGGCCCTTTAAGGCAGTCAGCATAATATTCAGATATGAATCCTTTTGTGCTCTAATATCAGCCTAATATTTACCTATGAATCATTTTGTGTTCTAATATTAGCCTAATATTCACCTATGTATCCTTTTGTGTTCTAATATTAGCCTAATATTCAGCTATGAATCCTTTTGTTTTCTTATATTATATAAGTATTACCTCTCTGCTTCCCCTCCTAGTTACCTGCTTAGCTCTATATATTAGCCATTGCTTATTATTAGTGTTCATAGTTAAGTACTAGGCTAGCAGCATCTGTGAGCCATTTTAAGCCTAGCCAGTTTCCATTAAAGGTGAGTCAGACTCTGTACCTTCTGTTTGTTAAACACCTTAACCATATGCCAGTCCCCAGTCTCGTTACTACTCTACTTTTTGAAACTTTTGCTGAATCACAATATATTCCTGAAGTTAAGGAACTGATAATTAGTTATGACCACATAGTTTCAAATGCAAAATGTTACACTCTTTATTAATGTCTAATAATAAAAAGATATAAGTTAATGATTTCAATTAAAATGTACACCACTGAAATAATCTGCTTCTATATTCGTTATCTGAAGTTATGTGAAAATTATATTCTGGTGTTTGATTGGCACTTCATACAGAGGACTGACACTGTCTTTAACCATTATCGCTTGTAAACCACTAAACTAAGCTGGAGGACAGGAGGCATAAAAAGGGTATGACATCCTCTTACAAAGATTACAAACAAATGTTTTCAGCATTACATCTGACACAAATAATATACTGTAAAAGGCAAAGGTATAGGGGCAGTTAAGTGTGGTAACACAATAGTAATAGCAGAATAACAATGTAGCATGAGTAGTATTAATACTAACATGCATGCCACCTCTTCTTCTTCTTGCTCACTTATCACTTATTTCTCTAATGCTTGTTCTGCACTACTTCTTGTGATACGATAGCCCTTATAAGTTCTCATTAATACTATGTCTTGTATGTAATCAGATATGACCTGGGTACTTGGCTACTACACTCTTTCTAAAGTTCACATGTGTGTAGCAACTGAGGGAAGGGCTAGCAAGAGGCTGGGGGATGTGGCCATGGGCACAAAAGGAATGCGTTAAGTTGAGTACTGAACTCTTTTGATACAGCTGTGCTAACTTCTTTGCATGTGTGGAGATGGTATGTAGTGTGAAGCATGTTAAAATCTTGTAATGTGCTTTGTCCTCATACAGGAGTATATTGTTTCTGAATATTTAATGTCTCTGAGTCAATAAATGTTATAACAGAAATGCTGAGCTCTCAGATTGTGACTATGGCTGTGTTTATGGTGACGTTTTAGTCTAGTGAATTTTTTATGTTTTTGGTTTTGCATTTGCGTGAATGAGTTTGGAGGGAGCAGGTAGTCAGCACTGAGGAACTGAGTTTTTTTTTTTTTACTTTTTGAACTGCAGTTGTTGCAAACATAGAATGGGAGCAGTTATATGCACCTGTGTTTGCTCTTTCTACTCCGTTGTTATGCCATGGAGGGATATATTTAAGTAAGAGAATATGGAGGGTAAAGCCCACAAAATGTGTGCGTGTGTGTGCGTTGGGGTGGAGGGTAGAGTGGTCTTAACTCTTGAATCAACTCATTTTATTTTTGATAGAATTTGGTGTTTTTGGTACAGAGCCCATATGTTGATATTGTGGATCGTGATGCTCTTGTAAGTGAGGTTTGTTCATGGAGCCCCTCCAAAACTTTGAGCCATGCTGCACTTTCCAACAAATAGAAAAATAAGCATTTGAGATGCTTTTACAAACTTCATAAAGCCGCGGTGGTGCAGAGGTAGTGTTGTCACCTCACAGCAAGAGGTTCTCCCGTTCGATTCTCAGCTGGAGTGCCTTCTGTGTGGAGTCTGCATGTCTTCCCCGTGTTCAAAAGACATTTGTGAATGGGAGTGCTTTCGTTGAGGGTTGGGCATCAGGCTGGCACCATAAAAATCGACTGTCAATCATTAGCGGACTGGCAACCCCTAACCAGGAAAAGCTGAAAGAAAAACAACAAAATTAAATGAAGGAAACCAGATAATGGCAATAGATAGCATGTACTGATGTGCAAATATTGTGTTAAAATACTAGCAGCAATCTAATAAATGTCATAGCCACTGCTTAGTTTACCTTTATGAACAAGAAGTGCTATACCTTGCAGCAGGAATATTCCAGCTCTTGGCACAGCCATAGTCTCTATAATTTATTTATTTTATTTTACATTTGTTGACCGGGATAGTCCGAATGGATACATGTCCATTTTCAGCAGAGTCCCGGGGAGAAAAGCTCCACATTGTCTATAATCACTTTCTTTGAAAAGTACATAGATGGGAAAATAGAAATGACTGATTAAAACATAGGAGACTTGGCAGGTAAAACATCTGTCTATGGCAGCAAACATATATTATAGTGTCATATAGATGCTTAAGCAAGTCCCATGGGACTGGCTACTAGGGGAAAGACCAGCCAGTAAGCCTTGGAAATCTAGGACCACATACTGACAGTGCTTCTGACAGTGCTGACCAGCTATTGGTAGGCAGGTCTTACTAACGCCAAGCCTGTTCTTCTGGCTAATACAAATTTAAAAAAAAAACACTGAAAAGTCCACTGTTTTCCAAGGTTAAGACATTCTCATATACTTCCTCTGCTCAGTTTCAAATCAAATTAAAGTTATCCTGCATGAACTCCAGGAACTGATCCTGAATTAAACATGTAATCTGAATTCTTGATGCTGGAATGATAAATCTTTGTCTAAGTACTAACAAATAGATGAAAAAATATGTAGAATTTTTGTATGATAAATTGGGGGAATTATAATATTCTAGAACATACTTGGCCTTATCATTCTTAGAATATTGTGACAGAATTTAAATTAACTCTATCCAAAGAAATAATTACACACATATCTGCATTATGGGACCTACTGCCTTCCAATTATCCGTTTTCCTGGAACCAAGGCAGCAAAGGAGCTAATAAAATTAATTTTCAAGCAGTTAGATGACAGCATATTAATTAATTAGGGGCAGACATTACATCATATTTAAAAGTGTTATTACTATCTCACATGTTTATTTTCATAGATCCTGCTGCATTACTTGAACTTTAGCTTTGACCTTAACACTGATTTGAAAAGTAAGAATTATTTTACTCTAAACTTCTGCTTAGTAAGATTTTATTCAACAAAACAATGTTAAATAATAATAACGGGTACTAATTAGTTTCAACATAAGCTTAATGTGCTGTACCTTTATGATGCAGATCTTGCAGAAGGGATAGAAGAAGCTTGATAGCTGATGGGATTAAGGCATTTAAATTATTTGCTCCCCTGCTTTTACTTCACAGCCTTGTTTATAGTTCTTCGTGTAAATTTCCACCATAATCCACAACAAAGGTAATCATAAAGCAGTCCACTGGTACATAGACAAGACACTCATTTATATTAATGGTAATCTGAGTACAAAAATAAGTGAAATATTTAACAGTGCTAGCCTGAGTGGGACTGCTAAAACACAACAGTGTATGTTCCTTTACAAGTGATATTATAAAGAAACAGTTACTAAATTAGTTGTTGTTGGTAGTATTGGGGGTGAAAGAGGAATATATACTGTTACTGCATGTTTCACTGTAAATATCTGAATGTTGTACCCTATGAGTTTCAGGAAGAAAGAGTGACATATATAAATACTATATCAGGGTACCTCACAGCTAAGTAAATAACAGAATACCCTTATCCCGGAACTCACATAGTATCCCAAATGATATTTCATTACAGGTGCAGAGACTCACCCTACCCCCACAGTGTAATCAGAGGTAGAGGACTATAACAGCTTTGGAACTCCAGGAAAGCTCATAAACAGAAGTGGTTGTGCAGAGATTATGTTCTTTTTTATTTCACTTGAGTTAAGGAACTTTCAGCTGTCTGCAAAAATGTGTGCTGCGTGTAAAGAAAAAGAAAGCACGTCAATGATTTCATCATGCACAGGAGATTAAATTGCTGTCTTTGTTCTTTTCCTCTGCTCCTGTTTGCTTCCAACAAAAGAACCACGTTTTGTTATATGGTATTCAGATAAATGATCCTAGTTATTTTGTTCTGCAAAAACTACACAATATTTCATATTCATTCCATGTCAAGGTAGAAAAAAATGTATGTCAGTCCACTTAATTGGTTAAGAAAAAAAATATTTTTTTAATTGACTTGCATCCCCTTTCAACCAAATGATCATTTATATGAAAGATAAGGGAAAAAAATCCAGAAAAGAAACTTAGGAACAGTTTATAGAAGCCAGTCATTTCAAGTAGCTTGTCTTTGTAAGTTCAGAAGAAACCAAATTACATAGGGGAACCCATGAGATTAGGGAAAAACATGCAGACTTCTGCTACCGTATGTCCAGAGAACAGGTCTGAATTCCAGATCCTGCAAGACAGAGGAAACAGCAGTTAAACCACTACACCACCATGCCACTTGCAGTGATCCAGAAAGGAATTTAAAACAAAGCTCTGCTATGAGTCACCAAACCTACCCTTGCAAGAATATTTCTGGGTGAGAGCAACACCCCCCAGATGAAAGCAGCCATGGGGTCTGTTGGTCAACTAATTTTTCGATGATTAGATGGATATTTCCACAAGCATGATGTTGCCCTCAACAGCAGGCTGATATGACATGGAGAACTGAATGCAACACCCTCTACTGTAACCTGAGGTGAATAGACTGCCTGAGGCAGGTCATCATGAAAGTGAAGGAGAGGCCTTTGCAACCCCAACTACTGTATTACAACTCGACATGTGGGGGGGGGGGGTTAGAGTTCTATCATGTCCCAATAAAATAAGTGAATGCTTATGATAGGCTGAAAATAGGAACAAAGGCCCTTGAAAAAAATGGAAACAGGCAGCTAAAAATCAGGACATCTAACTACCATAAAAATTGGATAACAGAGGGCACATAATTCTTCCCACTTCCAATAGAATGTGGGAAACTGCTCAGAGATGCATATTTAAAAAACAGCGGGAGACAAAAATATTGGAAAATATATGCACATTATCAAAGAGTGTAAAATCTGTAAACTTTAATAAACTGTACCACAACGTTCTACTCTACAAGGTCATTTAATTTTGCTTCAGAAAAACTGCAAGGTAAGATGTGTGCCTTCTTTCTTTGAATTCTTGTTGCCCCTAGTATGTTGGTCATATAGTGTGGTTTTCTGTGCACTAGACAGACCAAAAATCACATTTGATGATGGGAATTCCTAAAACTGTATGAAAGGCTAAATCAAGCCTGAAAATTGGGACATACCTTCAAAAACAGGGACATCCTTAATGACACCTGAAAGTGACAAGTGAGAAGTATGTTTACCACTTTCATAATCGGATCATAGGAACATAAAAACATTACTATGCAAGCTATTGTGAGGAACATAAGATGCGTAGCCATATATTCCTTAAGCAGGCCCACTTAAAACTTTGAGTCTCCCTTTTATAGCACCTAACAGAACTTCCAACATGAGCAATGTTGTACATAACAGTTCAGATGTAAATTTGTGTCTACTCATCCAATCTTCAGGATTTACCTTAAAGGAAGATAGAGTAGTACATTTCTTGTCACGGAATACTGACCTATTCTATAGGATAGCAATACACTGAGTTAAGAAGCTACGTCTCAAGTGAACTTTGTTTTTTGTTAGTGTAGATTTAAGTCATTAGTTAGGGTGTCTGTAGAGGCCACTTGTTTCGGAAAGAAAGAGGAAGTCAAATAGGTTTGGTCATTCACAGCTGAAAAAGCAACACAATGGTCACCCCATGAGAGTTGTGCTATTCTGTTGGGATAGTTGAAAGCTTTAAGGCCTATGATTTTCTTGGTAAGGTATCTTTGGTGCACTTCTGGTTGAGCAATATGCTTCAACTTACTCATACAAAAGGTGCATTGCATTCAATGATAGGTCTGGTAAGGGTCTAGTAAGGGAAGATCAAAGTGGCACTATGACTTCTTTGAATCTTGAAGTCAATCCCTTGAAATTAACCAAGCCAGATAAAAGGATTTCCTGAGTATTGTGGAAACATGATGATTGAATTAGAGAAAATTGTCCATATATGCTGTTCTGTTTTGCTTTTAACTTGAGACCATTTTTATTTCACCAGGTACGTGCATATTCTTGCTCAAGCTGGAGCTGTTTAGTATCTGATTGCAGGTATCAGCAAAACTTGTTCAAATACATTTCTGGGATATTGGCTTAGATATCTGCAAAATAAATATTAAATAGGCCTGAGCCCAGTACTGAACTCTGTGGTATCCCACTAGTTACAATTTGACATTCAAAGAGGGTATTAGCAACTTTCACAACCTCTCATCTGTTGGCATAGCTGGCCTTAGGCATAGGCCAACTAGGTGGCTGCCTAGGGTGCCACTCTGGCAGGGACGCTTTTCCAGTATTTATTTGGTGTAGGTAGACCAGGATAGGGGCACAAGGTGGTGTGGAGGGATGCCATAGAGCCTTTTCGCCTAGGGCACCAGTTGACCTAAGGCCGTTCCTGTCTGTTGGACAGCCAATTTGCAATACAGTGAGTAACATAGTAGTTTACATTGTCTGTCTATTTTTTGAACATCGGCACAGGTGACAGTGTCAAAAGCCTTGGCCAGATTGAGATAAGCAGTGTGTACTGAGCAACAACTGTCCATGGCCTTTGTAACCTTTTTAAAGAGGCTTACTAGATTCCTGAGAAAGGGCCAGCCCTTCACAAAACCAAACCAGATGGGATTCAGATCAGTTTTGTTGCCTGTATCTGTTTGAGTCCTACTCTGTTATATTCCATGGTGTTGTACATGAGGCTGATGAGGCTAATGGGCCTATAATTACCTGGATCTGTAGAGGAACTGCCTTGTGTAAGGAATGTAGTGGCTGCTCCTCAGGTATCAGACACAAACCATGTGGATAGGCTGTGAAGGAAGTTTAAATAGAAGCTCAGATAGTACTTAATTGGCACTGATGAAAATGCAGCTACAAATGTTATCTGATCCATGAAATTATTACTTTTTGTCTTTGATAAGGATTTAAACACTTGATCCTAGGTGACTTCAGGGGAAACTAAATTTTGAGGAATTCAGGGGGTGTCAGTGTGGGTAGCTAGGGAAATGTTACCATTAAATTTGTCAGTGTATATACTGGCTATATATATGTGAATATATTGCTGAACTAAGCACTAATTTTCTTTGATGGGTGAGTGGATGTCAGGTCACCAGTTTTGAAGGTCTGGCAGACCTTTTGTTGAGGGAACAAGCCCTTAGCACTTTGCCTGAAGACATGAGAATCTTGTTATCTTATAGACAATGCAATACTGCAAATGAGTTGGGGAAGAAGGGAGACCTATACCTAGCAAGCAGGGCATCATTGCACAGGAAAGGGACATGCCGTGCTACTCATGGGTCTAGGAGAACCCATGGTGGACAACCCAGACTGCCCCAACAGAGTCTACTGGTAGCAGGGGAAGCCACTAGTCCAGGTACACATCCAGGACCAAGGGTTAAATGTTTTAAATGCAACCAGTGTGGCCATGTAGCACCTTGACTGTGAGGATGGATAAGGAAGTCAGCAAGTAGGTGCGTTTGAGGATATCCCTACAGATGCCCTTATAGGGAATAATTTTGAAAATGCAGTATCATGCGTGCATGCAGTTACATGCAGTCAGGCTTGGAAACAGGCATGTGGGTCTGGCAGCCTGTGGGAGAACCCAGACAGACTGCACATTTTCAGTCAGGACCGGTGAAGTGGTTACTTCAGAGAGGGCGCTACCCCGTAGCAGTGAGACTGAAGGTGTGCCACAGCTGCTTGTGGGTACTAATGTTCCCTTGGATAGAGTGACTGCAAGGGCAGAGGTAAGTAGTAGTATGCAGGCTGACAGTGAGGCACAGCTGTCAGACAATACCAGACTTCTGGTGGAAGGGGAGCTGGAAAGAGTTACAAAGAGCGAGCTGAAACTCTCAGACCTTACATTACAAGGCCTGAGGAAGGTAGCAAGTGAGGCACCTGATTCTCAATGGAAAGAGGAATCTGTATACTCGGACAAAGGGTTACTGTTTAGAGACAGGACCCTTGATGGTGGGCTAGAGGGTGAGAGAATACAACAGTTGGTAGTGCCCAGAGCCTACTATCTGGCACTTCTAACTATAGCCAATGATATTCCCTTTGCAGGTCATATGGGCATAAAAAGTACAAAGCAACGTATTATGCAGAACTTTTATTGGCCTGGCATTTCCAGAGATGTAACAAGGTACTGCAGGACCTGTGAGCAGTGGCAAAGGGTAGGCAAGGCAGGAGACAAGGTGAAAGCTCCTTTGATGCCTTTGCCTATGATTGAGGAGCAATTTCAGTGGGTAGCTATGGATATTGTGGTGGCTCTGAGTACTTCAAGTTCAACAGGGAAAAAGTATATCCAAGTGGTAGTAGATTATTATACCGGATACCCTGAAGTTGTGTCCCTGTCCTCCATTCAGGCAGAAAAGGTGGCAAATGCTTTGTTAGAGCTTCTCAGCAGGATAGGTTTTCCCAAAGAAATACTGACTTACAGAGGTGCTAATTTCATGTCAGACCTGCAGGCTTGTCTGTGGAAGCACTGTCTGGTGAAGCACCTAAAGACCACCCATACCGTCCCCAGACTAATGGTCTTGTTGAGAGGTTAAACTCTACACTCAAGATGATGGTACGGGCATTTGCAGACCAGTTCAAGAGGGAGTGGGACAAATATTTGCCACATGTATTGTTTGCTTGCTGACAGGTGCTCCAGGAATCCACAGGTTTTTCACCCTTTGAGTTGCTGTATGGGCAAAGGGTGGGGGGAACCTCTAGATTTGATTTGGATGAGTGAGAGGTTGTGTGAATCCTACAAAGAGTCTGTTGTGGCATATGTCCTAAACCTCAAGACAACGCTCAGGGAACTTGTAGGCTTGGCTCAGAAGAACCTAGCAGTAGCCCGACAGGAGAAAAAGGTCTGGTATGACAGGAATGCTCAAGCTAGAGAGTATGCTGCAGGGCAGCAGGTAATGGTTCTCATTCCTGTCAGACAGAACAAGCTGCAGGCAGCTAGGGAGGGACCCTACAAGGTGGTGAGGAAGGTCAGCAATGTTAACTACATGGTAGACCTGCTAGGCAGGAGGCAGTGGCATAAATTTCACCATGTTAATAAGATGAAACCTTACCATGATAAGGAGGCCCTTGTGCTGAGTATTTGCAGTAGATTGCAGGAGGAGTCTGAGGGGGATTTGGTGAGTGCTCGTACTGACACCTCAGTGGAAGGGATAGTAATGTCCCACCAGCTATCTCCTACCCCGAGAAATCTGAGCAGTGTTAGAGGAGTTTGGGGACATGTTCACTGGGTGCACATAATTGGCACAGCATGATGTGGATACAAGACCCAAAAAGCCTATTAAACAGGCCCCATATAGGATACCTGAGTGAGTCAAACAGACTCTAAGGGGAGAGATACAGGAAATGTTGGAACTAGGGGTAATCCAGGAGTCCAGCAGTCCCTGTGGCTCCCCAGTGGTGCTGGTACCATATAAGGATTACAGCACCAGGTTCTGTGTCGACTACAGGAAATTAAATAATCCCTCAGAGTCAGATGCTTACCCCATGCCTTGGACAAATAATGCCCTAGAGCAGCTGGAAGGGACTAAGTATCTTACCACTACTGATCTTACCAAGGATTACTGGCAGTTTCCCTTGACTCACAGTGCTAGAGAGAGGTCATCCTTTGTGACTCCTTTTGGCTTGTATGAGTTCACAAAGATGCTCTTTGGGATGGAAAATGCCCCAGTGACTTTCCAGAGGCTGGGAAATCATATCCTAGCAGGAGCAGGAGATTTTGCCCTTGCTTACCTAGATGATATTGCCATCTACAACAATTCCTGGCAAGAGCACCTTCAGCATATCAGGGTGGTATGGGGCAGACTACAGAGGGATGGGTTGACTATTAAGTCCAGCAAATGTCAGGTGGGTATGGCAGAAGTCTCCTACCTGGGACCATACCTCCCAACCATACCAAATTACTCAGTTTTACTGAGTTTCAGGGTCCAAATAATGGGGTGCCACGATTCCCAAGTGGCACCCTTCATTTCTGAATTTTTCCCAGCTTTTCTTTAAATTTTTTTTTTCATTTTTTTGAGCTGAAGTTATCATGTGCGCGATGACATCTGCACCATCAGCCTGTCGGAATTGTGCTCAAGGGCTCACATTTCCAGCTGTTACTAGCAAGCAGGAAGCTGGAAACTGCTGTTTGCGAGTGGGGAGGACTTTATATTTTATGCTGGCTGCTTTCGCGAGCAGGGAATTGGGTAAGAAATAAGCTGGCTGCTTATTTTTGCGAGTGAGTGGGAAGGACTTTATCATGCTGGCTGCTTTCTGTTGCAGGAAAGACTTCATGAGAAGCTTATTGTTGATAGCAAGACTGCTGGAAGACTGGGAGAGTGATTGTGAGTACTACAGAGCTTTTGAGGTAAAGCTATCTTGTGTGTGCGTGTGTGTGTGTGTGTGTGTGTGTGTGTGTGTGTGTGTGTGTGTGTGTGTGTGTTTAATTGCCCCAGGTGAATACACCTAGTGGCTAGAGAGGTACTTAGGCTCAAACCCTGAACCTTGGGTACAGGTAAAAGAGCCTAAAGTCCCTGGCCACCACCACTTGTGAATTTATGTTTCATATTTTTGTTCTGTTCCTCATAAAAGCTGAGGTTTTCAGGATTTTTCTGGCAAATCACTGAAAGATTGAATTCACTAAATAATGACAGGCATTTGCATTTCAGACTTCATATTCTTTAGAAAATAAATGGTGACACAAAACCTTTTATTCTAGCAATTTTCTAAGTTTATTACATCAGTATTTGAAACTTTTCCCTGTTTTGTGGCTGTATTCCCCCATTATTGGCTTTGTCCAGGATTTTTGTGCTAAGAGATTGAGAGCTATGGTGAGAAGTGAGAACTGAATTCTATATTCCTCCATCACTGGCTTTATCCAGGTTTTTTTGTTCTAAGAGATTGAAAGCTATGGTGAGAATTGAGAACCGAATTCACTAAATGATAGCCATTTAGGTTTCAGTCTTTTTGTCTTTCAGGAAACTGCTGATTTCGCATAGTGGTAATTTGCTCTGACTGTAGTGCATAGGGTTCTGGGTTCAAGTACTTGGCAGTGAAATGCATGGTGGTAACATAACATTTTATTCTAGCAACATTCCAAAATTATACAAGCAGTGCTTAAAATGTGTCCCTAGTTTTTGGCGTTTTCACACCCCCCCCCACAAAAAAAATGAAATTGAAAATAAATGCGAGAAGCTTTGCAAGATGCCTATGGCTTATACTACTGTCATTCTATTTTTATATATGGAAATGTTCTGAATTGGGCAGTTTGTCATTATTGGTTCATGCATTTTGTTTCATTGCCTAATGAAAAATGTTCAAACAATAAATTTAAAATGTGCTCTCTAAGTCTAACAAGTGTGCTGTATTATGCAAGAAATGTAATTTAATAAAGTCAGGAAGGTGTATCAAAGAAGACATGTATGTTTCTTGTTTTGTGTGTAAGGGGCCTATGATTTGAAAACAGCCCAAAGATAATCTTTATCCACCATCGGCCAGATGCATTTTCTTTGGTTGCGCTATGGGTTTCAATGCTGTTTCAATGAATGTACGTTTCAAGGGCAGAGAAGCTTTAATGCTAAGTCTATTTTCATTGTGAGACAGTATTGTTTGTGCATTATGCTATAAAATGTAAAAATAAAATCCAGATAAACATTGTAGAAGTAAAGCAGTGTGCACACATTTGTGTGCTTATGGTAAATGGGGCAAATTAGCCAGGTATTGGGTCATTGGAATTGCTGCAGGGGGACACTGGTGCCATATTTTGGTTGTCTGTTCTTCAGTTTGCATTTGAAAGTTGGTATCCCACAGTTCCATTAGAGTGGGTGGCGTTACGCAATTATGTATGCAAAGTTTGTTAATCAGCGTACAAATTTGTACCCATTTTGCATGGGCCTTGTGCAGATTTTTGATGTTTCCAGGGTAAGAGGTATGCCTGGGACATAGAGTGGGGAGTCTTAAGATCAGATCAGAACCTGCCAAAGGGGAAGCCATTCAGGCATAGCCTGCCCCATTACCAAAATGCATGTGAGGGCATTCGTAGGGACAGAGGGGTACTACAGAAACTTTGTCCCCAATTTTAGAATCATAGCTGCTCCCCTCACAGAACTGACAAGGAAAAACAAGCCAGATAAGGTAATGTTGACACCAGCATGTAAGTAGGCATTTTAGAAGCTTAAAGGAGCTTTGGGAGGGCCCCCTATGTTAGCCATTCCAGATTACAGAAAAGACTTTGTTATACAGGTGGATGCTTCAAACCATGGGATGGGGCGGTACTCAACCAGGTCTCCTCAGAGGAAGAAGAGCACCCAGTGTTATATTTAAGTCATAGGCTAAAACCCAGAGAGGAATGCTATGCAGCTGTAGAAAAAGAATGTCTAGCTATAGTGTGGGCACTGCAGGAACTTCAGCCTTATCTGTATGGAAGGAAATTCACTGTAGTTACAGACCACAATCCCTTAACATGGCTACATTGAGCCAGAAAGCAAAATGCCAAGTTATTAAGGTGGAGCCTAGGGTTGCAGGCATTTGATATGCCAGTGCAGCACTGCAGTGGGGTTAGCAATGCCAACGCAGATGGGGTCACAAGATAGGGAATGGGGTGAGGTATTATAGCAATAACCCACGCCTGGGTGTGGGTAATGCTGGATTTACCCACGGTTGGCGTGGTTTGGTCCCGAGGGCGAAGCCCAAGGGACCAAACAAAGACAACCGTGGGTAAATCCAGCATTACCCACACCCAGAAGTGGGTTATTGCTATTATACCATGGTGTTAGTTTGTTTTGTATTATGTTTGTATTGTTGTTATTAATGTTTTTGTTTGCTTTTTTTTGTATTCTTCCACTTTTTGTGAGATAAAATAGTCCACACTTTCAGTTTGTGTTTATTGTTTATTTCTGTTTTAATTTAAATACATGTTATTTTTTAGTTTTTCAGGAAATGTTAGCAAAGGGCTAGGTGGTGCTTGGTATAATATAGTTTAAGCAGTGTAGAAGTTTATAACGTGTAGTTATGTTTTAGTAGTTATAGGTATGTTGAAATGTGGTGTGGTTTTAATTTGTATTAATTTTTTTAAAATATGTACTTTTACTATTTGGTCACTAGATGGTGGTGTTGTATGAGCTTTTATTAGATGTATGCTGATGTGGACGTTTGGTATGGTGTGTGTTTTTGACTTTGCGAGGGATGCGTGGTGTGTTTTTAGTATGTACATTTTTGGAGTTGTCTGTGTATAGGTATTGTAGGGAATATAGGTAAGTGAATGGTTTTATGAGAATGCTTGGTTTTATTGTATTATAAGTGGTGGTTATGTAGTGTGTGTGTGATGTATTTGCGACTGCATGACTTTTTATTTTTTTAGTGTTCGAGGTGAGGGAATGAGGAGTGTAGTATGGAAATTGGTTAGTTTTCTGTGTTTTCGTTAAATTGTTGTGTGTTTTGGGTATTAGATTTACTTTACTGTTTATTTGCTGTCGCCACATGATATTTAGCGACCGGACTTTTTGCGTTGTTTCTTGTAGGATTTACTATGTGCACGCTGGTTGGATTAGCCAATCAGCATGCACGTTTGTCGGGTTTGCGATGTTCGCTTGGTATAATCCCAGATAGTCAACCCTCTCAAGCAACATTTCTCAAGGGTCTATCTGTAATTTTGGAAATAACTCTATGTCATTTGTGAATACTGATATGACTTATACAGAACTTTATATTATGTACTGAGGTAAAATGTAACCACAGCATGCCCTGCTGACTTAGAACAAAAATGCATATAAACTATATACCTGTGCAAATGAATGTTTTAACAGTAGAAACTAGAATATAAAAGGGTTAACTTGCAAAATGCCAATAAAATAAGTAAAATTAAATGGCTTTATGATTGTGCTATAGAAGTTCTCTCCCAGTTTCTGTAAAGAAGACACCATGTCTAAAGCTAGAAATGTTTGTATTGTCTTGAAAGAGAAGTAGTTACTAGGTTTAAAATGTAAAACTGCTTTATTGTTTTACAGCTTTCAAGATCTGCAAACATCTGAGAGATATGTATTTTTTACAAAGAGATGTTAAATTATGTTAGTTTCTGTTTTAGCCTGGGAACTGAAGTCAGGTGACAAAAAGTAATGCCATCCAAGCTAACCCAGCTGTAATATCTGATATTAATTTAAGAACTCTCTCAGACAGAGGCTGGGCATTTGGCGTTGTGTCTCAGACCTAGCAAGAACATCCACTCATCACCATCTGCACTTGCTTTGCTGTAAGTAAGATTTAGGTCACAGTATCTCTTTTAGATATAGATAGGAATATAGTAAAGATTAATTTAGATGTTTTCTGCATTTATTTGAGACTATCCTGCAATATTGTTTTAAAATATTTCCTGTGATTCTGAACTCCAAAGTTACTGTGTTGATTTACTGAGTATTGTATTGTTCTGTTATTATTTATTATTAAATATATTTAAACCTATCTTTGTGGCTGATGTTTGTAAGACATATTTAATCTCTTAGAGCACTTGCATATGTATTTAGTGACATTGTGCAGGCCACTCCTAAATAGCCTTGCAAGTCTTGGTCAGACTACCATTTGGATTAATAGTAGCATTACACAGTAGGATTGGACACCCTTTGTTAAGGGCCTTAAGTAGTTGATAAGAGTGGTTGGTGGCAGTGGAAACTACCTTATATTCTGGGTAGAAGGGGGCATAGCTAGTAAACCTGTGTCAGCCTTTGCTAGGTTTATGGTAACGGTGTAACTGCTATTTCTAAATTGTCTGATACTGATTGCTTAAATTATAATATTGTAAAAATATGTCTTTTAGAATGCTTTAAGTTAACACCTGAAGCTTATAGGAAAAAGTTTTGTGAGCATAAGACAGATGAAAGTGCTTGTGAATATATTGCTGAACTAAGCACTATTTTTCATAGGTGGGTGAGTGGATTTCAAGTCACCACTTTTGAAGAGCTGACAGAACTTTTGTTGAGGGAACAGGCCCTTAGCACTTTGCCTGTGGACATAAGAATCTGGTTAGCTGATAGACAATGCAATACTGTAGATGAGTTGGGGAAGAATGGAGACCTATACCTAGCAAGCAGGGCATCATTGCACAGGAAATGGACACCCAGTGCTGCTCATGGGTCTAAGGGAACCCATGGTGGGCAGCCCAGACTGCCCTAACAGAGTACGCCAGTAACAGGGGTAGCCACTAGCTCAGGTACACATCCAGGACCAAGGGTTAAATGTTTTAAATGCAACAAGTGCGGTCATATAGCATATAGATGTCCGCAGAGGCAAGGTGGGGAACAATAAGGTGGGAGAGCCAGTAAGTGGGAGTGACAGAATGCCAGCAGGAAGTTGTCTCGAGACAACAAGGGTACCAAACTATCACATAAGGTTATACTCTATCTTAGTGGATGGGAAGGAGGCCACTGCTAACAGAGAGACAGCCTCTGACCAATCATTCTGAAGCCTGCAATGGTTAAACAGGAGCACTACTTTCTTGCGCAGTCTACTCCAGTCAGTGCTTTAGGAGGGACCCCATTCCAAATACCTTTGTCTAGGGTTAACCTTGACTGGGACGATGGAAAAAGAAGCCAGCAAGTAGGTATGTTTGAGGATAACCCTGCAGATACACCAGCAAGTAGGTGTGTTTGAGGATATCCCTGCAGATACACCCAATAACCTTAACTCCCCTACCATAACCCCCACAGTCAAGCTATCCCTTTCTACTCCCACTAGTTCCCTCCTAGCATTTCACCTAAATATTAGACGTATTAATAATAAAATTTCCAACCTGCACGCCCTGCTAGCAACCCACTCCCCATACATTATGTGTCTTACAGAAACCTGGCTTAAACCAAACATTACTGATAATGAGATATTACCTCCAGGCTATAATATATGCCGACTAGACTGCACCACAAAGAAAGGAGGTGGGATAGCAGTCCTTTACAAAAATACTCTAACTGTTAATAGAGAAACCATACAACCACCCTAATTCAATGATGCAGAACTCCTCATAACAAAACTACAGATTAACCATAACAAATGCTTGAACATTGTCTGTGCCTACATTCTTCCAGGTAACAATATAAATACCCTAGAGGATATCCTCTATTGGTTATCCACTACCTATCCCCAAGAAACCATAGTTCTTGGTGACTTCAATACCTATTGGCATTCCTGCTCTTCCGAACCCCCCATCACCCATATAAACTTATCTGGGTTTTGCTTAGACCATAACCTCTCCCACTAGGATCAACAAACCTACCAACAGGGAAAGTATCCTAGACTGGATACTAGTCAATAACCAACCCCAACTGAACACAGCTGGGACTCTCCCTGACAACCTTAGTGATCACCTACTAACCTATATCATAAAACACAAGGCAGGCACCCCCCACTAGACCAAATACAAAACACTTAGAAACAGGAAGTACTTCAACCCCGTTATTTTCCAAAATGAACTAAAGGCAACTGACTAGTCAAAACTAAAAATATATATCATTAGAAGAGGCCACAGCTTACTTTAACACTAAATTCCTAAGTATCCTTGATTCCCATGCTCCAGCATGTACTATAAAAACTAAATCAAATACTGCACCATGGCTCACAAAGGATACCAAGTCAAAAATCAAAACTAGAAACAGAGCCTGGGCCAGCTGGCGATCAACTAAAGCCCCGCTTGACCATTTAAAATACTGCCAACTCAGGAATGAAACAAAAAAATCCATTCTACTAGATAAAAAAAGCTACTACCAAAATCTCCTACATAAACACCAAAACACCCGTCAAAAGTTCTGGGCAGGCTTAAATCAACTTCTTCATCCAGGTCATTCAACCACCCCAACCCTTGAAAACCTCACGCATAATTCCCCAGATACCACAGCTGGTGCCTATAGTAACTTTTTCACTGAAACAATCCAATTCCTAGCAAATCAACTAACCTCCACAAATTTTAACCCCATCTCCAGTCGACCCACTAATCATCCCCAATTTAGCTTCCAACCTATCTCTACCACTTTTATCAAAACACTAATAAAAAAAATAAAACCTACTACCCTCTATGCCAACCTCCTCCTTGCAGAGTACTTACAAATAGCTGAAGATGCCATTGCATATCCCATATCTATCCTGATCAATGGAACCTTATCTGAAAGTGCTATCCTCTCCCTCTGGAAAATATCCCACGTCATCCCACTCCATAAAGGTGGAAGTTCCACAGAATTATCCAACTATAGACCCATTGCCATTCTTTCCACACTAGACAAAATAATGGAGAAGTGCGTACACAAGCAACTAATACAATACCTTACACAGAACAACCTACTGTCTAACTCTCAACATGGCTTTAGACCACATCACAGTACCACCTCTGCACTCCTTTCCTTTACTAATGCCATCAACCAAAACAGGAATGGCAATAGGCTATCCTCTGCCCTCTTTCTTGACCTATCAAAAGCCTTTGATATGGTCAACTATGAACTTCTCATTCTTTCTCTAAAGTCAATCTCCCTGAATACGCACCCAATCCAGTGGTTCCAGTCCTACCTGACTGGCAGACAACAGGCTGTATTATGGCAGGGCAAACTGTCCAGCCAGCTACCTCTCACACTTGAAAAGCAAAGCTCCATAATAGGACCACTACTCTTCTCTATTTTCATCAATAACTTTCACACTGGTATCCCTAAAGCTACCTGCATTCAATATGCAGATGATTCCACTCTGATCTGCTCAGCCACCTCCCCATCAGACCTGCAAATCTTTACCCAAAACACATTTAACACTATTGAAAACTTGCTCTCCAACAAATGTCTACTGCTGAACCCCAATAAAACTAAACTTCTACTCTTCACCCCCACTAATAGATCCACCCAATTTTCTTTCTCTGTTACTTCCAACAATGGTACCACTATCTCCCCAGATACTCATATTAAGCTCCTAAGGATTATTATAGACAATAATCTTAAATTTGACCTACAAGTCAACAAAACCATATGGACCATCAATAAGAAGCTTTGATCTCTGTACAAAAACAAGTGATTTTTAACCCCATTGGCTAGAACTGCAATTGCCCGGTCGCACCTACTCTCTACTCTTATATATGCCTCTCCTGTACTCTCCAACCTTAACAAATCTGAACTGAGTAAGCTCTCCCACAGCTACAACCATATTGCCAGATTCATCACTGACTCATCCTATAGAACCGATCACTGCTAGAACCTTAAACAACTAGAGTGGCTAGAACTGCCCAGCTTAATTCAATTCAATCAACTCTTATTAGCAAACAAAATTCTATACCAACCTGAAGATACCCCCTCAATTATAAATATTATAAAGCCATACAACAACTTGAGGTCACTACGATCATCCAACAAATTACTGGTTCAAACCTATAAAGCTAATAACTCAGCTGGTGAATCCCTGTTTGCAAAATGTATTGGCAAAACCTGGAATTCACTGCCAAACTATATAACCCTTCAATCTTCCCTAAGTCTCTTCAAAAAAAGCATCAAACAGTATTTCAAAGTGAACTGGCTTTGTCCATGTATCAGCCCTGATTAAGTTATAAAATGAAATCATACATGAATAATATCTTAACATTTAATACTCAGCTATGTTCTGTTCCAGACTGATGATTTTTTGCTTTTAATGTGTCAGACCATGTAAAATTCTGAGTCCCAATTGGGAACATTACTAAACCATTGTACATAACCCATTGTCTTATATTTTCTGTGTATCTAACTTGTTGTGTAATCTTTGTAATTTTGTCTATTGGAGCTTTTCTCCCCGGGCCTCTGCTGAAAATGGAAATATATCCAGTTGGACTATCCCGGAAAACAAATGTAAAATAAAAATAAATAAATAAAATAAATAAATGTCCTGATAGGGAATTATTTTTATAATGCAGTACCATGTGTGCATGCAGTTACATGCAATCAGACTTGGAGACAAGCATGTAGGTCTGTCAGCCTGGGGAAGACCCAGACAGACTGCACACTTGCACCCGGAACTGGTAAGGTGGTCACTTCAGAGAGGGAGCTAACCTGTAGCAGTGAGACTGAAGGTGTGCTACAGCTGCTTGTGGGTACTAATGTTCCCTTGGACAGAGTGGCTGCAAGGGCAGAGGTGAGTAGTAGTACCCGGGCTGACAGTGAGACACGGCTGTCAGAGAATACCAGACTTCAGGTGGAAGGGGAGCAGGGAAGGGTTACAAAGAGAGAGAGTTGAGTCAGGTTCAGCTCTCAGACCCTACATTACAAGGCCTGAGGGAGGTAGCCAGTGAGGCATCTGATTCTCAATGGAAAGGGAATCTGTATACAGGAATAAAGGATTAATGTCTAGAGACTGGACCCCTGAGGGTGGGCTGTAGGGTGAGAGAATACAGCAGTTGGTAGTGCCCAGAGCCTACTGTCTGGCACTTCTAGCCATAGCCCATGATATTCCCTTTGCAGGTCATATGGGCATAAAAAGTACAAAGAGACATATTATGCAGAACTTTTATTGGCCTGGGATTTCCAGAAATGTAGGCTACTGCAGGACCTGTGAGCAGTGCAAAAAGGTAGGCAAGGCAGGAGACAAGGTGAAAGCTCCTTTGATGCCTTTGCCTGTGACTGAGGAGCCATTTCAGAGGGTCACTATGGATATTGTGGGGCCTCTGAGTACCTCACATTCCGCAGGGAAAATGTATATCCCAGTGGTAGTAGATTATGATACCAGATATCCTGAAGTGGTGGTCCTGTCCTCCACTGAGGCAGAAAAGGTGGCGAATGCTTTGTTAGAGATTTTCATCAGTGTAGGTTTTCCCAAAGAAATACTGATTGACAGAGGTGCCAATTTCTTGTCCGACCTGCTGGCTTGTCTGTGGAAGCACTGTGGGGTGAAGCACCCAAAGACCATACATACCATCCCCAGACTAATGGTCTTGTTGAGAGGTTAAACTCTACACTCAAGATGATGGTACGGGCATTTGCAGACCAGTTCGAGAGGGAGTGGGACAAATATTTGACACATCTATGGTTTGCTTGCAGAGAGGTGCCCCAGGAATCCACAGGTTTTTTACCCTTTGAGTTGCTGTATGGGCATAAGGTGAGGGGACCTCTACATTTGATTTGTGATAAGTGAGAGGGTGAGTGTGAATCCCACAAAGTCTCTGCTGTGTCATATGTCATAAACATCAGGACAAGGCTCAAGGAACACATTGGCTTGGCCCAGGAGAACCTGACAGAAGCCCAACAGCAGAAAAAGGTCTGGTATGACAGGAATTCTTGAGCTAGAGAGTATGCTGTAGGGCAGCAGGTAATGGTTCTCATTCCTGTCAGACACAACATGCTGCAGGCAGCTTGGAAGGGACTCTACAAGGTGGTAAGGAAGATCAGTGAGATCAGTGGTGTTACTTAGATGGTAGATCTGCTAGGCAGAAGGCAGGGGCATAAATTGTACCATGTTAACAAGATGAAACCTTACCATGATAGGGATGCTCTTGTGCTGAGTATTTATAGTGGATGGCAGGAGAAGTCTGAGGGGGATATGGTGACTGATCTCCTCAGTGAGGCTTGGACTGACACCTCAGTTGAAGGGGTAGCAATGTCCCAGCAACTTTCCCCTACCCGCATTCAAGAAATCCGAGCAGTGTGACAGGATGTTGGAAACATGTCCACTGGGAAATCAGGGTGCACCCAAATGGTGCAGCACAATGTGGATACAGGACTCAAAAGGCCTATTAAGCAGGCCCCATATAGGGTGCTTGAGAGAGTCAAACAGACTCTAAGGGAGGAGATACAGGAAATGTTGGAACTAAGGGCAATTCAGGAGTCGAGCAGTCCCTGCACCTCCACAGTGGTGCTGGTACCAAAGAAGGATGGCAACACCAGGTTCTGTGTGGACTACAGGAAATTAAATAGCCACACAGAGTCAGATGCTTACACCATGCCTAGGATAGATGAAGCCCTAGAGCAGCTGGGTGGGGCTAACTATCTTACCACTACTGATCTTACCAAGGGTTAAAGGCAGGTTCCCTTGACTCCCAGTGTAAGAGATAGGTCTGCCTTTGTGACTCCTTTTGGCTTGTATGAGTTCACAAAGATGCTCTTTGGGATGAAAAATACCCCAGTGACTTTCCAGAGGCTGGCAGATCATATCCCAGCAGGAGCAGAAGATTTTGCTCTTGCTTACCTGGATGATATTGCTATCTACAACCATTTGTGGCAAGAGCACCTTCAGCATGTCAGAGAGTTGCTGGGCAAACTACAGAGGGCAGGTTTGACCATTGAGTCCAGTAAAATATCAGGTGGGTATGGCAGAGGTCTCCTACCTGGGACATAGAGTGGGGAGTCTTAAGATCAGGTCAGTACCTGCCAACATGGAAGCCATTTCGGCATGGCCTTCCCCTGTTACCAAAAGGCATGTGAGGGCATTCTTAGGGACATCGGGGTACTACAGAAACTTTGTCCCCAATTTTAGAATCATAGCTGCTCCCCTCACAGACCTGACAAGGAAAAACAAGCCAGATAAGTTAGTGTGGACCCCCGCATGTGAGCAAGCAATGCAGAAGTTTAAAGGAGCTTTGGGAGGACCTCCTGTGTTTGCCAGTCCAGATTACAGCAAAGATGTGCTTCAAACCATGGAGGTGGGTGCTGTACTCAGCCAGGTCTCCTCAGAGGGAGAAGAGCACCCAGTGTTATATCTCAGTTGTAGGCTCCAACCCAGGGAGGAATGCTATGCAGCTGTAGAAAAAGAATGTCTAGCTATAGTGTGGGCACTGCAGAAATGTCAGCCTTATCTGTATGGAAGGAAATTTACTGTAGTTACATACCACAATCCCTTAACATGGCTACATTGAGCCAGAAAGCAAAATGCCAAATTACTAAGGTTGAGCCTAGCATTGCAAGCATATGATATGACAGCGCTGCATCACAGTGGGGTTAGGAATGCCAATGCAGATGGGCTTTCAATACAGGGAATGGGTGAGGTATTCCCAGATAATCAACCCTATCAAGTAACATTTCTTAAGGGTCTCTCTGGAATTTTGGAAATAATTCTGTGTCATTTGTGAATATTGATATGATTTATACAGAACTTTATGTTATGTAATGAGCTAAAATGTAACCACAGCATGCCCTGTTGTCTTAGAACAGAAATACATATAAACTATATACCTACTCAAATGTATGCTTTAACAGTAAAAACTAGAACATAAAAGGGTTAAGTTGCAAAACTTCAAGAAAATAAGTTGAAATTAATGTGCTTTACGATTGTGCTATTAAAGTTCTCTCTCAGTTTCAGTGTAGCAGACACAATGTCTAAAGCTGGAAGTTTTTGTATTGTCTTAAAAGAGAAGTAATTACTAGGTTTAAAATGTAAAAGTGTTTGTTTTACTTCTTCCAAGATCTGCAAACATCTGAGAGATATGTATTTTTCACACAGAGATGTTAAATTCTGTTAGTTTCTGTTTTAGCCTGGGAACTGAAGTCTGGTGACAAAAAGTGATGTCATCCAAGCTAACCTATCATTAATATTGGATATTAATTTAAGAACTCTCTCCTTGAGAGAGACTGGGCATTTTGTATTTTGTCTTGGACCTAGCAAGAACATCCACTCATCACCATCTGCACTTGCCTTGCTGTAAGTAAGATTTAGGGCACACTATTTCTTTTAGATATAGATAGGAATATAGTAAATATTAGTTTAGATGTTTTCTGTATTTATTTGAGACTGTTCCTGCAATGTTGTTTTTAAATATTTCCTGTGATTTTGAACTCTGAAGTTACTGTGTTATTTACTGAGTATTGTCTTGTTTTGTTATTATTTATTATTAAATATATTTAACCTATCTTTGTGCCTGATATTTGTGAGACATATATAAGCTCTTAAGATTACTTGCATATGTATTTGGTGACACTGTACAGCCCACTCCTAAGTAGCCTTGCAAGTCTTTGTCAGACTACCATTTGGATTGATAGTAACGTTACACAGTAGGATTAGACACCCTTTGTTAAGGGCCTCAAGTAGTTGATAAGAATGGTTGGTGGCAGTGGAAACTACTTTATCATCTGAGCATAAGGGGGGATAGCTAGTAAACCTGTGTCAGCCTTTGCCAGGAGTGTGTGTGTGTGTGTGTGTGTGTGTGTGTGTGTATATCAATCAAATCTCAGAGAGTGTGTGTTTGAGTCAGCTACTTGGGCAGGGACATGAAGTACTGGTTGGACAGAGAGGGTGCTGCAAGTTTTGACTTGGCCACTCATCTGAAATCTTAACCCTATAACTGTGCCAGTGAGGTGTTTTATTGGGGATCTGGAGAAAGAGGGAGAAACCAGCCCCAGACTAACTGTGATATCTGTGTACTTTTAAGGGAAATTGCAATTTACTGTGTGTGCACTTGTCATTCTCCTAGTGTGTACATCCCCCACTGTTGCCAGTGGTGAGGAGTGATGCTCCTTGATTACTGGGCCAGTGCAGGGGAGTCACACTATTCTCTTGGTGTCATGCTTGCCCTGTAACCTTTCCTTGTACATGAACTCTCCACCATGTCTCATTTTCTACCTTAGCCATTCATATTTGGAGGAGCCCTGTGTGATCACCATGTGATTTTTTCCATGCACAAGTAGTTGGATGGTATGCATTAATATAAGCATGTGGGTCATCACCAATAGCAAGTTCGTGTGAGCATGGACGGCTGTACTGTCATTATATACTTGCATGTGTGGGTTCTTGAAAGGTACTATGGCTGGCTACCCTCTTCTAATACCATGAACTACCAATAATGTCTGCATGATGCATGTGTGTGTGCCATGGAATACTAATGCATCCTCTTCCCAGTTTTATGCTTTTATGTCATCACACTGACTGTGCCACTGTAGATGTTTGGGGATTTTTGCTCTGCTCGGGGAACCCTGTATTGTTCTGCATATGTAGGACTGCTGAACTGCCGTGTGTTTTAAAATTATTTATACTGTGTATAGCTGAAAGACCAGTTACACATGTTTTTAGACATTGTTGGATGTGTTCTGTCTATGCTGCTCCAATGCTTTGATGTCAGTTTGTTTGTTTTGGAGCTATGCTGTATAAACTGCTGCCAAAATGAATGGTATACTGCTATTTTTGGTGTTTAACTATGCTAGATTTTTTTTCACAATGTGTTTTAGTTCTGGACCATATAAAATGGAGAGACCTTCCTGCATGTTGTGGCCTTCAGCTTTACAGTTTTTGTTTCTGCATGGACATTTCCTGTGGTACCCCTATGTGTGGAGTTCCGTGATGCTGACTACATTTGTTTTGTACTCTGCTACGGTAATCAGCACTTGTTTAATTACCTAGATTATTGGATACCTGCTTTTATAACTGTGCATGTTTGTGTGTTTTTTTCTTACTATATATATATATTTTTTGGAAGTGTACTATTGACTTACTATATTAATAAAGTAATTTTCTCATTTTCAGTGATTTGAGTCCCACTGATTGATTAATGTAGTCACCCATTCATATTTTATGTTACTATGTCTATTTCTTTACTAAGCTACACGTGCTAGATTGTGTTTTTAATTTGCTTTCCTGCTTTCACTGATAGCTACTTGCAGATCATGCAGTTGCTTATTTCATCCAGTGAAAGTGCAGGTAGGATAGCAGTCAGCACCAGTTAGGTTTGGGCATTTACACAATATAGCATTTAGGAAAAGAGCATACAGGTTTCTTTTATAGCAGTATCAATAAGTGTCCTGGGTATGGTATCCCATACCTTAGAGATATAACTGGAGTAAAAACCATCCCCTGATGAGTTCTGGAATTTAGTTTATTAAACCTGGAATTTATTTTTAGCACAGAGATGTATGCTGTGAATTACTCCACTGCAGAAGGATATTCAGGGAAGGGCACTCATTTGGATGGTGAAGCAGGGAATTAATAGTTTTCAGCTGATGATATTTAAGATTGTTTCGAAATTCTATCCTGTTCATTTTTAAGATTACAGGGCAGTGATGGAATTTGTCAAGCAAATTAGCAGCTAATTTTTGGTATTTTTATCGTAGTTGTGTTCAAGTTTTCCTAAGGGTCTGTCTTGTAGGTTAGTGAGGATAGGCAGAGAGTTTTCGTAACAGATATGCATTTTAAGCAGATTTACTACCTAGAACAAGTTACTTCCTGATGCTCATGGAGTCCATACCCTCTCCTGTATGTTTCCTCTGAGGACTACCTCAACTCTGTCGAGAAAGTATAATGTCTGTGGAAGGAATGTTTTGACTGCCTCAATTACAACAGCATCATTCTCCAGGAGCTCAATGCAGTGCAACTGTTCCTTCCTTTATGCAATGTCTGTGGCTTTTATGGTCTCTTTGTAGGTGGAGAGGTCCTCTATATTCTGGCTAAGTTTTTTCAGAGATCTATAATCTCCTTTAACTTAGAGAGGTCCTTGCTGATACTGAGACCAGTTTGCATAATGGTTAAGATATTTGTTCCCAAGTACAAGGTTCAATTCTGACTTCAGGCCAATACCTCCTTGGAGTTTTCATTTTCTCCCTGTGCCTCTGTGGGGATCCTACCACCTCAGAACACCATGCTAAGTGTTTCTATCTGAAACACACCCAAGAATGGAGCTGTGGACAGCAGGTGAAGAGTTTTATAGACCAATCACACTGGACACAATGTGGTGAGCAGTATACTCAAAATAGGAGAACACAGATTGCAGAGTGCGTGCTACTGCAAGACTAGCTACTCAGTGGTGTAAAATATAGCTCTAGGTAATTCAGTCATGTTGACTAATGTCACCAAAATGGGCAAGAGTTATTTGCAGGTGATAAGTGGTTTGAGGACCTGGCCTACTGTAAGCTACACCAAGGATCCATGCTAATGGTGAAAGAGGTAGATGGGCCCTTACTGGCCAGTGTGTGCCTGCCATGGGTTAATAAGCTACTGGCAGGCCAGTGTCCAGTTGCCCAACTTGAGTTATCTGGGATAGCTCTGTTGAACAAAAGCAGGACATAAAACCAATCAGCCTACTAAACATGAACTAAGAATTGTATTCACTGACAGGACAGAGCTTGAATGTGAATGACATACTGGTAAGGAGGAGACTGGACATCCTATGTATCAAGGAGACAAGAAGGAAGGGCAGTGTAGCAAAGCAAATGGACTTGGGATCCAGAATCTACTACTCAGGAGGAGGACAATCTGGAAATGATGCTGGAATTGCGGTCAGGGAGATTTCAGAAGGCAGTGAGCAATATCATCATCAGAATTAGTGACCGACTCATGGTAATCAGACTACAGCCTAACAAAAGGGTAGTATTCGTAATCACAGCATATGCCCCACAGCAGGATTGTTACAGTGCAGATAGGTGAGCATTCAGACAACAGTTGCAGGACCTAATAGACAAAGTAAGACAACATGAATTTGTATGCACATATCAGGACAGACAGAACAGGCTGTGAGGACTGCCTGGGTCCACATGAGTGTGGCAATTCTAGAATTATGTCAGGCAAATGACTTGGTGGTATTTAACTCATGGTTCAGAAAGAGAGACAGTCACAAGATCACATACAAGAGTGGCCAGCATGCAACTTAGGTAGACGTCCTCCTGTTAAAGAAAGGGAATTAGGGTAGAATCAGCAATTGCAAAGTCATGTCCAATGAAACAGTCAGTCCACAGTATAAACCACTGTTTGATACAATTAGTTGCAAGCAGTGGTCAGAGAAGCCCCTAAGGTCAGCACAGTCCAGGTTGAAGACCTGGAAGGTGGCTTGGGAGAAAGCACAATAGTTCAAGGAATTACTCAGAGCTCTAGTACCTTAAGGAAAGAGGAAATAAGTGAAGGTGAAGAAAAATGTCAGAGCCTCAAAACAGCATGTGTGAGACTACAGAACTGATATGCGTCAGAGCCAGGTATGGAAATAAGGTCCATAAGGAAAGCTAGTGGTAGAATGCAGAAGTCCGGGAAGTCATGAAAAGAAAGGCGTGCAGGAAAAAGTGTGAGATAGAAAAGACAGGCCAGTCTAGGAAGGAATACTACTTGGCTAACAAAGAGGCTAAGAAAGAAGTTGCAATAGCAAAGAACAAGCCATCAGAGGCATTCTACCAGCTTCTGGAAAGTGACTCAGTAAGTGGCACAAAGAAACTATATCAGGTTGCAAGGCAAAGACAGAAAGATAAAGAATATAGTCAGACACCCTTCATAGGGATGCCAGCAACAACCTGCTCACCAGTCCACAGGACATCAAAGGCAGATGCAAGGAGTAAGGAGTACTTCCTGTAGCTTATGAATGAAAAAACTCCACAGAAGCTGTACTGACCCAGACACAGCCTAGAGTAAGAGAAGTGGAGGGGCCTACCATAAAAGAAGTAAGAATAGCAGTAAGAAAAATGAAAACAGGGAAAGCAGCAGGCTCAGATGAGGTCACAGCAGATATGATAAAAATATTAGGTCATAGCAGATATGATAAAAATATTAGGTCATAGCAGATATGATAAAAATATTAGGTCATAGCAGATATGATAAAAATATTAGGTCATAGCAGATATGATAAAAATATTAGGTGAGAAATGGCTCCTGAGGGCACTCATAGCAGTACAGAGAGAAAGGTGTATCCCAGATGACTAGAGAATAAACATACTCATACCAGTGTACAAAAAGGACACCCACAGCTGTGGGCAGTACAGTGGTATGAAACACTCCTGTTACATTGCAAAAAAGGTCTGGAGAGGGTTATGATAAAAGAATACACAGAGTAGTTGAAAGAAAGATGGGAGATGAGCAGTTCAGATTTAGCTCAAGATGTAGCACAACTGACTCAATGTTTGCAGTGAGATAGATAGCAGTCCAACTGGGTACTCCTAGATTTGGGAAAAACATATGACAAAGTCTCAAGATAGCTGATCTTGGCAGCCCTGTGGTGGTTCAAAGTCCCATAAACATTGGTAGAATTAGTGCAAACTATATACATGGACCCAATGACTCATGTATGAATAGTGTTTGGTCTGCCAGAGAGGTTTCTGGTGGCGGTGGAGGTGCATCAGAGTTCAGCTTTGAGCCCACTGCTGTTCGTATTGGTGATGGACTACATTAGCAAACAGGTCTGAGAGGACAGCTCAACAAAGTTACTGTATGCAGATGATATTACATTACAGGCAGACTCTGAGCAAGAATTTCAGCAAAGCAGAGGGGAATGGAATGCAAAACTGAAGGCACATGGGATGAATCTGAGTACAAATAAGACACTTGTAATGGAAGCAAATAGGGAACGCAAACGAAGCTGTGAATTGCAATAGAAGGGAAACATTGGAATGGGTTAACAGCTTCAGGTATCTGTGACGGATGGTTGAGGAGAAGGGAAGTCTGAATTAGGAGGCCAAAGCTAGAATCAGAGGGGCAGCCAACTGGAACAGAGTGTCAGGTATAGTGTATGACAAAAGAATGACAAAGAAGCTTAAAAAGTAAGGTACACAAAACAGTGGTGTGACCAGTACTACTGTATGGTATAGAAACCTGGGCAGTGAAAGCAAACTAGATGAAGAAACTAGAGGTGTTGGAGTTGAAGTGTCCGAGATGGGTGGTGAGATGCACACTGCCAAAGTAGCTCCAACTGAAGAAAAGTTCAAAGAGAATAGATTATGGTGGTTCTGGGACAAGTGCAGAAAAGCAGAAGATAACCTAGTGAAGAAGATTTGGGAGAGGCAGGAAGAAGTTAAGATGAAGTGAGGGCATCCACCAAAGAGGTGGATGGATTGTGTGAGAGAATACTTGGGAAAGTCAGGCATGAGTGTAGAAGAAAGTAGGAGTGACAGTGAACAGAGATATATGGTGGCAGTTGACACAACACACCAATCCCACATAGAAAATGAGAAGAAAGGTTGGAGGATGATGATGATGATGATTTGCTTGCTGAAGTGACAAGACTACATCCTTCAAAGTGTTTCCCCAAAGTCCACTGCTCCACAACAGTTGCACTGCATCTCTCTACTGTTGTGCTGCATGACTAACTGGGCTATGTGTCTGTCAATGTTTCTTTGCTCACCTCCGTTTCCTTAAAAATAGTTCTGCTTTGTTTTTGTTTTTTTACTTATGCAATCTTTCTGAAATTTCATTGACTGGGTAGCTTATAAGTAGGTAGACACAGACAGGTCCATCCATGATGCTGGTCCTGCACTCTCCTGAAACAATTTGCTGAAACCAGCATGCCACAGAATTAATACACATTAACTGTGCCTCATGCATGCCTGAGTCCTGTTAAAATATTTAATTTAGATGTCATCAGCTGTACTAGGAGACAACTAAATAATATTTCTTTCTCTATGAAAGCAAATCTCATGTTCTAATCTTTATTTTTTACTGATACTCGTCTGTTTAATGAGCATTTTGCCACACAGCTGATTTCTTTCTAAAGCAGGAACATTCACGTACAGGTTTGCTTTTGATTTCCCACTTCTCTGCTTCACATACTGTGTAATTGCCAGTGTGTCCATAACCAGACCAGAGCTAGTCATGCATATGGGCTACAGCACTGTATCATGTGGGCACGGCTGTGGGAAGGTGGACATTAGACCAGCAGTAAAGATGGTGCCACACACCTCTTTTATCGCCAACATAACAGCAATGAGTAAGGGGACTTTTCCTTTTTAGACTTCGTTTCTCATTAGCCTTTTGCCACAGTCTAAACCATTAAATATAGTTTGAATACTTCAATAGTTTCACTGATTAATCATGAGGGCTTGGAACACATCATACAATATATTTTGCATTGTAAAACATACCGTTTGTCACAGTTTATCTGGCAAAATACTTCACAAATTCTTTTTTCCATGTGAACTATGCTGTATTGAAGTAACTGTAATTAAATTATAGCATTACTCATACTAGCATTTGCAGTATGATGTATCATGACACAACTTGACATATCTCTCCCTTGTGAAACAACAGAAGTTTAAGCACTCAAAGTCAAAAAGCCATATAAGGTGCCAGTAATCTGTTTCCACCTAGGACAAACAAGGCTTTATATACTTCTTTCTGAATGCATCCCTTAGTAGGCAGCTGGAATTCATATGCAATATCAGTTTGTGAACGTAATACTCCACAAACCTCTGTATAAAAATTAAGAGTTCTACTCAGTGTACTTGGTAATCTAGAACACAAAATATGTAAACTGGGAACTACATTTTCCAAATATATTGCCTACATGTTTCAGCCTTTTCTAAATGAGTACATTTTGTTTGCTCACCAATTAGCTTTTGCCTCTAAACTGGATCTATTCTGACCTACAAACACAACCATGACTTGACATGGTCAGAGGCAAAAATCAATAAATTGCTTTACCTATCCTGTAACATCTCAAGATATCTGACACTGGAATACTAATTCTGCATCTATATGTCCCTCTCTTGCATGCACTGCCTTCGATGGTAATCCTAGAGCACTTCAGACACTACTAAACAAGATGCCTTGATTTCTTCTGCATACTTCAAGTAGAAAACATGATGGAAATCATCGGATATGGTTGCCTCACTTCAGTGTCAGCCTAAGCACTTGTTGGGTCCAGCTTGGACCTTTTGATGGGGCCCCCATGCTGACACCTTACTTACCATCTCTCACCCACACAAAACCCATTTCCATCATCTGGCCTATTGAACTTAAAATTATTTAAAATTATGTATTAGAAATGTATTTTGTTTTTATTTATAGGTTCATAGGTAGGTACTAGGCTATCTGCCTGAGGACATTTAAAAGCCTAGCCAGAGTGTGTTGGCTTTTGCCACCCCATTGATTAATTAACTGATCCTCTGTCAAGCAGAGCCAATGAAGTGATCCCAGGGGTGTATTTTCTGTTACCCATCCACTCATCAAGGCTTCTCTTGAAGAATGTTAGTGAGGGGCTCTGCCTGATGTAATTTGGAATTTTGTTCCAAAGCATGGGGAGTTTCTGTGACAGGAATCTATCCTTCCAGCATGTTCTATTTATTGTTGTGGTGAGGTTTAGCTCACTAGAGCGCGTGGCTTACAGTGACTTGGATTTCTTTAGGTGGAGTATGTCCATCAATTATGAGTTGGACATGGTTTTGTAACTCAGGCAGAGATCACCTCTGAGTAAGCGATATGCCACTGAGTACAGCTGGAATTTTTTCAGTCGGGCTGCATAGGACATATGTTTGAGACCAGTAATCCTCTTGGTGAGGTACTTTTGTGGTCTTTCCAGCTGTTGGAAGTGTCTTGTGAGGTACATCCCAAATGGGGCATTGTACTCTATGATGGGTCTAATGAGTGACAAATAGAGGGGCACTATAACCTCTTTAATTCTACATGTGAACCCTTTAGTAATTAAATGGGCCACATAGAAGGATTTCCTAACTACTTTGGCAATATGATTGTCAAAGGAGAGATTACTATCTACCTGGGTCCCCAAATCTCTAATTACCTCTTCTGTATTAAGGGGGCTGCCACCTATGTGGTAATTTGTGGGTGTTTTGTTTTTCCGAAATGGGACGAGTATGCATTTTTTGGCATTTAGCTTGAGGCCATGACTTTGACACCAGGTGTCCATCTCAGTAAGGCCATTTTGGAGGATGTCCATGTCAGCCGGAGAGTCAGTTATGGTTCCCAGTCTGCAGTCATCAATGAACTTGGTTAGCCATAGTCCTCCTGTGTTCGCCTGTACTACTGTGAAGTATATGCCAAACAGTAGGGGTCCCAGGACTGAGCCTTGTGGAACACCACTTGTGACTGGTTTAGAGGCGGACCTGGAGCCCGCTATTCTTACCGTGTGAGTTCTATCTGTAAGCCAGTTGGCAACCCATCTCGTGATGTAGGGGTTTATGTTTAGGCCTTTGAGTTTTTCTTTAATACCAGAGTGGACAATGGTGTCAAAAGCCTTGGAGAGGTCAAGGTAGGCTGTGTGAACCACTTTCCCCTCGTCTATGGCCTTGGTGACTGTCTCGATGAAGTCCACCAGGTTTAGTAGGCATGATCTGCCCTTCACTAAGATTTTGTCAAAAATCATGATAAGATATAAGTAAACCAGCAACCTATCTTGGTAAGTTAAGTAACACACACACACACACACACACACACACACACACACACACACACACACACACACACACACACACACACACACACACACACACACACATCTTTTTGATGTACTACAGACAACATACAGCAGACCATGCTTTTCCAAAGTAGGGGGGTTGAAACATGAAATCTGGTAAAATCTTCTGACTCATAATTTGCAGCTCCCACTTCTTCTGCCTAAAGTGTTCAGATGCCTGGAAGTGTGGGACAAATTAATCACTATGGATTTGCATAATGGCTGAGGGGAAACTGAGGTGGAGCAGAAAGATCATGATACATTTCTGATCTTCATTGCACATCCTTAGCTCATGTTATCTATTTCTTCTTGAATGAGCTTCTAGTCACCTCATGTGCCTGCTCTGAATTGCTGGGACTTGCCTAGTTAATTCCCTTACCTTGTGACAGTCAATGTTTCCTGCAAAACTACATGTAACTGTTGGGACCACCTCAGAATGCTCAGAAATAATAATCCGAGGCATCCCCTTAGAAATGATATTGACTAAGTTATCATTCTGGCTCCTCTTATAATTATTTCAGAATTTTTTTTTAATTATTTGTTATATTAAGTAATTGGTCTAATTCTTGCAGATAATTTTCTGTTATAGCCCAGGCCACATGGGCAGCAGTGAATATTATACAGGGATAATTTAGAATAGCCACTAGGCAGAATGTTTTGGCAAGAAGGAAAAAAAATCAGAAAAAAATCAGAATGCTTTAAGAAAACCTGCATGGATATTGGAGGAACATGCAAAATCCACATTGTCAAGCTTTCTGCAAATACGACCCCTGAATACTCTTCCCTAGTTCATTTCAAATTTTTAATTTTTATTTTTTTTTGTCTTTCCCACAATTTTGTATGGCACTGAAACTAGGGAAACCTAGCAGTACCTTTATGAGTCAAATAACTTTTTTTCTTGCTGTTTTTCCTTCTTAAACCCAGGTCAGTCATTCTTTCTACCCTTTGCCTTACTCTCTGAATTTCCACATATTTCATGGTTCACTTCTTCTTTGGAAATATTTTGTTCCTATCTGCAACTGCAGCAAGTGTTTCTCTACCATATTTTTTATCTGATAGCATTCTCTTACAAGTTTTGCTGATTAGAAATTACGATACATCCATGTATCTTTTTTATGATTATCAATGTTTTATTTTCTTGCTGGCTGAGGCTGACTACCACAGTTATTTTTTATAATGACATTATCAGCCATTCATACATCCCACAAAAGCAAGAAAAGAAAAAAAAAAAAAAACAGAATGCCACTGGGCCATGGGTAGTCTTCAAATTCATCCCTTCCCGTTAACTTGTGTGACAGTATCTGAAACAATATGCAAAACCAGATGGTGATTCCAACCTAGAAAGCAGAATGCTACTGGCAGTCTTCAAATTCAACCCATCCCGTTAACTTGTGTGACAGTATCTGAAACAATACGCTAAACCAGATGGTGAATCCAACCTTACCTTTGGGTTGAAAAGTGCTGAGCATTCAGCAACACCGGCTGACCACTATTGGAGCGTGAGCACCTAACCCTATGAAATAGGCAAGTGATATGATACTTCAGTACTAATAACACTAGACTACCCAGTAGGGCAGTGTATGACAAGAAATGTAGTCCACTCCAGAAATGATACTAGACAATCTTGTAAGAGGGTATAATGACCCTGTCACAGCCTAGTGTAGGGCCCCCTTGTCCGTATATGTATATATATATATCTATCTATCTTTATCTATCTATCTATATATATATATATATATATACACACACACACACACACACATATATATACATATATATATATATATAAAATATATATATATATATATATATATATATATATATACACATATATTTATATATATATATATATATATATATATATACATATATACATATATATATATATATATATATATACACATATATTTATATATATATATATATATATATATATATTTCCTTATGTAAATATTTTACTAATGAGTTATTACTTTTATTTTGCAACTTTTATAGATTAAAATCAAGCCTATTAATAAACAAGCAATATAACATAATCACTGGTTGCCTGGCTTGTTATGACTGCCTCATGTATACTATTAAATGTGTGCACAGACTAGTATACATATACCAACTTGTTTCTCTAAGTTTAAATATCTGCATCACAGCTCTGGTTCTATGTTTTTATTAATGCAACTTAAATATAATATAATAATTATGTCAACAAGTAAAAAGACATAATGGACAGGAGGTAAAAATAAAACCTCATTCTGATCAAGATATCAGATTAGCTGGCTGTGGGAGGAATATCTCAATTAGTAAAGATAGTACATGATTTTGCATATCAAAAATTATCTTTAAGAAATATTTTATTATAACTTTACTTATGCTTTGGGAGCACCGGCATCTAACTTTTATGACCATACCATATGATTTGCCAATTAACAGCACATAGAAAATTTTTCCATAACATTATTATAAGTTCTCAAATCAGGGATGCTAATTAACTGACAGATATTGCCTTGGTTAGTTGGAAGTTAAAACACATCTATCACAAATTAATTATTTTCAGAAAAATGGACAGCAATAAGTGATTTTCAGACAGCAGTACAATTAAGGAAGCTGATGATTTGCATTAAGTTCTGCAATAAAAGAGGCAATTTAATGCTCATATGTTGAAAAGACTGAACAAGTGAGTTATGTAAAAGGAAAACAAAGCACATTCTATACACCACTGCACAAAGCTTTGTTAGAAGTTTCCAAGTGAGCTGTGGCTACTTAAGCAAATGAAAACAAGCAATCTGTGTTTTGATGGAACAGCAAAACTTGTCAAATGTGCAAAAGCAAAATGAAACAATTTTCACATTACTGAATGCCTATTTGTAATTTGTATAAAAGTATTTTACATGACTTCTGGCTACTTAAAAGAAGCACTTCAAGTTTTGTACCAAAATGATCAAGTATTTTATCTGTAGTGATAAAACCAAGTGCTCAGATAATAACTGCACTTTGACAAGAGGTGCAATTGTTATAGGAATCCCCCTTGGGGGTTAGGATCTCGCCCTTGCATTGAGGTGCAGAAACAATCTTGTGTTGACTATATTAATCCTGGGGTTACGGCAGAGGTATGGAGGGCTTGGCCCTCAGAAAAGAAGGATACAGCTTAAAAAAATAGCTTTTTCCATTTGTTCACAATTTACTTGTCAAATCCTGTGATAGACCAGCATAGATCTCGGACAGCACTAATAAGACTATGCATTTTTACAAAAGATGTAACTATTTTCTATTTGGCGTTTAAACAAATGCATGACCTGTTCACTAATGAATATTTTTCAGAAGAGCTTAGCTCTAATACTGGTCTTTTCTTTTTACTTGTCCCCTATGAAAATGAGCTGAATCTTCAGACCAGAACTCATTTTTGGAACAATCAACGTAAAAAGCATAAGGTAAAGAAATGTAAACATGTTGTGAACAGTAAAAGCTATTAAAACTGTACAGATAACAATGTTATCAGTAAGAAGTATTATTTACAGTGATAATACACAGTGTATGCATAGTTCTTCCATTAATATTTTATTTTTTATAATGCTCACAAACTCAGAATGATATTTCTTGCTAAACTTTTAAAAACAAATTATCATGTATTGGAAACTGTACAAACAAGACATATGTTGTTAGAACTGCATTGTTAACCAGATATATGCTTTCACAGGGGAAGAAATTCCATTGAATATGTGTTTAAGATATTTATAGAAATATGAAAACATATGACTGACAGTATAATAAGCAATATAAATAACACTGAAGCTCTCTTAAGGTTTCCCACTTACAGTGCAAATATCAATTATATTTTTCTTCAACAACATCTGAGGTTTTACCTGATACCATAAAATTGTTTGTAAGTCAGTTTTTTGAAGAATTATGAAATATTGCTTATTTTTATAATTACTAGCAAAACAACTTGCAGTACCTCCATTAAAGTGTAATATAAATGGACACTGACAACACATTTCCTGTCTCCAACCATAATATTTCACTACATATTCCTCACTAACATTTATATCTCTCACTTATGAAAATATGCACATAACAATGAAAATATGAATGATAAATGTTAACCAGTCTTTAAATGCACTACCACAGGGCATCTTAGTGTCTTATTATTAATTATTCCTTTCCTATCAGAATGCTGCCTGTTATTAACTGGTTTATCAATTAATTAAAGAAGCAAGACCCAAAAAAGTTCTGGATGCCACAGGAAGCTATGAGTGCTAAGTGGGAGTACACAAAAAGGCACCATAGGCTTTAATGAGTTAAAATGTTCTCACTGCAGTTTTCAGGCAACAGTACTGAAATGTGTAGCTAAAATTAAAAGTCTCCTGGAAGTATGCCCCTGCATTTGAAAGTGATATGATACATCCATGCTGAATTTTAATGATAAAACTTTCATTTTCAACATCATTTTATTTCACAACATAGCCTTCTAACCCCAATATACCACTCCCTTGTAGCTCATAAATCAAATGACTGGACAGTAGGACAGTATGGATATGCAATTTCCTAACTTCTCTGTAGCCAGCCTGGTGGATATAGGCATCTTGAGACAATGCAGTAACCGTCTCATGTTTACTGACAACCACTTAATCCATAAGGAAGCAGACACTGTATGTGAGAGGTGTACATACACAATGACAGTGGAGGGTAAACTCTTGCATATAATTGCATATAGGGCTGTCAAAACCGTGCACACAACACTCACCACACAACATACATAACACACACATAGACTAACATATGCTGAGGCACTTAAAAGCAATCTTCCTAAAGAACAAAAATTATCAAGATCCTCCATTGTCAAAGCTATGCCTCAGTGAGTCCAAAGGCAGTCAGAAAAAACAACACTTAACACCAAACATACTGTCACTCTCAATGTAGTCCCAAATGGTCTCTAAAGCAAGCAGTCACTTCCCATGACTCTCATCATAGCTGGCTCTATTGTGAGATATACTAATGCTTCTGTTGTTGTTGTTTGTCTTTCGGCTTTTCCCGGTTAGGGGTCACCACAGAGGAACTCAGGTCTGGTAATGATTGGCAGATGGTTTTTATGGTGTAGAGTTGCCAGCCCGACGTCCAACCTTCAACGAAGGCACGCCCATTCTACCAGGCCAAACAAGGAGAAGAAAACTGTTAGCTGCTTATCTGGAGCCAAAATTCCTAAATCAAGCATGCACTCAAGAAATTATGGCACACATACCAGTATGATTCTATCATCATTCATGTAGGTGTCATAGCTCTCAACCTCTTAGCACAAAAAAACTGGACAAAGCCAGAAATAATGGGGAAATCCCCCAAAATAGGGACAATTTTTAAATATTGCTTTTATAAACTTAGGAAGTTGCTAAAATAAAAGGTCTCAATGTTTCATGAGGTGAGAGGGAGGAAGAATTACAGGAGGAGAGTAGAACAGTGAAAGATGAATAGGTTGAGTTATGAGAAACTAAAAAAGGGAGGGGGAGCAGAAATTATATAGAGGCGGGGTCAGGTGGGGTGAGAGCATGAGCATTCCCAGTGAGAAGTTTGATGGGAATGGAGCATAGCCTTGAAGGCTGAGTGGTTTTGAGCTAAGAAGGAGGAAGGAGCAGAAGAGACCAACAAAAACAATCAGTGATACAGGCACTCTCGAGGACTCAAAGGTACTGACAAGCTCGGAGGTATGTTATGTATCAGTTAAGGTTTGGTCTAATTCAAGGAGAATTTAACAGGTGACACAATTGTGCAAATAACAATGGGAAAGGACAACAGACCTTGGGAGCAGGGAAAAAGTATTAAAAAATGCAGAATACAATGAGTGGGAATATATCGCCTCCTAGTGGACTTCCTGAGAAAAGTAAAATGCAGAATCTACCTATTACAGTAGGGAGTGAAGTGGCTGGTGGGGAGAGAGTTGGGAAAAGGGACTGCTGCAGAACTGCTAGTGTGCACGCCGTGTGTTAGCAATACAAACACCTTAAACAATAAGCTTTAACAAAGAGTATTGCACATACATGCAGATGGAGGGGTTTTTTTTCAGAATATCCCTGGATTTCTTCTTTGGGAGGTATGTTCCTCAGTCTAAATGGAGCTGTAGAAGGGGGAAATCCAAGATAAAAAAATGCCCGAGTGAGATGCAGATGGAGGGGGTTATTTTTCAGAATATCCCTCCATTACTTCTTTGGGAGGTATGTTCTTCAGTCTAAATGGAGCTGTAGAAGGGGGAAACCCAAGAGAAAAAATACCCAAATGCGATGCAGATGGAGAAATATCAGGAAATGTTTGACTTTTCTAATTAAAACTGCTTGGGAACATATTTAAGTTACCAAATAAAGTGCAATTAAAATGGGGTTTGTGAAATAAAAAAATAAATGTATGAGACTATTTTACAAGTGAAAACTGTGGAGACATTTTGTTCTTACTCTTTTTTGGCATATTACTACAATAACAATGTAAAAATTCCACTCAGTGGAAAATAGCCATCTGTTTGTCTAGCTAACTTTTTATTTTTAATACTGTGCTATCTCATTTTAGATGCTGTGTGATATATAACAGGTATACCTCCATTTAAAGGTACAGCTTCATTGTTATAATAACACTGTACACAAATACACCTGGACAATTACACATATATACATCAATACAGTCACAGTCATGTCCTCTAGAGAAACACACACACACACACACACACACACACATGCATGTGGACAGCTTCACAGTACCTACCTCCTGTGACACTAACTGCCTTACTGCTTCCATAGGCAGCAGTATTTGAAACAGAAAAATGGCATGTACTGTTCCACTGCTCTGCCCCAAAATAGCATGTAGAACTTATCTTTTTATCCCTCTACCAAACTATGCCAATCCTGGATTAATGCACGGGGGCAGACCCCCCTCCCCCAAGACCGCTGTATTTGCATGTGGCATTATCTAAATGACTGCCGTGGCACAACTTGTTAGAGACTTCATACAGCTGTGGCACTACAGTGGTCTATGAATCACTTCCTTATAGCACTCTTTTTAATCCAGCTAGAAATAGTGTTACATGGTGTGATATGTATTTCTGAATATCCCTTAAGGTCTGAATATATATCTTTGTGTAATTAGAATAAAAGTCATATACAGATCCTTATTGCAAAATGAATATTACAGAGATAGAAAACAGTTATGCCACCCTAAAAATAAAGCTGCAGTGGGTAATCTGAGGCTGACATTTAAAAAAACTGTAATCAACCCCCCACCCCCACCCCTGCCCCAAAAAATAAATAAATAACTGAGGCTTCCTGTTTATCATAAAACATCAGATTGTTTTCTGGGACAAATTAACATGCCCCATCCTTAGTAGCATTTGTCTTTTTAACAAGGAAGTTAAAACCCACTGGTAATGATAAAAAGTAAGATAAAATATAAACCCTTCAAAACATCAGTGCATCTAAAAACAAATGAGCATTCCAAACAGCGATGATTCTGTCAACTAGATAACAAGTGCATTCAACTCATTTCTGATCTAAAATGTACACCTAGCCAGTAGAAATATACAATGAAGCTGCCTGAGCAGGTTGCAGAAATCCACCAATGTGAAATATCATCTGTTCCATGTAGACCCTGATCTTTCTCTTTCTGATAGCTATTTCTAAATAAACTTTTTCCAGCAGATAAGGACAAGCAAGTAAAGGTCTGTCAGTCTTTCTCTGACATGGCTTCCATGTCTTCCCCCACTGGCTCATGGGTATAGACATTTCTGAAACTTTATATTACTACCAGTAAGGTGGGACACATTTTAGACACCACCACTCCACAGAAGGGCTATGGAAAACCTGTAATGCCACAGTTATCATACACTTGGATTACTAATGGTTACTGATAATCCATTTCTTATTTCCGTGATTTTAGCAAACAGCCTTATATGGGTTATTCTATGATGTTCCCTCACCTGCACAGACAGTAACATTCTGCATATATCCTCTAGTGCTATAATTTGAACTTCTGCGCATTATTTTAAAGATTTTATGCCAAACAAACTGCAATGAGCTGTTCAAATCCAAGTTTGACTTTGCAAAGGAAAAGAGATTTGCCCTACAGAAGTGTGCCATCTTAATGTTTGTACTGTGGATTTAGGGTTTTAGATTAAATCCATGGATTTGAATTTGGGAGAATAACTTTCTAAAGTGTCACATTATGATAAGACAGCGATTTCTGCTCATGAAAGCATGAAAGATGGCTGTTGAAAGATTCAACATCATGGATCATTAGTCCTGAAATAGTGATTCCTTGCTGAAAACAGTTAAGAAGAATTTGCACAATAAGTCATATAGCTCTAAAATGTACTGTGAAAGCCAGCCAGGAGAAGATGGGAGTGAGAAGCTAAGGCAAGCATACTCCTCAGACGTAGAGACTGTTGGGAGAGTCCCACTGCAGAAGTCTCACCTATGGGAAGGGTCTAAATGGCATCTTTGTATAAATGGACTTCAGTGGACATAAGTACACGAAACATTGAAATGCACCACAGATGAGCAATGTGGGTATGTTAAGCAAGATGCCATCACTGGCTCAGAGTAGCAAACGTTACACTATGCATTATGACCAACAGGTGGAGCTGTTACGCTCACAAAAAGCAAACAAAATAAATCCTAATGGCATCATGGTGGCTCACTGGTAAAATGCCATATTGTCAGATAAAAGAAACTATTACTGCCAACTCCAACAGACCAACCAAAACAAACCTCAAAAATTCTGGTCAGGTATAAACAAACTCCTGCACCCAGGTCACTCAATCACACCCACCCTCTCTGGCTCCAGTCTCCTTAGCCCCAACCAAATTGCCAATTCTTTTTAACACTTTCTTCACAGACACCATTCAATCTTTGGCCAATCACCTATCCACTAACACTGCATCTCCTTCTAATATTATCCCTAATAGCACCCCAATATTTCAATTCCAACCCGTTCTTATATCCTTTGTCTGCACCCTAATCAAAAAACTTAAACCCACCACCCTCTCTGCTGATCTATTACCTGGAGAATACCTGCAAAAAGCAGCCAATGCTATAGCCTGCCCCATATCCATCCTCATTAACAGAACTATTTCTGAAGGAACTATTCCAACTATTTGGAAAATCTCACATGTTATCCCCTTGCATAAAGGTGGTAATTCCAAAGACTTTTCTAACTATAGGCCCATAGCCATATTATCCTCTCTGGCTAAAATCATGGAGAAATGCATTCATAAGCAACTATTAAACCACCTCCTAGCAAACAACCTATTAACTACCTGCTAACATGGATTTAGACCATTTTATAGCACCTCTTCTGCTCTTCTTTCCTTCACAGATGTCATTAATAAAAACCGTAATAGTAACACTCTCTCCTCAGCCCTCTTCATTGATCTGTCAAAAGCCTTTGACATGGTCAACCACCAGCTACTCATAAACATACTTGGCAACTTCTCACTGGATCCACTTGCTATACAATGGCTCCAATCCTATCTAAATATCAGGCAACAGGCTGTACTATGGGAAAACAACTTGTCTTCCCACTTACCAATTGCCCTTGGAGTCCCTCAAGGCTCCATATTGGGTCCTCTCCTCTTTTCTATTTTTACTAACGACCTACACACTGCTCTACCTCAAGCCACCTGTATCCAATATGCAGATGACTCTACACTAATATGCTCAGCCTCCTCACTTTCACAACTGCATTCCCTAACCCAAGACATGTTTAACATGGTAGAGAATTGGCTCCTTCAACGATGTCTCATCCTGAACCCAAAAAAACAAAAATGCTACTATTTACTCCCACCCGCAGAGCCCCCCCACTACATTTCACAATCACATCTAGCAATGGTACAATCATATCTCCAGACTCTACTACAAAACTACTTGGAGTACTAATTGACAACCACCTCACCTTTGAGCCACATATTAACAACACTATAAAAACAGTAAACAAAAAAACGAGGCTCCCTTTATAGGATCAAACCCTTTCTTACCCCACTAGCAAGGACCACTATTGCCCGGACCCACCTTATCTCAACCTTGCTATATGCTTCCCCAATCTATACCAAACTATGCAAAAGCAATCTGAACAAGCTGGCTAGCTCCTACAATAATATTGCCACTGGTTCTACCTATAGAACCCATCATTGTAACAATCTTAATCAACTAGGGTGGTTAGAATTGCCAAATCTTATCCTATCAAACCAGCTAACTATTGCCTATAAGATACTGTTCCATCCTACATCTACTCCAATACTAACCAATCTAATCACCCCCTACAGTAACCTGAAAACCCTGCGCACTGCAAACAAAATAATGGTAAAGAAATGTAAAACCAACAACCTGGCTGGAGATTCTTTATTCTCTAACACCGTGAGTAAAACCTGGAACTCCCTCCCTACTGATCTTATCTCCCTACCTTCTACTACCCTCTTTAAATCCAAGCTCAAACCATACCTTAAATCACACTGGCTATGCCCCTGTGCAAACCCAGACTAAGTTCCTTGACCCAATTCTTCTCACTCACACAAAACTAGCTATTTCCTTTTCTATTAACATCTTTGTCTGTATAACCAACTGAAAGTTCAAATAGTGCTCAATGTTACTTGCCTACTGTTTTTGGTTGTATGTATATCCATACATGATTTGTTAGCTTAGAATACTTTTTCCTTACTCTTAAGCTAAAATGTATTTACTAGTATTCTCTTAGCTAAAAGGTATTTACTAGTTAAATTTGTTAAATCTTGTAATGCACTTATGTTATCGTGATCTTTTTTCTGGAATGTGGAGCTTTTCTCCCCAGGCCTCCACTGAAAATGGACATGTATTCAGTTGGACTAGCCCGGTCAACAAATGTAAAATAAAATAAAATAAAATGTCAGCTTGAAAGGGTCAGGGGCTTAAGTCTGACTTCCACTTTGTATGTACTCCTTGGAATTGAGTAGGGAGTTTGTCTGGGCAGTTTGCTTTTTTTACCTACGTTCAGAAAGTATGCTACTTACAGTACATTGTCTCCATATATTGTATTTAACCTTGCCCCTGCAGCTGAGGTAATGTCTGAAATGAGTGTATGGGCAAGGCCCACCTACGAGTTTAATAAATGTTAAATAAATAAATAACACGTGCCAGATAGCAGCTGTGATCACCAGTCTCTCTCTGTCTTGTTCTCTCAGTGGCCTTGGACCTCAGAAAATGCATAAACAAACTGATCAGTATGAGACAAGATGTAGCTGCTCATGGAGGGAAGAGCAGGAGTTACAATGATAAAAAGTATGCATACTTTTGAGTGTTCATGCCGTAGGAATACAAACCATCATGAAACAGTAAAGGCAATCATTGCTATGAAATGGCAGATTCCTTGAAAACTCTCAACTCATCTCTGTGCAAACTACAGAGTAGTTTTACCTGACCAAGGGACCTTTTAGTCTAAAGGTACAGACCCTGCATACAGTTTACCAACAAGCTGTTGACAATCATTTTTTCAGATCATCAGTTTTTGAAAATTAAATATCAAAAGTGGTGTGATAAAAAAAAGAAAGAAAAATAAAAATAAATAAATAAATAAATAAAACTGAAACGAAAGCACAATTGTTTCTAGCTGGAAGACGAGCCAGCAACCCCTAGCCCATACAATTATACATATAAGAACTACATAGTGAAAAGTGCACCACTGACTCAAACAGTTCATTGCAGTAAAACTCACTGTGACCCTAAATTCTTGCATTTAAGCTGCTCAAACACCTGTGCAATGATCACCGATAACTATACCCCATGCATACATATACAAGTAGTAGAAGTACAGAGCCAAGGTTAGAACAGCATAAGTCATAAAGTAATAACAAAACTATATGTCACAAGCTAAACACAAGGATGGTATTATGCCCTCTGACACTGAGTTTTTATTGTTTCAATATAAAAAGTTAATTTTCAAATTTTGTAAACTTCAGACTTTTTTGAAACCTCAAAACGTCTAAAGTCAGAAAAGCAAAAAGATGCTGCACTAATTATTGGAATTGAACATTCAAATAGCCAGAGATCTACAGGGTTTTTGTCTAAATGTCTTTCTTAGATAGGCCTCATAATCTGAATGTTTTAAATGGCTAGATTCTTGTAACAATCATTGAATTAAAATGACCTTTGTCCAAATATGAAAGAAGTACTGATGTCTGCCACGATAAAGAAAACCAAACTGTATGTGAGATTTTTTTAAACACAGTATATGGCTAACATGGAAAGGAAGCAGGTACAGTGTAGTAAGCAGTCTGTCTGTAATTGCCAAGCTCCTCAAATGTTGCTCCTCTGCAGAAAGTTCATAATAACACTGCAACTTTAAACTGAAAAGTCTGAAGCCTTCACAAAGAGACATGATTCAATTCTGCAACAAATAAAAAAGCAGCAAAATGTTCTCCAGGGAGTGCATGCCATAGCTGCAATAAAACTTGTTCCTGCTGGTTTGACTGAAAAAAGCACATTCTGTTTACATCTGCATCTGAAACATTCAAAACAGTTCCCTCAAGAATTTGAGGGAAATCCTACAGCTATGTTTGCTGTCTGGCTTCTACAAAGTTTAAGCAAAACAAGTACTGTAGGGGTAACTACTGCCTGTAGCAAAAAAGGCCTTAAAGCCACTTGTCTTTTATAAAAAAAATGCACTTACCGTTTTCCTGTTGTCCAGATAATGGAAACATTCAAGTACGTGTTTGGGAAGGAAATATAAAGCTATTCTAAGCCCAGCTTCATAAAGGAGCACTGCTCAAAGAGTTTAGATAAGGTTTAAGGAAGATGTACATAATGAAGTTGTGCAAATTATGCAATGGCTGTAGATCTGGCTTCTCCACTTCTGCCAAAATGAGGATATAGTAAAAATCAAAGAGAATGCAAACATTTTTAACTATGGCTTGTGGCAATTTTGGATACATTCTTGGGATGTTTTGCTGCATTATTCTGCCATGGACATTTTTTTTTGGGGGTTGATGGGATAAAACAATTGAGTGTCAGTGGCTCAACAAGTAACACCCTTGTTTTGGTGCTGGAAGATCAGAAGGCTGTGGGTTCTAGTCTTACGTTAGCTACTTACATTACTTTCCCAATGCCATTTTAAACTATGGCTTGTGGCAATTTTGGATACATTCTTGGGATTTTTGCTCCATTATTCTGCCATGGACATTTTTTTTTGGGGGGGGGGGGGGGCTTGAGACAGAAAACAATTGAGTGTCAGTGGCTCAACAAGTAGCACCCTTGCTTTGGTGCTGGAAGATCAGAAGGCTGTGGGTTCTACTCCCATGATAGTTACTTACATTACTTTCCCAATATGGAACTCATTAACAGAGACATTGGGAACCTCCAAACTTTGGACCCCACCAAGTTTGGCATTGTTAAGGGCAGAAAATGCCTCCTAAACCTAGTGGACTTCTTTGAGACAGTTACCAAGGCATTAGATGAGGGTAAGGAGGTCCACACAACCTACCTAGACCTCACAAAGGCTTTCAACACTATTCCCCATTCTGGTATTATAGACAAACTCACCAACCTGAACATTAACCCCTACGTCATGAGATGGGTTGCAAATTGGCTCATGGACAGAACCCACATGATGAGAGTTGTAGACTCTAGGGCCGACTTTAAACCGGTTATAAGTGGCTTCCCCAAGGGCTCAGTCCTAGGACCCCTCCTGTTCGGTATATACTTCTCAGAGGTACAGGCAAGCACAGGAGGACTTTGACTGACCAAGTTCGTAGACAACTGCAAACTAGGGGCCATAATTGGTTATGACTATGTGTCTGGAACATTGATTGGTTTATTCTGTCTTTAAATCTATGGTGAGCACAGCCAAGATACATGATCTGATGACGGCTAGTAAGCCGAAAGCACCTATCCAGGAATTTTACTGTGTTCCTGTTGTTGTTTTTACTGAAGATTAAAGTCTGTTTTTAACATTTTTACAGCTGTGGTGGAACCGAAGACTTTTTCCTATTACATTATAATTGATTCTCCGTCTGATACAGACACCCTCCAGAAGGGTCTCACTGAGATGGATACCTGGTGTCAAAATCATGGCCTCAAGTTGAATGCCAAAAAGTGCATAGTCATCCCCTCTGGAAAAAAACAAAGTATCCACGAACTACCACATAGGTAGTAGTCCCCGAAATACAGAAAAAGTAATAAGGGATCTGGGGACCCAAGTAGATAGCAATCTCTCCTTTGATAATCATATTGCCAAAGTGGTTAGAAAATCCTTCTACGTGTCCCACCTAATCTTAAAAGGGTTTGCATCCAGAACAAAGGAGGTTATTGTGCCTCTCTACTCATCACTTATTAGACCCAGTATAGAATACAACACTCCATTTGGGATGTAGCTTACAAGACACCTGCAACAGCTGGAAAGACCAAAAATGTACCTCACCAAGAGGATTACTGGCCTCAAACAGATGACCTATGCAGCCCGACTAAAGAAACTCCAGCTGTACTAGGTTGCATACCGCTTACTCAGACATGATCTCTGCTTGACATACAAGGCCATGTCCAACCCAAAATTGATGGATATGCTCCACCTAAAAAAAAACAAATCCCTGAGAGCCACATGCTCTAGGGATATAAACCTTACCACAACTATAAATAGGACGTGCTGGAGGGATAGATTCCTGATCCAGAGACTCCCCATGCTTTGGAACAAGATTCCAATATACATCAGGCAGAGCCCCTCACTAGCACTCTTCAAGAGAAACCTTGACGGGTATATGGGAAACAGAAAATTTACCCAGAGGATCACTGCAGTGGCTCTGCTGGACAGAGGCTCAGGAAACTAATGGCTCTGCTGGTCAGAGTCACAGGAAACTAATCTAAGGGGGTGGCGAAAGGCAACACACTCTGGCTAGGCTTATAAATGCCCTTGGGCAGATAGCGTAGTACTTATCTATGAACCTATGAACCTAATACCAGCAGTCTAGTACAAGAGGAGTGATGCACTCCTGAGTTTGTCATCCTTTGGATAAGATGGTGAAGTGAAGTCCTATCTGCCCGAGTTGGTTATAGCTCTGGTGGAGATAAAAGATTCCATGGCACTTATTATAAAAAGAATATGGGAAGTGCCCTGGCCAAATTTCTTCTCATCACTATGGATGCCAGCTCAGGTGTCTGGTGAAAAGAGGACACTGGCCTAGTAGTACTGATCTGATCAACAAAGAATAAACAATAAATGCAGCAACTGTGCACTTTTTCTTTGCAGGAAATGGCCCAGAAACTGATTGGTTTAAATGTATCAGGCTACTGTTTTTCCATGTGCAAACCAGAGTACCCTTAACTGAAGGAGTATAAGATTAACATTATCAGCTTCTAATCCCTACAGTCTCAGTATTTATTAATTTCACACAACTGCAAACTGGGAGCCATTATTAACTCCCCGAGTGATGCAGACATCCTACAGAAAGGCCTCACTGAGACCAATGACTGGTGTTGAAGCCATGGCCTTAAACTTAACACCAAAAAATGCGTCATCAGCCCCTTTGAAAAAAACTCAGTTCCCACAAATTACCACATCAGTGGGAGCCCAATGAACACTGAATGCATTATAAGAGATCTGGGACACAGGTTAACAGCAACCTCTTCTTCGACCACCAGATTGCCACTGTGGTCAGAAAGTCCTTCTATGTGGGACATCTCATTACCAAGGGTTTTACATCCAGGAAGAAAGAGGTCATCGATTCAGTCTACTCTTCCCCTCATTAGACCTATCATCGAGTATAATGCCCCATTTGGCATGTACCTCACTAGATACCTGCAACAGCTGGGAGGCCACAAAAGTACCTCATGAAGAGGATCCTAAACACATGTCCTACATGGACAGACTCAAAATACTCCAGCTATTCTCTGTCTCATATTGTCTACTAAAAGGCAATCTCTGCTTGACTTACAAAGCCAGAACCAGCTCTGTTAGAAATGCTGCATCTAAAGAAATCCCAATCCCTCCACACTACATGTTCCAGAGACTTCAACCTCATTACCACAATCAACAGAGCATGCTGGAGGCACAGGTTCATAACCCAGAGACTGCCCATGCTATGGAACAGACTTCCCATACATGTCAAGCAGAGCACCTCACTGGCCTTCTTCAAGAGAAGTCTTGATGAGTGGATGGGAAATAGTGAATTCACCCTGGGATCAATCCAGTGGCTCTACTTGATAGAGGCACTGGGAACTAACATCGGGTGGCACAATGCCAGGGCACTTCTATGGGCTAGGCTTGTAAAGGCACCAGGGCCATTAACCTAGTACACACCTATGAACACATTAAAACTGACAGAGTTAAACAGAAAAGAAGAAAGACATACATGCAAACATTCTTTAGGAACTTATGCTATCATTTCAGTAAAATAAAATTATCGATATAATACAAATATAAGAACCATATGAAAATAGGTCAATGTAATGTAAAGTAAAATAGTCCAGAAGTAGAAGATTCCATAGTTCAGTGAACTAATGACATAAATATATTGTCCATATGGCTGCAGTGCAGTCCTGTATGTGGCAAGACCACAGTAACTGGAATAGGCATGCAGAGAGGCAGAAATCAGCCTGCCTACCATTTGTACAGAGAGTTAATGCTCCCAATATTATTTGCATGTGCATTTCACCCTCATTGCTGAAGAAATCAGAGAAGCTAAATGAATGCACTGTGCCATCTCTACAGGCTGAAAATCTATCAGTTACTTACAAATGTTTCAGCACCACAAGTTAACTACTTCTACTATAGCTATCTGACTACATTTTCTACTATTACTTGCCACAGCTGTCAGCAGGGTAGAAGGGGAATGTCACAGTTATAATGCATTCTTCACTTGCTGTTAACCATGGGTTCACTATCCTTTTTGCTGCTACTTGCAGGCAAAGAAATGTTTTAACTAGCATGGTACCTTTTACAGAAGAACATAGCACCCTCACAGTGACACCATACCTCTCAACTATCAGGATTTTCACAGAATGTCCAGATTTTTGCCCCATATTTTTGGTCTGTTTTTTCATAAAATTTGTGAATTTCTGGCAAATCACCCCACACTGAAATCATTAAATAATGAAAGACATTTGAATTTCAAACTTCATTTCCTTCAGAAATGCATGATAATATGAAGCCTGTTATTCTATCAACGTTCTAAGTTTATTTGAGCAATATTTAAAATTTGTCCCTATTTTTGGCTTTGTTCAAATTTTTTGTGCTAAGAGATTGAGAGGTATAAGAGGCACCTGTCCCTCCCCCTGTCTTTCCAAAAGACCATGTTAGACATAGTGCACATTTATGTGCATAGGATACTGGCACATTTCCAATATGTTATAGAAACAGGGCTATATCAGCAGGCACAGCTCCCAAAAACCAGGTGAAGCACTGTGGATCCACTGGTGGACATCTATGGGGATGTAGCACTGTGGTTACACTGGATTGTTTAATTCCCTGATAGCCAATGTAGCATTATAGTTATTGAAGCAAGTAGTTCACTAGCAGTGCAGCCAGATCAGTCAGTATAGCTCAGTGTGAGTTTGTCACTACTGTGGCTATATCAGCTAACACAACTCCCAATTACATGCTGCAGTAGTCTGCCTGCACTGTCTGATACAAGCCACAATGAGTCAGTGTAGCTGTGGGCCTGCATCAGCTGGCAGAGCTCCCAATCAGACAGTGCAACATTGTGCCTGCATTGTCTCAAACAGATTCCCACTAACACAGTGTAGCATTCTGATTGCACTGGCTATCATAGCTCACAGTTATTATCGCAGAATAGCTGTGCAGAGCTGTGTAGCTTATGGCGAGCAGTTTAAGAGAGTGACTACATTACTGAACTCAATTTTGCAATATAGTAGTCGTATGCCTGTACATAATCACTCTGTAAAGCAGTGTGGCCGAGTTGGGTGACAGAGCTCACAGAGCCAGTGTACCAGTTGCATTGCACAATCAGTCAGGGTGGCAATGTGCATGCATCTAACTGCACAGTGACTCAGTCTAGCAATGTGGCTGAGATTGGTGGAACTGCTTACAGATCCATTGCAGCAGTTACACTGCACAGTCTGCCAGGGTGGAAGTGTACATGTATCCACCTGCAGAGCGACTCAGCGAAGTAGTGTGGCTGCATTGATTGTCAGAGCTATCAGTGTTGCTACATTATAGGTTCATAGGTAGGTACTACTCGGCCCAAGGGTCTAAGTAAGCCTAGCCAACAAGGTTCCCTGGCTTACGCCACCCAAGAAAGTTATTTTCCTGTGCCACTGTCGAGCAGAGACACAGAAGTGATCCCCGAGATGTATTTCCTATTTCCCATACACTCATCAAGATTTTTCTTGAAGAGTGCTAATGAAGAACTTTGCTTGACATAGATGGGTAGCCTGTTCCAGAGTATGGGAAGTCTCTGGGACAGGAATCTATCCCTTCAACATGTCCTGTTTATTGTGGTGACAAGGTTTAGGTCCCTAGAGTGTGTAGCTTGGAGGGATTGGGATTTCTTTAGGTGTAGCATGTCCAACAGCTCTGGGTTTGACATAGCTTTATATGTTAGGCAGAGATAACCTCGGAGTAGGTGATATGCTACGGAGTAAAGCTGGAGTTTTTTGAGGTGGTCAGTGTAGGGCATTTGTTTGAGGCCAGTAATCCTCTTTGTGAGGTACTTCTGTGGCCTTTCCAGCTGCTGCAGATGTCTTGTGAGGTACATTCCAAAAGGGGCGTTGTACTCTATAATGCATCTAATGAGTGTCGAGTAGAGGGGAACAATGACCTCTTTTTTCCTGGATGAGAACCCTTTTATGATGAGGTGTGCCACGTAGAAGGACTTCCTGACTACTGTGGCGATGTGACTATCAAAGGAGAGACTGCTGTCCACCTGGGTCCCAAGGTCTCTTATCACACATTCGGTGTTAAGTAGACTGCTGCCTATGTGGTAGTTCATGGGTACAGAGTTTTTACCAAAGGGGATGACACTGCACTTTTTGGCATTGAGCTTGAGGCCATGGCTCTGACACCAGGCATCTGTCTCAGTGAGGCCCTTCTGTAGGATGTCCACATCATTTGGGGACTTGACTATGGCTCCTAGTTTTCAGTCATCTGTGAACTTTGTTAGCCAGAGGCCTTCTGTGTTAGCCTGTACTTCAGAGAAGTAGATACCAAACAGGAGAGGTCCCAGGATGGAACCCTGTGGTACTCCACTTGTCACTGCTTTGAGGTCAGATTTGGAATCTGCAACTTTTACAGTGTCGGTTCTGTCAGTGAGCCAGTTGGCAACCCATCATGTGATGTAGGGATTTATACCTAATTTAGTTAGTTTAGCTATAATTCCAGAATGGGGGATGGTGTTGAAAGCCTTGGCGAGGTCAAGATAGGCTGTGTGAACCACCTTACCCTCATCTACGGCTTTGGTGACTGCCTCAAAGAAGTTGATCAGGTTCAGGAGGCATGATCTGCCTTTCACAAACCCAAAACTGGGCGGGATCCAGAGTTTGGAGGTTACCGATGTCTTTGTTTATGAGTTCCATGATGATGCATTCTATGGCCTTGCAGACAAAGCTCGTTAGGCTAATAGGTCGATAGTTCCCGGGATCAGTGGTGGCTCCCCCTTTGTGGAGTGGGATAACTGTTGCAGTGTGCCATTCAGTGGGCATAAAGCCTGATGCGAGGCTATTATTGAATATGGTGCTTAAGTGGGGAGCCAGTTTGTTCTGAAGTTCGTGTAAAACGCAGCCTGGGATGTTGTCCGGTCCCATGGATGCTGTGTTTTTAGCTTTACAGAGTGCAGCTTTTACCTGCATAGTTGTGATTACAGGGACTCTGCATTCTTCCTGTATAGATATGGGCCCTTTAGGGGGTGAGAGGGGTGTAAAGTTAGCACTGAACCCATCTGCCAGGATGTTGGCAATATCAGTTGGTTCTGTAATTTTTGTGCCTTTGTGCTGTAACTCAGAGAAGATCTGGGTGTTGCTATCGAGATTCTTGACATAGCTATAGAATGCTTTGTGGTTGTCCTTGGAATTAGTGGCGATTTTGTTTTCGTAGCTAGCTTTGGAGGATCTTATAAGGAATCTCAGCTTCTTACTGAGGCTGAACAGGGTGCTCCTCCACTCATGGGATTTTACTCTCTTTTGCAACAGTTTCTTCCTTCTGTTGTACAGTTTGTTTATGGCAGGGGACCACCAGATTGGCTTCCTTTTTTTGGAGGATAGCGTCTTGGTTCTGTTTTGGATAGCAGGATCCATGCACTTGTGTAAGTGCTTATAGAGTGCATTTGTGTAGGATTCAGCAGTTTTAACTGCATTGTCCATCTGCATGGGTGTCATGAAGTTCACCACTTCTGTCTTAAGAAGCATGAAGTTGGCTTTTGAGAAATTTTTTACTGTGGTTTCCTTAATGGGGGGTGAGGGCAAGATGTGGATATCTAGGGTGATTAGCTTATAGTCGGATCGGACCAACGAGGAGTTGCCTTCAGGTGTGGAATACCGGTCACTCATGTTGGTAATGACTAGGTCAGGGATATTGTTGCCCCTGGTGTGGGTGTGGATAAGTTGATCCAGGGCATTGGAGTTTATGAATTCCAGAAAGCGTTGAGCTAAGGAGTTGGTACACGAGTAGTTTTCCCAGTTAATGGTGGGGTAGTTGAAGTCACCCATTATTAGGGTGTTTGGTTGAACCCTAATATTTTCCTGTACATCAAGAAAAGAGGAGTGGGAATCCTGGGGCATGGTTGGGGATCTGTAGCAAGCTACAATTTGGATTGCAGTTTTGCCCAGAGTTAGTTGCACTTGGATAACCTCGGATGCATTGTGCTGAGCAACTAGCCTGGAGGTGTGGATATCCTTAATGAATATGGACACACCTCCGCCTTTGGTGTTTCAGTCCAGGTTACATGGCCGAAAAGTGTGGTATGAGTTATAGCCTGGTAGTGCAGGGGTGCTCTCTGGAGCCTTGAACCAGGTCTCAGTCACTGCACAGATATCGATGCTCTCCATTTTAAGAAGTGCCTCGAGTGAGTGCATTTTCAGATTTAGACTTCTAGCATTGAGTAGCATTACCCTCAGTTTTTGCTTGCCTGTTCCTGTTATGGTGGTGAATTTGTTATTTGAACCTTGACTAAACAAGGCACTATAGGGGCAGTAAAAGCCTTAGCCAGTATCCGGAATCCCAGGGGCGGCAGGTGCAGGCCATCTGTGGCAAAGCATCGTGGTCTGTCGACCATGTCATCCCAAGCAGGCAGATACTGGATCCCCTTAGAATGATTGCACAATGAGCCAGTATATAATTGTGCATATTTCTATGGGCACAGCTCCTAGAAAGTCAGTGTAGCAGAGTGGTCACAGTTTCTAATTATCTACATTAGTTTAACATATGGAGCCATGTGGAAGTGTGTATGAATCTAATGGCACATGTCTTAGTAAGTCAGCAGTGCAGTTGCATTAACAGAAAGGGCACAGTTCTTAATTAATGTTGCAGTGTAGGTTCACTAGAAGAAATACCTCCAGCAAGCTAGTGAATTAATGTGACAATATGAACTGGTGCAAATCCCACTGAATCGTTGTAGTAATATAACTCTTGCTGGGTATACTTTGCCACATTTCACAGCAACCATATTAGATAATGCAGAAGTCTTCTAGTCCCACATTGAAAGGCATTCAGTGATCCATCCAGAAGGATATATATAACTGTAAATAAATAAAATACAACAAGGCTTTTTTAGGCAGTGAAGAGTTTAATATCATGTCTCAGGGTGTAGTGATACATTTGATTAAGCAAGGGCTCAGTTACAGATAAAGAATGATATCTGATATGACAGCAAATGCCTTCTATCCTGCTTTTAGGGTAAACCTCAGGAAATGTATCTCTTCCTATATACACTAATACAAGCAGGCAAGTTGGAGAAACAAAGCAGAAGTAAAACAGTTCACCAAAGAGAATGATGCCAAATAAAGTTTTTTGAATCTCTTGAAAGAGATATAAAAACCGGCACTGACCTTTTCCACATTTTTCATGAATCCCTTAATAAAAGCCTGGCCATACAGCCGTAAGTTACAATAACATATAATATTGTGTCAGCAGTTAAGTATGTTTAAAGTCTTCTATTCCTTCTCATGGTTATTTTGTCTCTGTAATTCTCTCTCATCACACCAGTGATGACCATATACTTAATTTACAGCTGTATGTGGTACATGTACATCTTTAGTACTAGTCTCTCGGCCACTGTGTAAAGATTTTACTGGTGGTAATTTTTTATCTCTGTAAAACCATATTTATTTGTTTCTCCTCACAAGAGGGTATCAAACAAAACTATTTTATTTTACTACAAAGAACTTCCACATTGTTTATTCGTCTGTTGCAAATGAAGAGGCAAAATAAATTTATCAGTTAAGTCAGAAATCAGAGGCACTCACAGAGATAACATACCATGCTTTAAAATACTTTTGTGATTACATAAAAAAAACATTTGTTAGTGTCTGTAACAGTGGCATGTATTCTTTTTTGATCAGTGTGCCAAAAATTGTCATTTCTACTTTTGCAAGTTGTACTTGTTAGGTGCTATGTGAAATACAGAGGGGAGTGATACTTGAATTATATATCTGTTTAAAAACATAGGCTGTATTTTCTGTTACATATCCAATATATTTGTCCAAATCTAAATAAAAAAAAAAACTAAATAAATAAATAAGAGTCAGAAAAGTTAAAAAAGTGAGGCTGGCTCTGACGTCAGTGATTAAGATACTCCTTGCTGCTGCTTCCCAGTGGCACGCCAACCAATGTGTGTTTGGGAGCCGCTGGTTGGAACTAGTGCAGGAGGCTGCCTAACCTGATTTGTAAGAGAATACCCATGCAATTCACTCGGACAGCTTACAGGTCACCTTTTATGGGTGCATCACAGGACTGCATCTGACTACCTGCATTAATGACAAACTGCCTGGACTTACAGTAATGTGCATTATAACTGCACATAGTGTTACAGCTTAAGTACTAAAACAAATCATATTTTCAGATGTTCTTTTCCAGTTATTATTTCACTTTTGATGGCTTATGCTGTCACATAGCATAATGTGACTTCTGACATTAAAACAGACTGTAGTTCCATTTGAGAATTAATATTCTTTGCATTTGTCTGAAGTGCACGTTGTGTTCACTATAAATATTGCAGTTCTGCAGTCAAATCTGAGGTACAGTATAATGCATATTAAAGATGTTCACATGTTCCCCAGGATACATGAAGCTTGCGCCAGGCGCAGACGTAGCGTAGGTGTTCTAATGCCAAATATGGCCACTGAGCGATTCAGGTACGAGACGATTCCACGTGCACTACCAGCATATGCCAGAGCTGCGCAGCTCTTGGCGTATGTATGCTAACCACCCCATGCTCAGTAGTGCAGCATGCAAATGAAGGTACATAGCAATTCATGAAGTGGTGCAGGCGTATCATAAGCATAAAGAAATGTAAACCAAAAAAACGGTTCACATTTTTTCAAACAGAACATCGGAGCGATGAAAGCGGACCAAACTTACGTATTACAAAGTTAACATATGCCAATGGCTAAATATACAGCCAATGGCATAAAAAAACACACACAACACATAAAAAATAACATTTAATGTCATGGCCACACTAACACAAAGTACAACCGCAGTGCATGGGTGCGCAAACGGGAACACAAGGAAAATATATGCAGATGTCATAAAACTGCAATGTAACACAAATCATGATTTTGCCATAATAGTCAATGGTATGCATGCTACACCACAACCAAGGCGCAAGGGTTGCTAAGGGTCTGTGACAGTGTTCAGCGTGGTAACTAGGAATTAGTAGTCAATGCCATGCAAATAAGGCAAGTAATACTGAATCGCAAATGCCTTGCTGGCGTAAGGCTGTACCTCACGGTGTAGCAGTATAACACCGAGAAGTGGCCTGGAGGTATACATGACATCAGGAGAGGGGTGTGCTACCATAGCTGTAAGCACATTGGAGCATTGCTAATCCAGGTTGCCCATTGCTAAGCAAAGCTGCAGAATAGGGGTGTGGATGTAGCCATAGCTTTGCTTAGCTGAGAGCACACAAGGTGACCAAAAGCGCATGTGTACATGGATGACAAAGCGCTCGAAACCCGGTAAATGTCTGCACGCGGTGCGCACCACAGCTGAAACAGGAAGGTTATGGGAAGACAATAAGGAAATGCCGCAGCAGGGTAATTGGAGTACAACTGAGTAATTAACACCTATTAACTCACAGTGGGCCATTAACGGTAGCTAACAAGGCTGCTAGCAGCAACCTGCAGAACAGGAAAGGGGAGGTGCTGGATTGCAAAGAAAAGAGAACTGTCACAGCAAAACAAAGCAAACCTGCAGTAGATCGGCTACAGAACACATTTCACAACACAATCCTGGGTTGGGAAAGTACAAAACAAGAAAGCATGCTGCTGGATGCATGCCTGACAATGGGAGGGGAATCAGTTTGAAAAATGAAGGCAAGGGCAAGAGATGATCCATGGCAGCCAAGGGTAATTCAACACCAAAGGCCCCACAATAGCAGTACCTGCGGCAAAACCCATAAGTAAGATACTCTGCAGCTCGGATTGTACATACACACCCTATGACATCATCAGCTTCCAAAGCACAATAGTATAAAGTGTGAAGGCAACTCACACACACTTGTGTATTCCCAAACACTGTATCATCAGTGTAAACAGACGGGGAACTTTTAAAATGTACATGTTGGGTGCTGCCATAGCTTTGATTCATCAGCATGTGTTGGAGACTTAAGGTGGTGTGGAGGATGATGCTGACAACCACCTCAGGCACTGGAAGAGGAGAAGAGTGTTCAGAACAAGGGTAACGTACCAGAGACTAGATGATCTGGAGATAGTAGAGCGTTACAGGGTGGACAAGGACATCATACAGCAAATCGTTGAGCTGTGCCGGCCAAGCCTCAGAGCCAGAAACAACAAAGGGGAACCCATCCCAGTGGACATGAAGGTATGTGTAAGCTTGAGAATACTAGCCACAGGTACCTTTCAAAGGCCAACTGGAGATATCATGGGGATCTCACAGGCATCAGCATCCAGGGTACTCCACCAGTTCCTGGATGCCATGTTACCACATGCCAATGAGCATATATACTTCCCCCGAAGTCAGGAGAAGTTGGCCAGCAATATGCACCTCTTCCACCATGTAACAGACTACACGGAGGTACTGGGTGCAACAGACTGCATGCACATACACATCAAGTCACCATCCGGTGAGCATGGTAGGTGCTACATAAACTGCAAGGGATATCAGTCCATCAACTGCCAGGTCATGTGCAATGCCCAGGGCATTATCATGGATGTGTGTGATGGCAGCCTTGGAAGCTACCACAACTCCCACATCTGGCATACCTCACAACTGTACCAGGTATTTGTCAGGGGGGACATCCCATATGGCCACCTTGTGGGGGATGCTGGCTATGCACTGGAGCCGTGGATAATGACTCCCATCAGAAATGCACACACACCCATGCAAGAACGCCATAATGAGGCACACGCACAAACCATAATCATCATAGAGTGTGTGTTTGGGATGCTGAAATCACGGTTCTGTTGCTTGGACATATCTGGTGGAGCCATGCAGTACTCTCCAGGCATGTATGCCTACATCTTCATAGTATGTGCCATGCTACATAATATGATCCTGCGGAAACAGCTGCAGCAGGGACATAATGGTGAAGGCCCTCACAGCTCACTGCAATTGCCAAGGGCACCACAGGCACAGAGGGATTCAGACCACGAACACCCAGTGCCAGCCCCAGTAGGCAGACGGAGGCATGCCCAGTATGCCCATGCCTTAGCAAAGAGGGAAGGTATAGCACATACACTGACAGTGTAGGCCCCTACTGACTGACACACTTCTCCACCTGCACACACAGTAAACATGGATGGAACACACACACACGACCACCTGTAAATTGTCATGTATAGGTGGTCTACTGTGTGCATCTTACATAGGCAGCCCACAACTATTTCACACACAACTGCTACTGGCACAAGGTAAGTCAATACCTGAACAGTAAATTAAGCTAACAGCATGTGTTGATACTGTATGTATAGGTTCCTAGGTACATGCCTAACTATCAGATGCCATTCATAAGCCTAGTCAAAATGTGTCTGCTGTCACCACCCCATTGATTAACTAACTGTCCCTCTGTGAAGCAGAGCCAATTGCGGGATCCCTGGGGTGTTACCACAGTTCCCCACCCACTCTGCAAGGATTCCCTGGTGTGTTAATGAGGGGCTCCATATAATGTAATCAGGGATGTAGTTCCAAAGCATGGGGAGTACCCATGACAGGTATCTGTCATCCCAGCATTCTCCAGTTATGGTTGTGGTAAGGTGTAGCTCATTACAGTGTGTGGCTCACTGTGACATGGATTCCCATAGCTGGAGCATATCCATTAAGCCTCACTTGGACATACCATTAACAGGTATCATCCATATGTACACCAACTGAGTTACACATTTGTTTGCAGTGTGGAGGAACAGCCACAGTACACTCTACATACTAAACACCATATCACTTGTACATATCCCAGATGCCTCAGTGGTAAAGCCACTGACTGTGTCGTTCATGGTCCCGGTTCCACGACCTGCAGGGGCTGTTACGAAATTCTGATGTCCCGAATAATGGATGTTGGATGCAGGTTATTAGAGCATGTTTAAGCACATGTTAGCGGGTTTTTGCGCCGGTAAGTGCCGGTAAGCGGCGTTTAAACATGACTACATGGATATGCGCAACACAGGTCTAACCTTTGCTGAATATCGTGCAGATCACAAGCAAAGCTGCCCAGAACCGCTGAAATGTGTGTTATTTACCCTTGTACTAATAGTGCCTGCTCTGAGAGGTAAAATGACCACTGCCAGGAGTAGAACATGCAACCATGTACACAATCTTCACAATAACCTACCACTAAGCTACCTGAGATGTACCAATGGCAGGTGTGTATTGTGACAGGTTAAAACACAAAAGGGCGGACTTCAGGAAATAGTACACATAGCCATAACAACATCTGCATAACCATGGAGGTGCATATAAATAGGATACTACCAAATACCGAATGCTTTACATAACGACGCACATAATTACGAGGCTTAAAGACCAAAAGACCACAGTACCGAAATGCCAGAACCGCGAGTACTATTATCATGATGTTAACGGACATTTAGGTAGTGCTTCTGGTGCTGCGGTTCAGGTAGGTACTGTGTGTAAGTGTGTTTCTGATTGCTGTAGTGTGTGTAAGAGTGTGTTCTGAGTGTGGTGTGTGTTTCTGGGGGACTGTAATGTGTGTGTGTGGGTTTGCTTTGTGTGTCTGTTTGTGCTATCTTGGAGGTAAATTATTAAAGGAGGTGTGGTGTGGGGTGCGCAGCCACCCACATGGGGGATGTATGGGGGCATGGCCACCTGGCCCTATGTAGTGTAGGATGGTTTGTTTGGATGTGATGGGTAGCAGTGTGTCTGTGTGTGAGTGTGTGTGTTCTGTGTTTGTGTTAGTTCTAGGAGTTTGACTGTTGCGAGTTTGAGTGTTTGGTATTGTGGGGTTTGGGAGTCTGGGAACAGTAATGTGGTCGTTGGAAGTGTGTGCGTTCCTGAATCCGTGGGTATGCCATATACAGCAGTTGAAGTCTTCAAATATGTGTATAACATGGACCATGGCAATCACACATTCTGCCATGACTGAACGTTATGAACAAAGGATATGGAGAGTATATACGTCTATACACTATTACAAATATGTGCTATGGACATGAGCCAAAGAGAGGGTTACCACCTGTCCCACCTTACGAGGGGCAGTCCCCCTATGTGTGGTAGTGTCCTGACCAAAATGAGTACAAATACTAATGTCCTATAATCTCGAGATATTTGGCATATTCCATATTTAATGTAATTGTTGCATAAAATAGTCATCTGTATCTAAAATACCTACATGTAACAAGAAACAGGATAAGCAAGTAAACCGCTACAAGAATAAGCTTTTATATAGGCATATATGTAAAGTTCTATACTTTGTACTGACCATAGGTATGTGTCGGCCTTTAAAATCCGATGTGTGTCCTGCAAATATCCCACTTTGGCCATTTCAAAAGGTGGCAACCCAAGCCGAAGAGGTTCAGTCACCAACACAACTCCAATGAGTGCAAATATCTGTGACAGAAATACACGAGACAGCTTTCATGTAGCAACATTTCATTACATACCGATGTATTTCCGAAGGGACTGAAGGACCAACATCACCTGCATGCTATACAGCAACCAGTTAACAATGGCTTAATGAATCAGCCTGCAATTACCATAGTATTAGTCCACTAAAGGATAGGTCTTCAAATAGGGAAGGAGCCCTCACACACACATATTGAATATGTATAAATGCAGTCCCTACACACCTGCATCTGCTATGTACACCCACCTACATCTCCCCCACACCCGAAACAATTGCGATACATACTGTAATAACATCACAAATATCCACTCACTCTATGACATCAGCAGAAGCTTTAACATACCTTGTCAGAGACACACTATAATGGCCCTATGTGAAATCGTTGCTGTTGTACAATGGAACAGACGCTGATGTTACAGGGTTTGGTTGCAATAATCCCGTATCAGACGGCTGTGCATACACCAGGAAGTGCTACCAATTACTGATTAACAGCATAGTATAATACACATGTACAGTATACAGTTCAAAACACCTAACGTTCTATGCATAGCCACACAGCCTTGAGCTGCCAAAACATCCTTGCCAGACCTAAACATTTGCAGATGTATCAGGTACAAACCCTGCAGAAGTAGCAATGTTCAGAAATATAACAGCTAGACTCACATGTAGAACTGCATCCTCTAGCCGTTGCACACAATCCACGGGGGCCATGAAGTTAATATATCTCTGTATGTCTCCATATAGCTGTTGCAATTCATCACAAACAACACATCCAGGCCATCTTCCTCGAAGGTAGGGCAAAGGGACAATGCCCAAGTGGAGTATTCAATTATACACCACTGTTGCCATGTCATTGGCTAATGGAGTAGCTGCACAGCTGATGTGCATGTAATCATCTACTCCGGAACACCAATTGGTGGCAGGATACCACATGTTACTGATATCTAAGTATAAAAGGATGGCTTGTCATACATTCAAACTGTCTGTACATACCAGAAAAACATTACAACGAGGATTGCAACACAAAACAAATAGCATTTATATTACCATCAATGATAATTCGGGTTACTAATAAGGTATGTAGAACACTCAATATGTCAGTGTATGTAGTACCTGTTCTGTAATAATTAAAGTGTACACAATGTATATAGTGGGAAAAGATATTATGTATTGATGTATTGTTGAGCATAGTAACGCTCGTAGAAATCATGTGTACTGCTGTAGGCCACAAGGTAAACACCTCATACACCACAAGGGATGCTATATAAGGACTTTGAGGACAATTCCAGTCCAGCCGCTGTCAGTGGCAGGGTTGGTCCAACAAGTACGTGCCATAACAAGGGATAGTATATGTTGATATACTGTAACAGCAGGCATATGTATGGGCGTATAACTGAGAATAACATGTCTAAGGTGGTCCTGCTGTGCAATTACGATTTGCATTATGGGTTATTGTGGCAAAAATGTGTAATGTACAGTATTGTAGGTAGATATGTCTAACATTTTACATAGCATTACTGTTATGTTATGCAAACATCAGGTATGTCTATTGGCATGTACAATACACAATAACAGGATACATATGGCTTGTAGTCAGCAGACAGTGTATCAGCCTGATAGCTAATGGAAATGGAAGAGCTAGTCAATTATCCATGCACAAAGGACATGTAATAGCTTCATAGGTTCATAGTTAGGTACTATGCTGTCTGGCCAAGGCCATTCATAAGCCTAGCTACAGTGTTTTGACTTTTGGCACCTCCCTAGGTTAGTTTCCTGCGCCTGTGAACAGCAGAGCCATTAGTTTGCTGTGCCTCTGTACAGCAGAGCCACTGCAGTGATCCCTGGTGTACATGTCTGTCTCACATTCACAGGCAGGTGTTCTATTCCAAGGCATGATAGGTGTGTGTGTTTGGCAGTCATATCCTATTTGTTGGTGTCTGTGAGTGGCTAGCTACTGGATGTGTTGAGGAACGTGTTTTGTTGTTTTCCTATATAGTGGCCATAAATGTCACAATCGGCCAAGAGACTGGGTTGGCAAGACATACACATACATTCGGCAATAGGTCTGGTGAGTAATGTCAGAAGCCCTAATCTTACCCTTAATACAGTCTGAACTCGTGTGACGTACAGTAACACACTTGCCTTGATATTAACACCAGTACACAATGCAGGAGGTGCATGTGGTTTCCTTTTCATTCTTGTCTAATGCTTTGGTGTCACGTGGTCTTCTGTTGAGATATATATTCTATACCTACATATGCGTGTGTATATGTATATGTGTGTGTGTGTGTGTGTGTGTGTGTGTGTGTGTGTGTGTGTGTGTGTGTGTGTGTGTGTGTGTGTGCGTGTATATATATACATATATATATATATATATATATATATATATATATATATATAGATATATATATGTGGACATTATCACACATAAATCTACATGATGGAATGCATGTCCTATACTGTTGAATGCCTGTGCTGGATGATCTGTACATGATAACCTCAGATGTGTGGATATCTGCCATGGCTTAGTGGTAACGCACATTGTCTGTGGTGTGCAGGGTCCCGGTTTTGAGCCGTGCACAGGCCAGTTGTTTTGTTGCTGGAAAGAACAAGGGACATTGAATACGGTGATAGTAAGGTGCTTTTAACCAGTTGTGTGCGGGTCTGCACGACAGTAAGCAGTGGTTATTTTTGGGGAGGCTCAGTATGGGTCATGTAACTATGCATTAAAAGACAATACTATGCAAACGAGGTGGAAAATAGTGAATCCCGTTTATCCCCAGGGTGTGATGCAGATCCCAAGAGTGTATGTGTATAGATAGCCGTGTGCAGGACTCGAATATAGGTGAAAGCATGGGGGGGGGGAGTGTCATGCATACTGTACGTAGATTGGAGCCCTGTGTCTCGGGATTGCTCCTGGCTTAGCAGACCTAAGCTAGGGGTGTGTCTATACCTGCCTACTGCAATTGGGAGAGACAACAGCAGTAGGAGAGTAGTCAAGGTGAACAAGCTGGGCAAACAGGTGATAATTATCACAATTAGCAGATTACAGGCCCAGCCTGGCCTGGAACATTACGATAAAGTGAGCAAGCACCATACTCTTGGGTTTTTCCACACTCTACACCATCGGTGTATACATGCGGGGAAATTTTACAAAACAATCCAACAAAATGAGAAGGGCTGCAGCAGGCAACATAGACCAACATGCGCATGATGCAGAGGGTGGTGAGGATGTGAATGCTGCCAAACAACCCTCAGTGAGGAGACAGAGAAGACTGTAAAGACCTAGGGTAACCTACCAGGGACTACATGAGCTGGAGACAGTGGAGCACTATGGGGTGGACAGAGACCTCCTACAGCAGATTGTTGAGCTGTGCCGGCCACACCTGACACATCGAACAGGCAGAGGGGAACCCATCCCAGTGGATACCAAGGTATGTGTAGGCCTAGGTATACTAGCCACAGGTACCTCCCAAAGCACAACTGCGGATATCATGGGGATCTCACAGGCATCTGCATCCAGGGTATTCCACCAGTTCCTGGATGCCATGTCACCACATGCCAGTGAGCACGTACATTTCCTCAACACATATGTGGTGTTGACCAGCAATATGCGTTGCTTGCACCAAATGGCAGACTACCTGGGGTAGTGGGTGCTATAGCCTGCACGAATATATGCATCAAAGCACCACCTGGTGAGCAGGGTAGGGCCTACACTGACCGCAGGGGCATCCCCTCCATCAACTGCCAGGTTGTATGCGATGCCCAGGGCATTATACTGAATGTGTGTGCTGGCTGTCATGGAAGCTATGACGATTCCAATATATGGCATCTGACGCAGCTTTACCACAGATTTGCCAATATGGATATCCCATACGGTCACCTAATGGGGGATGCAGGGTACCCACTGGAGCCGTGGCTAATGACACCCATCAGAAATGCACACACACCTGAACAACTAGGCCATAATGAGGCACACGCACAGGTGAGACATATAACAGAGCATGTGTTTGGGAAGCTCAGGTCATGGTTCCAGTGTCTGGACACATCAGGTGGAGCCTTGCAGTATTCACCAGCTACATGCACCCAAATTGTTATGATATGTGCTATGCTACACAATATGATCTTGCAGAAATAGCTGCAGTAGGAACAGCATGGGGCAGGGCCACACAGCCCCCCACCAATGCCAAGGTCTGTACAGGCACAGAGTAGGGCCACACAGCCCCCCACCAATGCCAAGGCCTGTACAGGCACAGAGTGACTCAGAGGAGGAACAACCTGAGCCGGACCCAGTAGGTGGAAGGAGGCATGTCCAATATGACCTAGCCTTGGCAAAGAGGCAACGCATAGCATATGCACTGACACAATAGGTACCCAGGGAATGTCACCCTCTCAAGGTAAGTCTATCAACCTACCAACTGGCAGTTGTATTAGAATGTGTTGTTACCTGTAGCTATGGTATGGATGTGAGCATGCAAGGGAAACTGGTGGCCGAATGTTAAGGCAGCAGACAGTAGATGTCCATAGTGGCACCATGACATCTGTAGCACATACCGGGGTCACCATAGTAGCCAGTAGTACACAGGGTGTCATAACCCACTGCTGGTAATGGGCTGAGCATCATGTGTGTCCATACAGACCACACAAGACTCAACCAGCTGGACAGGTGTAGACCAACACAGACAGATGCTGTACTATGGCCTCTGAATATGCCCAATGGATGACCCCCCCCCACAGACAGACTACAGCAGGCCAGGCAGTTGGATGTAGGTTGTGAAAGCTAGGACGTCTGAAACTAATATGTTGGTAATTAAAGCTAAGATCTGGAGTACACTGGTATGCCTCTAGTCAGCATAATAAATAGGTCTACATACTGAAATGGAGTACCTGACATACCAGTACAGTAGTAGCAAAAGTTTACAAGTGTCAGGTGTGCCCCCCTTCCAATGTACACATATACCAACAGTCAGGTGCACCCCCCCCATACTGTGTAGGAATGTGGATACAGTCAGATGTCCCCCCACGCTGTGCAGAAATGTAGAAACAGTCAATGCCACATGACCGATGGATACCCTGCAGACACAGCATGCCACCTGTCAGTGTACAACGCAGAGGTCGGCACCACAGTACTGACTACCTGGACATGTAGCACATGCAATACAGTTGGCCATACTGGGCATGCTCAAACACATGAAGGTATGATGGCAATGTCAGTCAACAACATGCAGAATGGTCATACTGGGTATGCTCACACATGTAAACACAAGACGGCCAGGTCTGCAAACATCAGTGGTTCGGACATATCTGCCGGTACATTGCTATACTGTTGGATGACTGTGTTGTATGGTATTTGTGTGGTACTGTCTATTGTCTATATATTTGCCATGGTGTATTGGTAATTCACATTAGCTGTGTGCGCAGGGTGTTGCTACCAACACTTGCAAAGGACAGTTATTTGTTTGCGGCCAGAACAAGCCCATTGGATATGGAGTGAGTAAGGCACATTGAAGCAGTTTGGAGCGGTTGTGCATGGGTTTGCACGGTGTTAAGCACTGCTGACCTCTGGTTACAGTTTCTGACACTTGGTTAGACTCCACATTTCTTTACCAGTGCAATACTCGCATACTGGTAGCCAAACAAGTTTACACCCGCTCGCTCCCTAACCTGCACATGCACTGACATTGGTGCTTACATGTGTCACTCACGCTGGGTGGGCGCAATCCCTTGTGATGCCTATTACATCGGACTACATGACTACAGTATCGGGTATGGCTGACCATTAGGAGATGGCATGGCATTTGACTGTACGGAATTGGCAGCCTGTCCAGTGAGTTAATCATATTATATGCGTGTTCCTCATACAATCTGCTCCCATCTGGCTGGTACATGGGAACTGATACTCTGCAATGCAGACAAGTAAATGTCTTTTGGGATCCACATCCATCTGCCAGGTCATGCTACCGCATACCTATTGAAGGTTTGCCTCATTTTAAATTGGCCGAGGTGACACTTTAGGAATAACACCTGTCCCACTTTGCGTGGGACATTCCCTCCTTAGGCGTATGTGTCATGCGAAAATAATCAAGACAGCAAATATCCTGATTACAGGACAATATTATATTCTACATTTCTCTAATAGTTGCATGTAACAGATATTGTATATATGACACTTCTAAATGTTATGCGAAGTAGCATAAGGAACTGGACTGCTACTAGACTAAGCTTTTATTTGTGCAAATATGTATAATTCTGTACTATGCACGGCTGTAGGTATGTTCTGACCTGGTACATCTGAAATTTTTATGGAGCAGGTCCCACTTTGGCCATTTGGAAAGGTGGCAACCCTATAGGACCTATATGTAAAGATGTCAGATTTGGCAAGGCAACACATACCCGTAGCCAGTAGAAAATAGACTACTTCACCGGTTTGCATAATTAAAGGTACTTCTTGTAGCATTCATCATCTTCTTTCGGCTGTTCCCGTTAGGGGTCGCCACAGCAGATCACCTGTTTCCATTTCTTCCTGTCCTCTGCATCTTGCTCTGTCACACCAACCACCTGCATATCCTCTCTCACCACATCCATAAACCTTATCTTAGGTCTTCCCCTTTTCCTGTTACCTGGTAGCTTCATCCTTAGCATCTTTTTCCCAATATACTCAGCATCCCTCCTCAGCACATGTCCAAACCAATGTAATCATGCCTCTCTGGCTTTGTCTCCAAACCTTCCAACCTGGGCTGACCCTCTAATATACTTATTCCTAATCCTGTCCACCCTCGTCACACCCAGTGCAAATTTTAACATCTTTAACTCTGCCACATCCAGCTCAAACTCCTGCCTTTTTGTCACTGCCACTGTCTCCAACCCATATAACATAGCTGGTCTCACTACCCTCTTGTAGACCTTCCCTTTCACTCTTACAGGTACTCGTCTGTCACAAATCACTCCTGACACTCTTCCCCACCCACTCCATCCTGCCTGTACTCTCTACTTCACCTCTCTCCACACTCACCATTACTCTGAACTACTGACCCCAAGTATTTAAACTCATCCACCTTCGCCACCTCTACTCCTTACATCCTCACCATTCCTCTATCCTCCCTCTCACTCACACACACACATATTATGTCTTAGTCCTGCTGACCTTCATTTCTCTTTTCTCTAGAGTATATCTCCATCTCTCCAGGGTCTCCTCCACCTGTTCCCTACCCTCACTACAGATCACAATGTCATCTGCAAGCATTATAGTTGCTAATACTGTTTCTTATAACATCTATGTGTTTAAGATACAACATAATCATTTTATTCAACCACTACATACAATATATTGATTCTTTGCCCTAAATCACAGGCCATGTGCCATACTAACATTTATTTTGCAGGACACAACTGCCCAAAGGGGAGTGTTCCTCACAAAGGTGAACAGGTGGTAATCCCAACCTATTATGCTATCATCTACCTAAGGTAGTCGACGGAATAAGTGCTTTCCGTCACTAGCAGACCTCACATACGAATGGGGGAGAATGAACACTGAATCAGGGACACTGCATAACACCCTCAGGGACACATTTAGATGATTGGTACTAATAACCTGACACATTGACAGTACCAGAGCATATGTATTCATACACATTTGTCGAGGTACATGCTGTTTATGACTCATACATGCTGTCATTAGTCATTACGTGTATTCCACCACCTGTCCACCTAATATCACTAGTTCTGGAAGGGTTTAGTTGGGACTGTGTTAGATTCTGATTCGTAATCACGGACGTCCATGATAATCAGTTACAGTTCACTGATATAGTCCCTATGTGTTCCCCAATGGTTTACGGACTATCCAGTAAATGTGCTCTTAAGATTTGGGAGGTATGGACGTCTGCTATATCCACATAGGAATATTAATTACTTCCACAGGGCAGGCCTAATACATCTCTGCCAAACAACACCTGCATACTTAGGCCCATGATTGCATACCCATGATTCCCCTACCTGACACCC
>NC_056727.1:388637302-388767302 GCF_019279795.1 Protopterus annectens | reverse complement strand
GCCCTACACACATTTTGTCCCACCTCGTGTATTCACAGTGTCTCCCGCCATTTATATTTGCACATACGTGCCTTTCCTGGTGTTATGGATTACGGCCACTTGCGGTTTACAAGTTTGGGTGGTCCCAACATGGACTACATTCCGTCTGTGTGTAATGTAGATGTAGCAGTTCAACGATGTTATGCCCAGTGGTAGAACCCTGCCTGTGGTGTGAATAGTGGTGCTCTGCTCACTCTTGGGCAGCTTTATCTGACATACGCTGCAAGCACTATATAATACCTTAGTTGCTCTCGATTCCCTTCACAGCTCTTGTGTATGCTTTATTCTTACAGCGTTCATTCTTCATATATATATATATATATATATATATATATATATAGATATATATATATATATATATATATATATATATATATATATATATATATATATATACATATATATATATATATATATATTTCATGTCTGTGGATATATAGCTATACACACACACACATATATATATATATATATATATATATATATATATATATATATATATAAATTACATCTGTACATAAAAACATACATTTGCTATGCTGGCAGCTGCTTATACCCGCGCAGGCACACTCGCATATGCTTACTGTGAATTACATATTTTTACTGCCGCTTATTTGTGCTTAAGTGTGCCTTATTCATTATCACAGTACCACTTTGATTTAAGGAATCCGGTTAATGGCCCCATGCAAAACACACATTCACCTTTACATGTTGAAATGTTGGCTTTACAGCACATCGACATTCATTCCACAAGGAAAATGATATGTGCTATAGTCGAACTTGAACCGGGAATGCCTTTACGTTAGGCAGATGCTCTAACCACTACACTATTGGTGCTCTGCTTCATTTATATGTATACCCATGGTTCACAGTTACCCGAAAACACACCTCAACACTTCACTTACACAGCAGGCAACCATTCCCCTGCTGGGAAAACCGCAGTACTACACATGCACCATTCCCTATTCCCTACTGCTCTGGACCCATGCTGCATATTTACTCACTCTGAGGATATTCAGAACTCCCAAGCTTATAGACCTGGCACATACGTATGTTTGATTGTCAGGGTGTTCATGTGGTCATCCGGGTTTAGGCTTGTCCGACTGGAGACAGGAACAGTCCTGTACCCGTTTGAAAGTCAGAATTAGCACGTGGATAGAGTTAGTCCCAGTGTTGCCATTCTACCTGTGTTTACAGATGCAGGGGTTTGCCCACCTCTGACTGGCTTGATATGTCAGCACTACATAATATGGGGTGGGGGTGTTCTCCTGGTGTTTCCCTTCACATTCGTTATGACTGCTTTATTATGACCATGTTCATTTATATATATATATATATATTATACATACACATGCATATGCACCTACATACCTATTTACATTTCCCATACTGTTGAATGTCTGCTGTGCATCCCTGCTGGCTTCACCTCCCTATATCCGATGGACATTATTCTGGCCATCACATAAAATTAGCGGCCCTTGCATGACTTGGACCCAGAAACAGACACACCTTAGTCATCGGTTTGACCACTTTCGCATGGATGGTAACTAGGATATATGACTTCACTACAGGTATTCAACAGTACTGACAACAAATGTGACAGTTGGTTGGTGTACATATGTGTATGGACCTCTCAACCACTCCGGGACTAATTTCAACAGTAACAGGGACAAGGCAGAGACAAATCAGGGACAATCACAGACACTTTTAAAATATTAGTACTATTAACTTGAAACGTTGACAGAATTAAAGCATATGTATTAATACTTATTTTCTGAAGTAGAAAACGTCTGTTACTCTTAATTATTGTCATTATTCATTCATTGTAATTCACCACCTTTACTCCATAGGTCACTGGTTTTAGTGGGGATTAAGAGGCTGGCCAGTTATTGTGCAAATGCTCTGACCATTGGTAGGGTTGCCACCTTTTTATATGGCCAGGATGGGATATATTCAGGACACACCAGTTTTTCAGGCCAACACATACCCATGGTCAGTACAGGGTTTAGAACTTTACTTATTTTCCTAGATGAGAGCTTATTCTTGTAGCAGTTTAGTTGCTTATTCTGTTTCTTGTAAGATTTATGTATTTTACATACAGAAATAACTGCTTTATGCAACTGTTACATGAAATATGACACATAAATATTTCCTACAATCACAGGACATTTGCCATTGTATTATTTTTGGTCAGGACACACCTACCCAAACAGGGACTGTCCCTCACAAAGTGGGACAGGAGATACCCTGCTTACGTCAGCACCTTAATCACCATATATCCAACTGCCACTATGCGAATGTGTAAAGTATATATTCTTGATAATGCATGTGGGGAGCTGTGCATCACGGTCAGGTGTTTAATCCCGGGTAGTAGGTTCTGCATGACCGGCTGGAGGCTGAGCAGTATTGTGAACCACTACTGCACATACAACCTGTGTCCAGATTTCTACAGGACTGGACATCGTGTCATGACACCAAGTCTGATGTTTACACAGGATACTTATCCCATGAGGGATATCCAAAAATTGAACAGAGCAATAAACTTCGATATTTTTGGATTTACGAAAATGTGATAGGGTTATACATGCAAGGGATACATAGTTTGCAATCCTGAGACTGCCTAGGGTGAGACTGCCTACTAGATATGAGTAGTGGTCAGTATGTGCAGATATGGCTGCGCCATGCTAGCAGCCCGTGTATGGCTGGATTTGGTGGACGTTCAGGAATGGGGGGGGGGGTTGTGTGCTGTAGAGGGGATGATGGGTATCCAATTATGCATCCAGGTGTGTTGTGGTTGGTTGGCTCAGTTCAGTCCAGACCATTATGTGGGTATGTGTCAGTGACGTTTCTGTACATGTGTATCGCACACTTTAATATTCATATGTTTCTGGGATTGTGTTCTACAGTATGGCCTGTCAGATTGTATTGCGGATGTGTATGTTTGTTCTTTGTGTTTCTTTCTGATTCACCCACTGCTCCCTCATACACCTCCAGTTCACCTATTGTGCATCCAATACAGTCTCCCCTTGGCGAATTATTACATTACCCATCCCCCCCACACACATATTCCACACACTCCATCCATCCCTTCTCTGGCTGATGACCCATGGCATGGTCAAGGGAACACATTACACTACATATCTCTGGTACGTGTATGGTTGTGAAGACTACCGTAGCATTTTTCACCTTCCACACACTGTACATCACGCACATAGGTACACGCAAATACATATATTTCATGACATGGTAGGTAGATCCGGGTAATACCCGTTCATCTTTGGCCCATCCTGACAAGGACGACTTGGACCACAAATGGGCAGAATTTGGGCGAATGCTCTGACCATTGGTAGGGTTGCCACCTTTTCATATGGCCAGGATGGGATATATTCGGGACACACACACCAGATTTTACAGGCCAACACATACCCATGGTCAGTACAATGGATAGTACTTTTGTTTTATGCCTAAATGTAAGTTTACTATTGTAGTAGTTTAGCTGCTTCTTCTGTTTCGTTTACTTGCTTATTCTGTTTTTTGTAACATGTAGGTATGTTACATATGGAAATAACTATTGTAAGTGACTATTACATAAGATGTGGGACATAATTATGTCCTACGATCGCAGGATATTTTATATTTATAATGGTTTGGTATGGACACAACTGCCCAGAGGGGGACAGGTGGTAACCCTGACCATTGGGCTAGACTTAGCTATTGGCGGTGTGCTAACACAATGCGTTTCACTTCCACTTGGTATAACTATCAACACTACAATAGAATACAGACACGGGGTTTTAAATGTCATTTGTTCGAGAGATGAGGACTCAATATTCAGCTACGTGCATTTGTGTTTGCTTCTTATTTTTGTGTTCGCAGAACTGTCTTGCATGCTTTGCATACTTTTAAGTATCCACGGACACTGACAGGTGTGATTACTATTGGAGGCAGGCTGTACTATTCAGCATTTTACGTTGCATGTAAACAGCCAACATGTCCATGCCCCATGCACTCACGCACGTTTCCTATGCACGTGGATGTGGAGGCAGCACGTCTTCATTAATATGCATATGGCGCTATTGCGCCATCTCTACGCCGCACGGTTGGCGCAAGCCTAACGCCATCCTTGCACCGAGCTTCATGAATCCCGGGGGTTATCTCCACACTTCATTTTATGTATTTTAATGAATGTTATGTCCTTTTCCAAATTCCTTAATAACTACCTCAGTGCATACTTCTCTGAAACTTGAGATAAAATATAATTCTTTTGAGAATGAATTCTGGCTCATATCTGAAAATGGCCACCTGTACCAGTGCACATACTAAGCTAACATAACAAAATTAAAAAAATAAATAAATAAATAAACTAAAACATTGGAGCTTATAGTGTTATTCTAGTAGTACCCTCCTAATTTAGGCAGACTATAAACTAGCATCCTTCACCTGCATTTCAAAGACTTCAACTATATAAATCTTGTCACATTTTATAATAAAGGTGCTACATTCTTTTACTGTAACATTGCCTCAGATATGACTGTAGCAGTTAAGAATAAAAAGGAGTTCTATTCCTACTTCGATGAGTGCAATACACTGTTTATCCCAACCACATCAAGGTATAATGAGAAATTAAAAAAAAAAACTTGATTGTCCACTGACATAAATAAACTGTACAGCAAGTCATCTGGCCCTCAGAGCAAAGCTAATATAAACTTACATTTAAAAAGATACAATTAGGTCCTCAAAAGTAGACCATGAATTTATATTGGCAGTTAAGCAAAACACAACTATAAAGCCTTCTTTAGCTATGCCATGAAACAGGAAACTAAGAAATAACACCCACCACTGTTCCAAATGTATTCACAAGAATAGAACCAACTCTGAACCAGTAGACATTGCCAACATCCTAGAAATCACATTCACTACTAATTTTATTCCTCAGACAATCATCCAAAGCCCACTTTTCCCTGATTCCCCCCTCCCCCCAATTATCACCAAAAGAAATGCACTGAAGGTGCAAGTCAAGACCAAACATACTTCCTTTATGTGACCTGATCATATATGCCTTGCTGTCTAATAAGCAGTACTAAACATGCCTTTGCTGAACCCCTCCCTAAACTATTTAATCCAAGCATAACCACAATCTTTGTCCCTGAAGTTTGAATCACAGAGGTGGTAACGCCAATCCATAAGCGTGGCCCCACCATTGACCTTGGCAACTATAGACCTATCAGCCTAACAAGTCCCATCAGTAAGGCAGTAGAACACTTTATAACTGACTTGCTTAACCATGCAGTGCCATTAAGAATCTCATTGAGCTAGACCCACAGCAGTCTGATTGTGTCAAAGGTAGATTCTGCTAAAGAACCTGGCTATATTTTCTTTAAAGGGTATCATAAGCTGTGGACAATGGTCATGCCATCCAAACAGCATACCTTACCTTATCTATAGGTTTTGTCATGATCCCACATGCCAAATAGTTAGTAAGATTGAGGCACTGCATATAAACCCCTGTGTGGTAAGGTAAACAGAAAACTGTCTGGAAGGCATAACCCATATGGAGAAAGTGACAAAGGCTTCATCTGAGAAGGATGAAGGTGAAAAGTGTCAGTCCTCTGGTATCAGTTCTGGGACCCGTGTTGTTCTGTATATACGTTTCTGACCTGCAGTCAGCTGAGACTTTTGGCTGATAAAATTTGCAGGTGACTACAAACCAAGAGTCATTTAAGTCCCCTCTGATGCCCAGGCCCTATAGTAGAACTTATATTAGTGAATACATATTGAACTAGAAATGGGCTCATATCAGATGCTAAGAAATTGCAATTCAGTCACATTTGGCAGACAATCCCTCTCATCAGCTTACAACATAAATAACATGAAATGTTGTTAGGGAACTTAGACAAAATGAAATGTTAGGGACCTCAGAACTAGGGTTGATACCACCCTCTTTCAACTATAAAGTAACATCACACAGTTATTCTACATCAGCCAGAGTCCCTTTGTGTTGGCCTGGACTTCTGAAAAGTAGACGCTGAACAGGAGAGGGCCTAGTACTGATCCCTGTGGAACGCCATTTATAACTGGTTGGTAGTCAGATTTAGAGTTCGCTACTTTTATAGTGTGGGTTCGATCAGTGAGCCATTTGGCAACCCATCTCGTAACATAAGGGTTTATGCCTAGTTTAGTGAGTCTATCTATGATTCCTGAGTGAGGTATGGTGTCGAAGGCCTTTGCAAGATCTAGGTAGGCTGTCTGAACTTCCTTGCCCTCATCCACAGCTCTAGTGACAGACTCGAAAAAGTTTATCCAAAAGTAATTACATTAAGTACAAGATTAAATGCTATTATCCTTACGTTTTCCCAACATGATTCAGTCCAGAAACAGCAAGTATATATTTAAATGCATCATTCTTTTGTTCTGTTTTAGAAAAAGTATTTTGCTACAATGGGAATATTTCTGGCTTAAGATTCTGGTACAGAATCCACAGATGTATTGTGCTACAAATGCATAAAATCCTGGTACCTACCTAATCAAAGAGTACTCTATAAATAAAATCATATCACTTAGAAGTTACTTAAATGACATACTTTACTGAATCATTTTAACATTTTATTTTATAAATGCCATATAATAATATAACTAGTTCAAAAGCACAAATCACAAGGGAAATAAGAGCACTGAAGCCTGAACTCATACAGTCAGCTCCTTATTCTCCTTAATTGATAGAAAAAAGTACTTTGAAAACAGAAGCATAACTGGCTCAACCAACACCATGTGTCAGTTACTCAGTCTGTGTGTCCAACTACCCCACTCCCCAGCTCTTCAAGTAGAGAAAAGCAAACAACAAAAATAAAAAGAGAAACAAATCTTTTATTTTTTAAACTGTAGCACCTTTCACAGAGAACTCCAGCCCTGTATTTTAAGCAGCTCATTGCTAAGGTGATAGGTTGCCATTGGTAAATTGTTAGGTTTAATTAGCTGGAATTACCTTCAGAATAAAAATCAATGCAAACATCAACTACAATGGATGCTGGTGTTCATATTCATTAAGTGCTGCCATTAGTTAGTGTTTTCTTTTTATAGCCAGGCATTTCACCAAACAGCTTTGAGTTAAACTGACTTAGCATCAGATTCTTGTATATAGTAACCTTGTGCCTCATGGTATTTGTACTTTTCCTTATTTGAGCAAGACAGCCGTGAGAACAGACAAAAATGTAAAGTGTCTTAGCTCTACATGAAGAAAAAAAATTCTTACTCAGTAGAAAACTTTTCTTTGTCATGCAGCAAAAGTAACTTTCAATTTACTAACTGCATTCCATCATCCACCGTCCAGATAATTGCTCTGCACTCAAAAACTTAGTAAAGCCTTGCTCTAACTGCAGAACCATAAGATCTTCTGAAAACCTCCTACTGAAAGTCATTTAGTCCAAAAATAGTTTTGGGGATTCTCTGTTCTCCAACAAAATATCAAAGTCCTGAAATTCCGTCCCTCAACACATAATAAATACATCTAACAAATCCACATTTAAATTATTCCTCAGGGAACACTTAACCAACAACTGGCTTTGCTCCTGCACAAATCCAGGCTCACCATACTATGCTGTCTCTCACAGGTCTCTAAGTCTACTACTACTACAACCTAAGAGCACAATTTGTGTGAGATGCAATTACATTAAAAACCTACAGTCAATGCTCATTCACAAGCCAGTATATCTGGCACCAAGAAAGCTGTCAACACAAATGCTACATCTCAAACACCACCCACACCTACACAACACACACACACACATATGTGGGGGCCCTCACCAAAAACATACTTAAAAAAAAGAGATCTCAGAAGCAAAAACACACGTGAACTCCACAGCCCATCACAACACACATAGTCCACACACCTGTGTCTCCCAGCCACTAAGGCCTAACCATAAACCCAACATACTAGTCATAGGAGACTCCATTGTGAGACACACAGATGTGTCCCTCACCAGGCTGGATAAGGAGAAAGTCATAGTTAAATTTTTGTCAGGTGCCAGAATCCACTATATCACATATGCAGTCAAATCTCTCAACAACATGTATTGTTACAACTCTGTCACATTCCATGTTGACATGAATGACTTGAGACATATGTCCCTGGACTATATGAAGAGAGATATGATCGAGCTCGCTGAATATGTGTCCCAGGTAGGTATGTCCCTAGCCTTAATCAGCATTCTACTCACTCAGAATGATGCCTCAGTACAATGGTGTCATTCTAAGGAGATCTATTACCTGACAGTCTGGGAAGCCATGATTGACAGACCACGATGCTTTGCCAGAGATGGCTTGTATCTGTTTCCCTTGGACTTCAGGCTTCTGGCAAAGGCTCTTGCCACCCCCATAGTGCCTTTTTTAGGCAATGCCATGAGGTCAAAACTACCAACATGAAAATGTTATCAAAATGAAAATTAAAGGTCATGCTGCTAAATGCTAGGCATCTGACATGAAACTGCACTCATTGCAAGCATTCTTAACCCTGAAAGATGCTGACATTTGTGCAGTCACAGAAACCTGGTTCAAAGTTGTGAAGAGATCCCACCCCAGCCATACCAGGTTACTCATCCTATAATACATCAGATCCCAAACTGTGGACAGCAAAGCAAAATGAAGTGGAATTTCAATATTTATATTAAATACATGCACACCTCAAGGCAGGTCAAACAGTATGACGTACAGAAGACACTCCAGGTGCAGTTAACCATTGACAAGACCCCTATTCAAATCATAGCTCCCAACTTTGACTCAAGATGCCCACTCCACCTATCTGCACCTCTTCAAATCTATCAAGATTCAACCTTTTATCCTGATCCTGGGTGACTTTAACTATGCAACCATAGAGTGGAAGAATTACCCATGCCAAAACACAAATGCCCAGAGATTCTCTGACTTTGTCAATGCAAATGCCTTGGAACAGCCGGTTGACACCATCAAGAGGTAATAATATCCTGGACTTGGTGTTAACTAACATGAGTAACCACTGCAGCATCCCTACAGTGTCATCCTCCCTGGTAAGATCCAACCACAAAGAAGTCAATTTTGAAGTCACCATTTCCTCCAACAACACCCCCCCCCCCCCCCCAGCTAGAGTCAAACAAAAAAAAAACTTCTCCGAAGCTGATTACAACCTCCAGAGGGAAGGTGTAAACAGCTTCACACCCCCCTCCATAGGAACTAGCACAAATGTCCAAACCTACACCAAAGTACTACACGAGCATTTATATAGCTGCATCTAATCAGGAATACCCAACAGGACAAAATCCTCCTCCTCAAGGAAGAGTAAACTAGTCTGGTGGAAATCTGAAATAAACAAACTCTATAATAAAAAGGAAAGAAATTGCTGTCCAGGAATAAGAAGGAGTAGGTGTCTAATTGGAAGGAATCTCTCCTTAGTCTGAGCAAGCAAATAGGAGCACTAGTGAAATCCTCCAAAGCAAGCTTCAAGTCCAAACTGGTCACATCTACTAAGGACAGTCATAAATTCTTCTTCACATATATCCACAGTCTCAAAGGAAGCACTAACATCTGCACAGAACTGGAGGACAAAATCACCACTTACACAAATGCAGTAGATATAGCCGACTTGCTGGCAGACAGGTTCAGCAAAAGCGTCACCCATCTCTCCCTCCCATCAGTAAATCAGAACATCCCTGGCACCTGCCCCCTTACCATTATCTCTAGGGAGAAAGTAATCACTGCCCTTTCAAAGGCAAAAAAATACAGTCTCCATGGGATACGATAAGATCCCAGCCTGCATCCTATATGAACTCAGGTAGGAATGTGTAGCACCATTAGGCACCCTATTCAACCAAAGCCTGAATACCGGCTTTGTCCCAGCCGAGTAGATACCAGCTACCGTCATCCCTTTGCACACAGGTAGAGCATCCCCTGATCCAGGAAATTATAGACCATCAGCCTAAATAGCCTGATCTGCAAGGCCATGGAACAGATTACCATGGAACTCATTAACAAGGACATTGGAAATATAAACGCACTCGATCCCACACAGTTTGGCTTCATCAAGGGAAGGTCATGCCTGTTAAACTTAGTCGAATTCTTTGAGACAGTCAACAAAGCCATGGATAATGGGAAGACGGTGCATACCGACTACCTTTACCTGGCCAAAGCCTTTGATAATATTTCCCACTCAGGTATAATAGATAAATTCTCTTAACTAGCCATCAATCTCTGTGTTACCAGATGGGTAGCAAACTGACTCACTGATAGAACCACCTAGTCAAAATAGGAAGCCACCTCAAGCAGTAGACCCATAATGAGCATCGTACCCCAGGGATTGGTCTTGGGGCCTCTGCTTTTTTGGGTTTTACTTTTCTGAGGTGCAGGCCAAAAACAGTGGGCTATGGCTGAACAAGTTTACAGATGACTGAAAGCTGGGAGCTGTCATCAATTCCACTAGTGATGTGAACATCCTCCAAGAGGGTCTCACCCAAACAAATGACTGGTGCCAGAAACTTGGCCTCAAACTGAATGCCAAAAAATGCATCATCATCCACTTTGGGGGAGAGTGAAATCCCCACAAATTATCACATTGATAACAAGGTTCTAAGCATGCAGTCAAACGTGAGGGACTTGGGCACCCAGGTTGATAGCAACCTGACTTTTGACCACCATATTGCCTCCAGATAGTCTGAAAGCCCTGTCCTTCTACTCAGTCTCATACAGACTCCTCAGATGTGACCTCTGTCTGGCATACAAACCATTCTCAGGTCCCACCTTGATGGGACTGCTGCATATCCACAAGCCAATCTCAACTCGTGTAACCCACATGCGAGACCTCATCCTGGTCTGTGACATTAGCAGGATTTGTTGGTGGGACAGATTTGTGCCCCAGAAACTCCCCCTTCTGTGGAACAGACTCCCTCTCCACATCAAGCAGAGTACCTCATTATCCCTTTTTAAATGCAACCTGGACAACTGGATGTAGAACAAAAAATACACCCTTGGGATTCCACCTGTGTCCCTTCTGGACAAGGGCATTGGGTTCTGACTTGTCAGAACATAGGACAAATTCTTGGCTAGGTTTGTAAAGGCCTGAGGGCCAATAGCCTAGTAACCTCCAATGATCATATGATCCTAATCCTGTCTCCACCAACTACCTATATCACCTCTATCTGATTAAATATAATGCTATGATATTGCCAAATACACTATTGATTCATATGTTCATAGGTGTGTAGTAGGCCAATAGCCCCGGAGCCTTTTCAAGCCTAGCCCATAGAAGTGCCCTGGCATCATGTTGCCATTAGTTCCCAGTGCCTCTATCAAGCAGAGCCACTGGAGTGATCCCCGGGGTGAACTGTCTATTTCCCATCCACTCATCAAGATTTCTCTTGAAAAGGGCCAGTGATGTGCTCTGCTTGACATGTATAGGAAGTCTATTCCAGAGCATGGTCAGTCTCTGGGTTATGAACCTGTCCCTCCAGCATGTTCTGTTGATTGTGGTAATGAGGTCGCAGTCCCTGAAGCATGTGGTGCAGATGGATTGGGATTTCTTTAGGTGCAACATTTCTAACAAGGCTGGGCCAGACATGGCTTTGAAAGTCAAGCAATGATTGCCTCTTAACAGACAATATGAGACAGAGAAAAGCTGGTGTTTTTTGAGTCTGTCCATGTAGAGCATGTGTTTAAGGCCTAGGATCCTCTTCATGAGGTACATTTGTGGCCTTTCCAGATGTTGCAGGTGTTTAGTGAGGTACATGCCAAATGGGGCATTATACCCGAAGATTGGTCTAATGAGGGAAGAGTAGAGAGATAGGATGACCTCTTTCTTCCTGGATGCAAAACCCTCAGTAATGGGATGTGCCACATAAAAGGACTTTCTGACCACAGTGGCAATGGCAATGTGGTGGTTGAAGGAGAAATTGCTGTCGACCTGTGTCCACAGATCTCTTATAACACCTTCAGTGCTGTTCAGTGGGCTACCATCAATATGGTAATTAGTGGGAACTGAGTTTTTCCCAAAGGGAATGACGATGTATTTTTTTTTTACATTAAGATTAAGCCATGGTTTCAGCACCAGTGATTGGTCTCAGTGAGGCCTTTCTGTAGGATGTCTACATCACTTGGGGAGTTAATAATGGCTCCCAGCTTGCAATCATTGGAGAACCTGGTCAGCTAGAGTCCCTCCATGTTGGCCTGGACTTCTGAGAAGTAGATTCCAAACAAAAGATAACCCAGGACCGAACTCTGTGGGACTCCACTCGTGACTGGTCAGCAGTCTGACTTGGAGTCTGCTACTTTCACACTGTGGGTTCTATATGTGAGCCAATTTGCAACTCAACTAGTGATATATAGTTTGATGCCTAGTTTGGTGGGTCTATCAATAATTCCTGGGTGGGGAATGGTATCAAAGGCCTTGGCCAGATCAAGGTAGGCTGTATGAACTGCCTTGCCCTTATCCACAGCTCTGGTGACTGACTCAAAGAAGTCAATCAGTTTGAGCAGGCATGATCTACCCTTCACAAAATCAAACTGCATGGGATCCAGAGTTTGGGGATTCCCTATATCCTTGTTAATTAGGTCCATGATGATGCGCTCCATAGCCGTACATATAAGACAAGTCAGGCTAATGGGGCAATAATTCCCAGGGTCTGTAGTCACTCCTCCTTTATGGAGAGGGATAACTGTAGAAGAGCACCATTCTGAAGGGACATAGCCTCAGGTAAGGCTGTGATTGAGCAGGTCACACAGGTGTGGTGCCAGTTCATTTTGTATTTCATGTACAACATATCCAGGGATATTGTCAGGTCCCATGAAAGCTGTATTCTTGGCCTTGAACAATGCAGCTTTAACCTGTGCTGCAGTAATGCTGGGTGCTTGGCATTCTTCTGGTATTGTAATTGGTCCTTTAGGTGGGGAGAAAGGGGAAACATTGGCAATGAATCTGTCTGCCAGTATATTGGCAATATTTGTTGGCTCAATATAGGAGGTACCATTGTGCAGTAACTCAGAGCAAATCTGGGTATTGCCATGGAGATTCTTGATATAACTGTAGACGGCTTTGTAGTTGATTTTAGTGTCTGCCGCAATTCTGCCTTCATAGCTAGCTTTAGAGGTTTTGATGAGGGATCTCAACTTTTTGTTGAGGCTAATAAGGGAGTTTTTCCAGTCTTGGAACTTCACCTTTTTCTGCAACAGTTTCTTCCTTCTGTTGTAGAGTTTGTTAATGGCAGGGGACCACCAGATTGGCTTCCTTTTTTTGGAAGAGAGTGTCTTGGTTCTGTTGGGTATGGCTAGTTCCATGCATTTATATATATGCTCATAGAGTGCATTGGTGTATGATTCGGCAGTCATGCACCTATTTTCTATTTGCATGGGTACTGTGAAGTTAGCCGCCTCTGTTTTTAGGAGCCCAAAGTCAGCTTTGGAGAAGTTTTTCATGGTGGTTACCTTTGCTGGTGGTTTGGGTGAGATGTAGATTTCCATGGTAATTAGTTTGTGGTCAGATCTAACCAGGGAGAAGCTGACTACTGGTGTTGAGCAATGGTTGCCCATGTTATTAATAACTAGGTCAAGGATGCTGCTTCCTCTAGTGGGGGTAACAATGAGCTGGTCCAGCGCATTGGAATTAATGAACTCCAGGAAGCGTTGGGCAAGTGTTTTGGTGCATGAGTAGTTTTCCCAGTTGATGGAGGGGTAGTTGAAGTCACCCAGTATGTGAGTGTTGGGTTGGACCCTAACAGTTTCCAAGGTGCTTAGGAATGTGGAATGAGAGTCTTGGTTCATGGTTGGGGACCTACAGAAGGCTATGACCTGAATTGCCTCCTTACCCACTGTTAGTTGTACCTGAAGTATCTCTGATGCGTTATGCTGGGCTACTAGTCTGGAGGTGTGCATATCCTTTATGAATATGGACACACCACCACCTTTGGAGCTTCATTCCATTTTCTGGGGCCAAACGGTGTGGAATGAGTTATCCCCTGGTAGCGCAGGGGTGCTTTCTGCTGCTTTAAACCAGGTCTCCATTACAACACAAATATCGATGTTCTCCATTTTGAGGAGTGCTTCGAGTGAGTGCATCTTGAGATTTAGACTTCTAGCATTGAGCAGCATGACTCTCAGATTGCATTTATTTATAGCTGTTACGGTGGTAATTTGGTCTTTGGAACACAGCCTAAAAAAGGCACTATAGGGGTGGCAAGAGCCTTAGCCAGTATCCAGAAACCTAGGGGTGACAGATGCAGGCCATTTCTGGCAAAGTATCAAGGTCTGTCAATCATGTCATCCCAAGTAGACAGATACTGGATCCCCTTAGAATGACACCAGAAACTTAGCCAATTGTTGAAGTCAATCATTTTCTGCTTGCACTGCAGTGTCATTTTGGGTAATGGTAGGATGCTGCGCAGGGCTAGGGTCATACTTGCCTGGGCCACATAATCTGAAAGCTCCTCCATGTCTCTTTTCATGTAGTCCAGGGAGGTACGTCTCAGGTCATTCACACCCACATGGACAAGGACAGAGTCATAATTGTATTTGTTGTGGAGTGACTTGAGTGCATGTGTTATGTGTCAGATCCTGGCATGAGGCAGACAGCTGACTGTTACCTTCTCCTTATCCAACCTAGTGAGTGGAACATCAGTGTGCCTCACTATCGAGTCACCTATGATTAGTGTATTGGGCAAGCTGCTTTGCCTTAGGGGCTTAGGTTGAGGGGCACATTGTGTAGGTGAGCTATGTGTCTTGTGATTTGTGCTGTGTCGTGGTGGTCGAGTGCGTTTCTGATTTGGAGGTCTCTGCTGTTTGAGTTGATTTCTATTGAGAGCCTCCACGAAGGTGGGTGTGTGGATTGTGTTTTTATGTGAGAGCTGTGATGGTGGGTGTTCTGGAGGGCTATGTGTTCCATGTGGTGTGGTGCAGGTGTTGACCTTCTCCTCTTGACCAACTATTCCATTCTTGGCTGGAGACTGCATGTTTTCCAGTTTGGACATATAAGTGCATCTCTCACAAGTCTGAGTGTTGGGAGGTAAGAGGAGAGGGTTGTCTGTGTCCATGAGGCAGTTACTATACTGCCTCAGAATGCCCAGGTTCACCAAGTTAATAGGAGAAAGCATAGGGAACTGATCTTTAGACATGCCAGGAGGGATGGACATTATTAATAAGTACTGGAGCTGTTTCATTTAGTGTTGTTAGCACTTATGTGTGCTACAATAACTGCTACAAGAAACCAGATAAAGTGCTAGGCGAATAAGCTAGTTAAATGCAAGAGAGAAGAAAACTAGCAAGATCTAAAGAAAAACTTGAAGAGCAGACTTTCTGGCACCCCTAATAGTTTACTCTAGCTTAGTGGCGCTGCACGGCACACAAACCCGTGCAAACATGGGCTTTTAAAACAGAAAGTTGAAAGGGAGCTAGAAACCACTCCTCTTGTGGTAGATAGGCTACCTAGTGCTTACCACTCCCACTGATAAGCTGAGAGGCTTCCCTCTAACACAGAAAAAACAACAGTTCCAAGTGTCAAACCTATGATCCTGAACAATATAGTCAGAGGAATGTACCACTACACCATCTTAGCAGTTGTGATATGTTTATTGTATAGAAGAAATATATTGGAGCTTTTCTCCCTGGGGCTCCGCTGAAAATGGGCTTCTGCCCAGTTAGACTTTCCCAGTAAACAAATGTAAAATAAATAAATAAAATAAATAAATTAATTAAAAATATATGTTTAGTGAGCCTGAAAAATAAGAGAATGCAAACCTCACAGCTTCTTTAATCAAGAATTCTGTACAAAGCCAACAATAATGGGGGGAGGCAAAGATCAACACAATCAGGGTTAATGCTTAAAATAACTCAAATTCACTTAAAAAATTAGTAGAACAAAGGCTTTCCATTATCATGTACTTGTGAAGAATGAGAAATATGAACTGTAAATCCTGGCTTTAATGACATACTGTAATCTGTAGTTATTTAACAGAAAATAAAACTGTTTTCAGTGACAGCAAAAATATATGAAAAAATCTGGGACATTTTGCAAAACCAGGGACAGATGAAAGGAATGTGTCAGTTTCAGTACCTTGCATTATGTATATTTTTTCACAGGTTTATATATGTATAGTAGGTTAATGACAGCTAGGGCCTTTACAAGCTTAGCCATGCAACTCAAATATGTCTCATGAGTCATTTTGGCTTTGAGGTTATTTTAAGGGGTGTCCATATGAAACATAGTTATCAGATCAAGGGTGAATTTTTGATTTGCTATCTACTGGTTCAGGTTGCTCTTGAATAGGATTTGGGGAATGGCTCTGCTTCACATGGATGGACAGCCTATTCCAGAGAATGAGAATTCTCATATATATATATACCTGTCCCTCCAACATGTCTTATTTAAGTTGCAAGTAATCTAGTAGTTATGGTGTTGTTCATTTTATGGCTATGCAAAAGGCTGATCAGAGCAGGATCCAAGGATGCCTTATATGACAGACATAAATCGCCTCTCAGCCATCTGTGGGAAACAGAGTACAGAGGCAGCGCTTTGAGGCAATCTACATAGGACATTGTATTTACTCCCTGTATTCTTTTTATGGCAGACTTCTGTGGATGTTCCACTTGTTTCATGTGCCCAATCAGGTACATACTGAAGGAGGTGCAATACTCTAGGATGGGTCTGATGACAGCTGAGTAAATGAGTACAGTGGCATGATGACTTCCCTGGACCTAGATGTCATGCCCTTACTTATAAGTTGAATGACACAGAATGCTTTTCTTACAATCTTAGACACATATTGGTTGAAAGTCAGGTTACAGTCTATAGGAGTCCATAAATCTCAGCCTACTGTGTCTACTTTTAAGAGTGTTTTATCAATGAGACAGTTTTCCTGGCTACCCAACTTTCCAAAAAGTACTGTTATGCTGAATTTTAAGCCATGGCTTTGGCCCCAGTCATTTGTCTGAGTTAAACCTTCCTGTAAGATTTTTGTCATCTAATTGATCATAATGAGGCATGTGAGGTGTTCACATTTAAGTGTGTGTGTGTGTGTGTGTGTGTGTGTGTGTGTGTGTGTGTGTGTGTGTGTGTGTGTGTGTGTGTATGTGCGTGCATGTATGTGTGTGTGTGTGTGTGTGTGTGTGTGTGTGTGTGTGTGTGTGTGTGTGGGTGCAGAGATTATAAAATAGTTACAAAATCTATATTTTGTTTGTAAAATATGACCTCCAACAACAATTACATATCCTATATTGACTTTATAAAGTAAGACAGAGAAACTATTTTAAATCAAAATATTTAAAACAATGTATATTCTAATAATAAAGTCATTCAAAACAATTTAACATATTACTTGTTTTGTAAGCTTAATGTCCTCCACGATGGATGTTACAGGGGATTAGTAGATTTTCCAGGGGTGTGGAATCCCTCCTTCTGTGGCAGTAGGTCTTACAATACCCCTGGGCAGTTTGTCATTTGCCAGTGCACCCACCTTGTAGGGCATTATTACTTGCTTACAGCAAAACACTTTAAAATGCAAGTATGTAATTGTTATATGTTTAACAGGTCAGATGGTAACTTTCCTAGACAGGAACAATGATTATGGAGGAAGAGAACTCTTTCTTTCACAATTTACAATCTGACATCAAATATTGAATAATCTCATTATGTTCATCTGTACAGGACAGTTTTATGGCCAAGTGTTACATTAATCATCTACTAGATATGCATAATAAACTGCTATCAGTTTAACAGAAATTAAATTAGCCCATCTGAAAATGTCTAAGATTTTAAACCTAGCCTAAACCTGAAAATGTAGTCTTGAAAAAATGTTTGTCTTCTCAAGCTGAGGTGATTTATGTACAGGCTTAAGAGTACAAGATGCATGCCATATCACACTGCCCAATGCATTTCGTTTTTATGAACTATCTCTGCACAAAAGCATTAAAACTATTTCTCCTAAATGGATGTGATAAACATCTAGAATTTGAGCTGAAGTGACAGTTCCCTTCCTCTAAGGTTTAAAGTAGTGTACCTTTTGGCCGGTGTTATTTATCTTAAAGTTTGGCAGCAGCAACGTATGATTGATGCATCCACGTTGATATAATACTGCTTACATGTTCTACACAATACTAGCAGTATACTGACCAGCAAGTGGAAAGCATCTGCTCATGTCTGTCTGCATTCAGCATTGAGAGAATACCAAAAAACGTTACATGTTTATACCTACAAAGTACCGCATTTTGCATGGTATGCCTGTCTTACCTGACAACTAAAACAAAGCTACCATGCCTACAAATAATCATCATGTAAAAATTATGCAACTTATAGCAGCTCTATTTTTGCAGAATTAGCAAACCTAGATGTCAATCAGGTTTTGCCATGATTTTTCTATACAGACGCCCCTACTTATTATTTTATTTTATTTCAAAGAGTTGCAAAAGATTGAAGCTGATTGTCCTCTTTCAACAAGCTGCTAGGTTCTGCAAACACATATTTGTAATCTTCCAACCACTGTAGGGTGACTTTCATCGATTTGTCTACATATTTAAAAAAATATAAATAAAAAATAAAAATATAAGAAGTATTCCTACAATAAAAATCCGACCATGCTTCATACCATTACCTATGCATTTCTAGTGAAATTTATTTGTACTTTGTGTAAGAACACACATTTCAAAAGCCTGTGGATCACAGTAGGCTGTATCATAAAACATACACATTTACGGATATCTAGCCAGCAAACATACCAAAAGACCTAATTAATATCCTATAAATCATAGTTTCAGTAGTGGACTATATGCCACCAATAAGAATTTTCAAGAAATGACATGCCTTTATTTCAGTTGTACATGTGTATTTGAAACAAATTCATGTTAGCATTCCCAAGACAGCTAATTACTGTAAGCTATGTATCTCAGTGGGAGCAGAAACGAAATGCATCACAGGAGTCTTGACTATAATCCAAAAGTTAGAGAGAACATGCCAATAACAATGAAGCAAATCTACTGCACTGCTGTTTTAAATAATCAGAAAATAGTAACTGGATGTCTGTGCAAAATGGAATATTTTTACTTGTGTTGCTGTTGCTCCACCAGTCCCCATTCAGTGTATGCTAATGTTTTTTATTTTATTTATCTGGTGGTGCATCGGTAGCATTGTCGCCTCACAGCAAGATTGTTATATTTGATTTTTCAGTGTTAATAACTCCCTTATATATTTACACACACAAACACACACGCACAGTTTTGTTGTTTTCGTTGGCATTTGTTTAATCGACCATTCCCTGGGCTGGGAAATATTCACTTTCCCTGAGGATTGTACAATCTTGGAGTCAGTAAATATAATTAGTGGTGGGCATGGGGGACACTGCCTTCACACTGGGGTGCAGGGAGGCTGGCTACTCTGCAAAAAACTATGTTTTAAAGTTGTATGCACCGAGGTTCTTCCTCAGTGCATGCATACTATGAAATCAAGGTTTCAACACAGAGTGGTTTATCTTCAGGATGTGAACATGTCTGTTAGTCGACCGACTAAAGGTAAATCATATATGTATTTTTTTTTTTTTATTATTACTACATTGATTATATTGATTAATAAGATTTTTCTTCAATTAGGAAATGGTGCATGAAGTGGAATTTGTGCTTTACTTTTCCCACAGGATGAGTAAATAAAATTCAGCTGTTTGACAGGGCTCAGTTCAAAGTAACTAAAAGGGCCTTGTTAGAGTCCTACTAAATTCTGCATAGAGGACCCAGGCAAAATCTTAGCTAGACATTTAATTCAAACTACTTAATAAAATCCACAGATGTCATGTACTTTATACAGAAATACTAATAAAGTAGAATACCGTAAAACAATAAATCCATCCTAAACTTCGATTTAGATTAAAAACGCATATCTAGTCTGCTGTATTATTCATTTTATTACTGCACTTTCAAAATCATCTTGCAATTACTGCCACTATATCAATCAAACATTGCATCTGAGTAAGCATGACCAATAACCAGACCTTGTTCAAACTAAATACACAGCCCTTACATAGTAAAATTACCAGTAAAGTTTAGCATTATACAATAACCAAACCAAAGCACTAAACACAGACCAGACAAAAGCACTAACCATAATCTTAAACCCTAGACTCTCTGTCAATTAGTGCATAGGATGAAAGGTTATGAGCTGTTAGCAAGCGGCTTTGTGTAGGCCAGAGTATGATTCTCTCAGCTTCTACTTGTCAAGTGAGTGACTCCAGTAAAGTTACTTTATCTGGTACTGTGCCAGGGTACTTGGGAAATTTGGCGAGGCTCCTCAATGGTCTCCTGGACTGCAAACATGTTTGCTTGCTACAAATGTATTGAACGTTACACTAAATACAGCACAAATAAAGTTAAAAATATCTATATTAGGATTCCTGCAAAATATCCCAAACACTATGCAAACCAGAGAGTAAAAAAACACATCAGGCTTGGTTTTAAGCTCTGTCTTTCTAACGTATGGCCAAATAATCCATTTGTGCTGTACTGGGGTGGACAAAGGGATGGAAACATGCATGTCTACAGCTAGTGGGGTTTACCTGTATTGTCATGAATGTACCCATAAAGACGTAAAAAAATAAAAAAAGTAAAAAGTCAAGGACATTCAGACAACATGTAGCAGAAACAGTGGTATGTCCTTAAGGGGTCATTTGCCTATACCCCATGGGTCTTCAGTACAGACAGTTTAAGCATTCACACAATAAAGGCTTTCATTTGGATAGGGCTTTCTTTCAGTTTTTACTGAATGGTTTGCCTGTCTGGACTTTTTATCCTTTGGTTTTGATGTTATTTGTGATATTTTTGCAGTTGCCCTGATGTGCATGGACATCTATTTTTGTACTGAGGAGGCAAAACATTATTGAAATGTGAATGTCTATGGTTAATGGGGTTTAGTTTTATTAGCATGAATGTAACCATAAAAACTTAAAACGTTATGGGCCTTTCAGAAGTCATATACCAATGTGAGTGTCTATGGTTAATGGGGTTTAGTTTTATTGACATGAATGTAAACATAAAAACTTAAAAAAGTTATGTGCCTAATTTTTCCTTCAGGTATCATTTCACTGTATCCTATTGACCATGAGAACAAAACATTTAAGGTTTTATACAGTAAAGACTTTAGCTTGTGTGTGTGTTTTTTAGTGAATGGCTTCTCTGCCCTTTGCATTTTTTCCTTTGGTTGTGATGCTTGTAACTTATAAGGCCATGATAATAAATAAATAAATAAATAAATAGAAGGATGAAGCATACATGCATGTCTACAGCTAGTGGGGTTTAGCTTTATTGGCCTGAATGTACCCATAAAGACTAAAAGGTCATTTGCATAAGACTTCACTACAGAATGTTTTCTTGCAAGTTTTACTGCATGTTTGTCTGACTTTTAACCCTTTGGTTTGAACATTATGTCAGCTGCCTCACATGTGGGACTGCTTTTCTTTCTAAAAATCTACTTTATTTTCTTTTTACTTTCAAACTGTTAAAATGCTTTCATTTTTTAACAACCGATTCTGTTGTGATATTAATGTAGCTTTCTGCTGCCTTTTTACATTGTTTTCCTTTTTTCTACACAATGCAGTAGATTTCTCTCAACGTATAGCTGGATTCCAAAACGTTTTGATGTGGAATAACATGTTCACTTGATGGTGTTACACCACACTGAATTGCAAAATGTAGAGCTCCACCAGTCTCCATTCAGTGTATGCTAATGGTTTTTATTTTATTTATTTACTCTAATGTAAAAGCAGCGGTGGTGCATCGGTAGCATTGTCGTCTCACAGCAAGAGGTTCTCCCGTTCGGCTGGACCACCTTCTGTGTGGAGTCTGCATGTCCTCCCCACGGTCGAGTGGTGTTTAAAATACATGCATCAATGTGTGTGCCTTTGTTGAAGGTTGGGCGTCGGGCTGGCACCTCGGCACCTTAAAAATCTACTGCCAATCATTAGTGGACCAGAGTTCTGCTGTGGCGACCCCTGACCTGGAAAAGCTGAAAGAAGAACAACAACATTTACTCTAATGTGAATGGTCAGAGACTATATCTGATTCAAAAATGGGAATTAGACTTGTCTGTCCAATATCAGTCTATGTTGCACATTGGCAAGTCTCATTTTTGTTTAACTCTGAATCGGTGGAAAATTCCATTGAAATGAATGGGCTTCTCAGTTAGGTGGATGCTCCACCTGTATGTGAAATTAGGTAGTGCAGGCAGTACCAGGTGAGAGGTTGGACTGCCTGCAATGCTTATCTCTACATATGGGGGGGGGGGGGTTGCCCTACACTTATCAAGGTGGGCAAGTCAGATTACTCACATGTATGGTAATGGGTAATACGAGTTGTCCTTCAGTTTCCTTTGGGGAATAGGCTCATATCTGTGTGTTTTTAAGGAAAGATTAAGAAAAGATCCTTGTTTGGCTGTCCCTTTGTCTATGTCCCTCTTCTTGGATGTGGTAAATGAAGGCATTATGTCTATGATGGCCATCATGTCTGTATTCTCCAGTGCACCAATTCCAGGCAGCATCCCTGCCTGCAATGCAAGGTGTATCATACGGATGGAACTGGTCTGCCTGACAACTTCAGTTAGACTCAATCAGCCAGCCAACTCCTCAGGCAGCTTTCGCCCTATACTCAGACTAGGTAATGCATTTCATTAACAATGACTGCTACCAAATCTTATCTTGAGTAGCAGATCCCCATTCAGTTCAGTACATAGGTGTTGCAATGTACTGAACCAGGTGTATCCTGACCCAGACCATAATGTCATCCAGGAGGAATAGGGTGGATTTTCCTGTTCAGTGTAGCAGAGTCAGGATAGCAAAAGCTTTGTGCTCTCACTACACTAATGCTTTGGAATTTGCCATAGTTGCAACATAATGTCATTCCATTTTATTCTTAGGTTCATAGGCGTTTACTAGGCTAATGACCACAAGGGCCTTTTTAAGCATAGGCATGTATCCCAATCCCACATTTCTGACAAATTCTGATATCCTTGGTAAGTGTAAGCAGGATCTTGGGAGATGAAACATTTACAAGCCAGGGCGTGGGAGATGAAGCATTTACAGGCTGCCTATGTCCCTTAGAGACATAGGTAACAAACCAGTGATGAATTTCCTGTTCCCCATCCAGTTCTCCAGGTTGCACTTGAATTGGGTTATTGAGAAACTCTGCTTCACATGGATGGGGAGCCTGTTACAGAGATGAGGTAATCTCTGGGATAAATACCTGTCTCTCCAGCAGATCTTGTTTATATCACAGGCAAGGTTTAAGTCTTTAGACCAGATAATTCTGGTGCTGTTTGTTTTGCAGATATGAAGGAGGTCCATCAGAGGGGGGTCTGACAATGCCCTGTATGTCAGGCATAGATCTACCCTTAAAAGCCTGTAGGAGACAGAATACAGGGATAGAGCCTTGAGGCAGTCTGCATAAGACATTTTATTTAATCCCTGTATTCTTTTAGTGAGAAACATGTTTAGGTTCATAGGTTCATAGATTAGTACTAAGCTAACTGCTCTTGCGAGCCATTTTAAGCCTAGCCAATTATCCCTTGTGAGACTCAAACCCTGCACCTTGTGTTTGTAAGGCAAATACCTTAACCATTAGGCCACCCTTCCAACCCCCCTATCCAACATCTGTGGACATTCCAGTTGTTGGATATGCCTGGTTAGGTACATAGCAAAGGGGCATTATACTCAATGATAGATATGAAAAATGCCAAATACAGTGGAACAATGACTTCCTTGGATTTAGATGCCATACTTTTGTTTATAACTTGTGCAACACTGAATAATTTCCTTGGGTCTATATTAGCAAAGTGAAAAACTCTATGCGTGAATACCAAAACATCAACCCCTATACCGCGAACCGTGAAAATCCTGAATACACTAAACTGCGAAAAAAAAATATCGAACTGTCATAGTCAGCCAACCCCACAACCCGCTACATACTACCTACCCAAACAAAATAAATAAACCACATACATACACTAACCAAACCCTACTTCTAACCTAAACTAAAGCACCAAAACCCTACCTTCAAGACTACACTAAACCCCACAAACACAACTATCTATGCACTCTCCTTAACCCCTCCCTAACCCTAAGGTCCGTAACTACCGCACACATCCCCTACAGACATACACCTAAACAAAATAAATAATACACATACATACACTTAAAAAAAATCTACACCTAACACTACACTAACTCTTACATACAGTACCTATCTATGCACTTACCTTAACCCAAATCCTAACACTAAAGTACTATCTATCGCACACTTACCTTATGGACCTGTACCACAGATGGTCCAACCAAAACAAATCGACATTTCGTCATTCGCGGTTTTGACAGTTCGGGGTTTACGTACTTTGCGCAATACAGTTTGACATCTTCGTATTTGCCTAAAGGGATTTTCGATTGCGTAATAGGAACCCCATTTCCTCACTACTGTAGACACGTGATTTTCAAAGGCTAGATTACTATCAATGTGTGTCCCTAAGACCCTGACTACTGGGTCAGTTCTAAGGGGTGTGTTGTCAATATGATAGTTACCAGGGGTGGATGACTTCCTGAAGGATACTATTATGCATTTCTTGTCATTTAGTTTTAGTCCATGGCTCTGACAACAGTTGGTCTGTGTCAGACCCTCCTGGAGAACATTTGTGCCAGTGTAGGATTCAGTGGCAGCTCCTAATTTACAATCATCTGCAAATTTAGTCAGCCAGAGACCACTGATATTGGTCTTGACTTCAGAGAAGTAAATGCCAAAAAGGAGCAGTCCAAGGACTGATCTCTGAGGGACTCCACTTGTGACTGGCCTCTTTGTAGAGGTCGACTCCCCAATTCTAACTTCATGGGTCCTGTCTGTGAGCAAGTTGGCTATCCACTGGGTGACATATAAGTTTGTACCTAACTTCTTGAGTTTGCCAACAATGCCCGAGTGGAGTATTGTGTCAAATGCCTTGGCCATGTCAAAGCAGGCAGTGTGAGCCATTTTGCCCTCATCCATTGCTTTGGTGACCTTCTCAAAGAAGTCCACCAGGTTGAGTAGGCATGATCTGCCCTTGATGAAAGCAAACTGTGTTGGGTCCAGTGTCTGCTGGTTTACTATACCACTACTGATTATTTCTATGATAATTCTTTCCATGGCCTTGCATATAAGACTAGTAAGACTTATAGGTCGGTTGTTTCCAGGGTCTGTAGATGACCCACCTTTGTGCAGAGGGATGACTGTTGCTGTTCTCCATTCATGAGCCGTGATGCCTCAGTGCCATGAACTCATGCAGCAACTTTCTTCCTAGTCAACTTTCCATTCATAATGTCATTTTTTGATTTTGAGCTATTAAAATAATCTGAAATAAGTAATAATGTGTTATTATTTTGAACATTTCTTCCTTACAAATATATACAAAACAGCTCACATTCCAAACAATTTGGTTTTCTAGATTAAAGTTAACATTTCTATGTTTGACTTTTTTGACTGTTCTAATGCTAGGTGTTACTTTTCAATCCATCTAAGTTATATTTTTTCCTTTAGTTGTCTAAATCATGGAAATATTTTGCTAAAATATTCAATGAAGTCAGCAATATAATTTGCCATTCTTAAAAGGCTTCTAACATTAATATTATTTATGAGAGATATTATATTATACAGCATCTTAGCTTTATTTGGGTCTAGAGACATTTCTTTCTCTAAACATATGAAGGCATTGAACTTTTAAGGCTGACTAGTCAAATTCAGACATATTTTTTGTCAGGCCTCTTTACCTTAATATTTCAAGTACATCACATTTTATTGTATTATTATGTTATTTTGTTCCTTTCCATATATAACTCTGCCATTGTTGTGTATTCTGAAATCGCCTAAAAATTTCTTCAACCAATTTCACTCATCCCCAAACAAAATCTTTTGTATCTTCGCAAATCTATGGGTATTGATAACATTGTGATGCTGCTATTGTTTCAGTGCAGATCTAATTGACAAGGCCTTAGATTAATTTTACTGAAGTCCTTTGCAACACATAGTACTGCAAAGTTGTCTATCATGATATGTCTTATTGTTTTTACTGTTTTATAGCTTGCCATATGTCCATACGTGTACACCCAACAGTGGGTGGTTTCAGCACTGGTAGTGTCAGATTGGGTGATGTCTAAGGCATAGGACCTGCCATATTTTCTTTTATGTTCAATTCATCTGTTTGTTTTAGCTGTTTTTCTATTCTTTACTTTAAATTATATGGTATTTTCTTGGGTGGCAGAACTACCAGTTTCATAGCTGAGTTAGTGTGTAATTATTTAACTAGCCTTTAATGGATATAAGCCTTCAGATAGGTCTCAGTAATCTTACAATATGATCAGAATACAAATTTTCTTCTACTGTGATGAGAATTTATAAATTTCCATGGTCCTTTTGCAGTCATATTTCTTAGCAACTCTGCCCTGTTCCTTCTGAAACATATAATTCTGATTTTGTTTTCCCTTATTTCATATTATTAATGCTTTTTCATGCATTCATTATCTAATCTCAGCTTTATTGATTCAGGTGAGGGGGGGGTCATAATCAAGCTCATCAAGCAACAGACATAAGGCGTAGAATCAGTCCTCATGGAATGTCAGTTCATTTCGGAATTATACTTCAAAATAGCTTGTACTGTCACTGTTAAATACTAGAATGCTCACATCACATTTCTTCAAACGTCATGATTAAATAATTAGTTTATACTGGTGGCCAAGCCTGCCAAGTTTCAGGTGTATGCCTTAAAGTACAGCAATCACATGCAAAGGTCTGCTTAGAGTGTGAAGTGATCTGTGCAAATATTACAGTAAAATACTTCTTGTAATATGAGGTGTAGCTTTCAGGTAACAGGTGATAATGCTAGACCACTAGTCCAGTCACATACACGTGTTCGGAATAGAGGTTGTCTTTTGCTTTCTGTTTGTACTTTCTCTCTTTTTTCGAAGTGCAGCCACAAAGGATTATCGTATCTGAATTCCAGTTTAAAAATTAATCTCTAGAATTGTTGCTAAATGGGGGCACTGTCTCTCGACCCTGCATGATGAGATAAAGTTCCTCTTGTGGCTTTCTTATAAATATAATTTTATGGTTGGTGAAGAATAAATCATCTCTCACTAATGCAGGTGTAAAGAAACTGACAGTCTGACATTCCAGTAAATGTGCATCTCTCCGTGACTAAATGCATTGTAAGAGCATACTGAGTTTATTATATTACTGTTATGTAATCTTACAAAAGCTGCAGTGGTCAGATCACTTTAAATCAGATTCAGAGAGAGAGAGAGAGAGAAAGAAATTAACATACTGGACTTCTGAATCAAAAATTTCCTGTTTCCTTAAAACTTCTTCATCAGTAACTGGAATCCAGGCTCATTCTACCAAAATCAGTAGCTGACTAAAATAGTGGAGCAACCCTTATATAGAACTGCTTGGAATATAACAGTTTGTTATGCGTCATTTTCCTTTAACATTTCTCTGTGGCAGCCTTTTCAAATTCATGTTTAATTTTCAAGTTAGGGCAGGTCGCATAATTTTCCAGGCCTATAAACTAGCTTGTTAGCATTTTTATAAGCTTCCTAATGACACCCCAAGAACCACACCTCATTTCCACATGAGAGTTGTGAAACCTAATACTGTGAGTCCCAGAATTTTTATTTTATTTATTTATTTAACATTTATTTACTGGGAAAGTCCAACTTGGAACAAAGCCAATTTTCAGTGGAGGCCCAGGGAGAAGCGCTACAGATGTATGTCTTTGTAATGTGGGAGGAAACCGGAGTACCCAGGAAAAACGAACACAAGGAGGACTTGCAGATTCCACACAGAAGGCACTTTAGACAATAATTGAACCAGAGAACCTCTTGCTTTGAGGTGAAAATGCTATCACTGCACCACTGCACTGTCCAAATTATCAAGCCTGCCAAGTCTCGAACCAAGAGCCCTGTCAACCCATCAATTTTGCTAGTGTTTTGCAAAGGTACTGCACAATTCTATATCATTGTTACTTCCATGGATTAATGATTCCATGGATGAATCCTGAGTTCCCTGTACATTAGATTAGGGAAGGTACACCAATATAATGCAATGTCAGGCACAGCATGTGTTCCCCAACATTCACATTTGCAATTCTGCAGTTCCAAGTATAACAGTTACAATCTTCAGAATTTCAACAAGCAGGCACACTGATTATCATGTATCTCTGTAATGCATCATCCACAGATGGAAGAAGATGTACATTCACATTTTATTATGGTAGAAGAAAGATAAGTATGAAGCATTTAGTCAAACTCTGCCTTGGTGTGAGCATGTGTGCATGTGTGTGTGCACATGTGCTTGTGTGCAGAAACATATAAGTTATTATGTTCATAAGTTATGGTTATCGATAGTATGATTTTGGCCATTATCTCACTGACTCCAAAAATTTGGATCAAAGACTCTATCACCAATCTGTGTGTCCAACTGAACATTGAGCATGTCTGTATATTCTTTGACTCCCTGATTTCTTTAGGAGCAACATTCCAAATACTTGGGATGGTCTGAGTAATAAACCTGGTCCCCAGTACTGATTTCATAGGTTCATAGAACAATATTAGGCTATTGGCCCGGAGGCCCTTATAAGCCTAGCCAATAATTTCACCCATGTTCCCACAAAGTCAGCACCTGTTTTCCCTGTCCAGCAGGGACACAGGTGGGATCCCAGGAGTATATTTTCTGTTTCCCATCCAGTCGTCCAGGTTCCTCTTAAAGAGGGCTAGTGAGGTACTCTGCTTGACATGGAGAAGAAGTCTATTCCATAGATGGGGGAGTTGTTGGGACACAAAGCTATCCCACCAACAAGTTCTATTAATGTCACAGACCAGGTTGAGAGATTGCGTGTGGGTTACGCAAGTGGAGTTTGACTTATGGATATGCAGCAACTCCATCAAGGCTCAGCCTGAAATGGCCTTGTATGCCAGACACAGGTCACCTCTGAGCAGTCTGTATGACACTTTGTAGAGGGACAGGGCTTTTAGCTTATCTGTATAGGATAGGTGTTTGGGACCCTGGATTTTCCTGGTCAGGAACCTCTGTGGTCTCTCCAATTGCTGCATGTGCTTGGCAAGGTACATGCCGAAGGAGGTATTGTACTCGATAATGGGTCTGATAAGGGAGGAGTACAGAGATGTTATGACCTCCTTATTTCTGGATGAAATACCCTTACTTATGAGGTGGTCCATGTAGAAAGCCTTCCATACAATGGAGGCAACATGGTGGACAAAAGTCAGGATGCTATCAACCTGGGTGCCCAAGTGCCTCATAATTAATTGCGTGCTTGGTATGTTGTTATTAATGTGATAATTTGTGGGGACAGCATTTTCCCCAAAGGGGATAATAATGCATTTCTTGGCATTCAGTTTGAGGCTATGCTTCTGGCACCAGTCATTAGTTTGGTTAAGGCCCTCTTGGAGGATGTTCAAATCACTATGGGAATTTATGACAGTGCACACCTTGCAGTTATCTTCAAACTTGGTCAACCACAGACCACTTCTTTTGGCTTGCACCTCAGAAAAGTATATCCCAAACAGTAGCCGCTCCAAGACCAATCTTTAGGGTACGCTGCTTATTACTGGTGTACTACTAGAGGTGGCTTCCCCTATTTTGACTGAGTGGGTGCTATCAGTAAGCCAGTTAGCTACCCATCTGGTAACATATGAGTTGATGCCTAGCTGGGAGAGGTTATCTATTACACCAGAGTGGGGAACAGTGTTGAAGGCTTTTGCTAGGTCAAGGTAGGTGGTGTGCACTGTCTTGACCTCATCGATGTCTTTGGTGACTGTTTTGAAGAAGGTGACCAAGTTTAACAGGCATGATCTCTCTTTGACAAAATCAGGCTGTGTGGGATCAAGCATTTGGAGGTTGTCAGTGTACTTGTTTATAAGGTTCATGATAATGCGTTCCATGGCCTTGCAGATCAGGCTAGTTAGGCTGATGGGCCTGTAATTGCCTGGGTCAGTGGACACACCATCTTTGTGCAGATCGATGACAGTCGCTGTCCTACATTCTGCTGAGACAACGCTGGTGCACAGGCTTTGGTTGCCTAGCAGTGGCAGCTGGTGACATCAAATTAAAGAGGGGAAACAGGAGACAGCTAAATGGGTGGAGCCAACGGGAAGGGGTATGGCCAACTAGAAAGGGGTGGTGCTATGCTCAAAACCACAACAACTGGAACTTTAATTAAATGCGCTGCCCTGGGTGCCAAACTGTCATTATGAGAGTCCAATCAAGACAGAATGAAGTGTAGAAGAAAAATATATTTCAATGCATTGGCTACATGACAGCATACTTAATACTAGATGGAAACAAAAAGATTATGAGGCATGAAAACATAAATTACTTTTTAAATACATTACTGGAATGCCAGTCAAACTCAAGTATAAAAAAACAAACAGCACTCAACTCAAAACCACTTCTCCTTGCACTGCAGTTCTAATTATAATTTATATTCAGCTTTATAACAGTACAAAGTAACATGCAGAAAGTAACTGATACCCCCACTTGTAAAATGTTTCTTATCCAAAAAAGACCTGCTGCCTGACAACAATTATTTACTTGTTTCATGGGGAAGACATGATCAAAGTACAAAATGAACAGCAAACAAGAAACAAGCTCAAGATAAATTGCTTAAAGGATCCCTGCACCAGTTATGGACCACACATGATAGATTGGCATTCTGTTTAGTTTACGGGTAAAGCCTGCAAAGATGACTTTAAGCCTCCAACAAATGTAATGATCTTCTGAAAATACTGTAATCCTGTCCTTTATTTCAAATACTGTCATATGAATTTCAATACCTAAGGCTTATATGTTATCTAGTTATGTAAATATTCTCTGCGTGGCAACAACAAAAAGGAAGGCTTTCAATGCTGGTAATTCTTTAACAGTATGCTTATTAAAGTTTACTTGCATCTTGCAATCTCCAACAATCTTACCTGATGGTCATTAAAGCATTGCTACTTAAACACAGAGCAACAGGGCACTGCAACAGCATGCATTTTCTGAATAATAAGAAGCATAAATCAAAAGTATAAAAATATGACAGAAAATCAGAAGATTCTGCAAAATCAAGGACAGATGAAAAGCCACTGTCGTACTTGTGTCTACCTTTGATGGGGGAATATTCTGCACACTTACACTGCATAACTGCTCCTTGCCTTGATTAGACACATCCAGAGTCACTACATGGGGGAGTGGGGTGCAACAAGTATGTCACAATTTGATATGTCTCTGGCTGATGGTGATGGCTCTGACACTCATACCTCTCAACCTCAGAGCAAGAAATCTGGACAAAGCTATACATAAAAGTGGGGCAAAGGCCTAAAAATAAGGACACTTTTTAAATACTGCTCTTATAAACTTATAATAGAATAGTAGTAGGTCTTGCACTAGTATGAATTTTTTGAAGGGTATGAAATCTGAAACTCAAATATCTGCCATTATTTTCTAACTTCAATCTTTAATGATTTGCCACTAATTTTCCAGAAAACCACAATTTTATGAAAAACTAACCAAAAACGTGATGCAAAAATATAAAATTGCCACACAATACAGCTGGAAACCTGTCAAAGAAGGGACACCTTTTTAATATTAGTACTGTTAACTTGAGCAGCTGACAAAATAAGAGAATCTACATCTATTTCTGAAATAAAAGTAATCTATAACTCTGATCATTACAGTTATTTATAATTGTAAACCCTCAACGGTTTCTTCCAAAATTGCCATTTTACGGCGGGATTATTAGGGGAAGAGCAATATTTTGAGCCAAAATTATGGACTGTTGAGAGGTTTGGATATTCCTAATTCTATAAAGCAATTTATTTGCATGTGCCACTCAATCTCTTAATGCAGGAAATCTGGACAAGGCCAAATATATTGGAGGAACATACAAACAGTACTAAAAATTGCTCCTGAATAAACTTAGACAGTTGATAGAATAACATGTCTTGGTTTAGCATACATTTTTCGGAAGGTTATGATGTCTGAAACTCAATGTCTGTCATTATTTAATGACTTCATTCCTAAATGATTTGCCAGAAAAGTTCAAATTTTATGAGGAACAAACCAAAAATTAGAAGCAAAAATCTATTAATTCTCCAAAAATCTGGACAGTTGAGAGGTATAGTTCAGCTGGGGCTGTCTTTGAGTTTGCTGTCCTCCCCCTCTTACAAAATCATGGTCAAATGGAGCCTCCCCCCTGCAGCCATTCCAATGTCCCATTCCTTAGTTATTTTGCCCAGTTTACAATAAACACTGTAATGTGAATACTGCTTTACTTCTGCAATGATTTGGAGTTCATTTGAAAGTTTTATTTTGCATTTTACAGCACAGACACTAATAGATATCTGCTAAACAAAGCAATGCAGTCTCACAATGAAAATAGACTTAGCATTAACACTTCTATGCCCTTGAAACTCACATTCATTGAAACAGCATTGAAACCCACATTCAACAAAAATACATTTTGCCAGTGGCAGATAAAGATTAACATTAGGCTGTTTTCAAATCACAGGCCCCTTGCACACAAAACATACACATGATCATTGATACACCTTCCTGATTGTATTAAATTATATTCCTTGGACAATACAATACAGTTTTAGAGAGCGTTTTAAATTTATTGTTTTGAACATTTTTCTAGTAAACAATGAAACAAAATGCATGTACCAATAATGACAAAACTGCCCAGTTCAGAACATTTCCATCAAAAAAGTCTACTCAAACTTCTATAGTCCACCAGTATCAGTAAATATGCACAATCGCCGAACAAGTAAAAGTCATCTAAATAATTCCACATTAAAGAGATCTGTAACTAATGAAGAGGTTGCTGCTAGCAAACAACTTTATATTTCATTGTTTTATCTACAAATAAAGTGCCTGTTGCCCTTGAAGAATAAATTGCCTTTGTTACACTAAAAAAATGATAAGCTAGTAATATTGCAATAGGGAATGGATGGCAAACTGATGACAGGTTCATAGTTACTAAGTATCTTTGCCAAAAAGGACTGCAGCATCCACCCCTTTTGCAATGCAGTACAATCAGCAATGCATCTACCTACTGTGGGAGTAGAACCCACAGCTTTCTGCATCAAAAGCAAGTACATTAACTGTTGTTAACAATGCAAGCAAACTCAGCATAAGCAGCACTAATCTTTTGCTCCCCTACAGCTCTTAGCTCCTTGTAAAATCTACTCAACACTCAGCTGTATCTCTGAACTTTGCAGCACAAGAAATCTGGAAAAAGCCAACATTTATTGGGGGGGGGGGCAAAAGCCCAAAAACCAGGGACACATTTTAAACATTGCTTGTATAATGTTGGAAAGTTGCTAGAATAAAATGCTGTGTTACCACCATACATTTTATTGCCAAGTCTTGAACTCTGGACCCTGTGCAAAACAGTCAGAGCAACATACCACTATGCCAAATCAGCAATTGTGTGAAAGCGAGGAAGACTGAAACTTAAATGGCTACCATTTAGTGAATTCAGTTCTCACACTAGCTGTCAACCTCTTAGCAAAAACACCTGGACAAAGCCATTAATGGGGGAATATAGCCCCCCCAAACATATTCAGTGAATTCAGTTCTTACCATAGCTCTCAACCTTAGCACAGAAAAACCTGGACAAAGCCAATAATGGGGGAATACAGTCCCAAAAAATGGGGACAAATTTCAAATATACATCTTATAAACTTAGAAAATTGCTAGAATAAAAGGCTTTGTGTTACCATCTACTTTCTAAAGAATATGAAGTCTGAACTTCAAATGCTTGTCATTTTTATTTATTTAACATTTGTTAAATAGGAAAGTCTGACTTGGAACAAAAGCCAATTTTCAACAGAAGCCCATGGAGAAACATTCCAGACATGTCTTTGTAAGATGGGAGGACACCAGAGCAAACCCACACAAACTCAGGGAGAACATGCAGACTCCACACAAAAGGCACCCCGGCCATGAATCAAACCAAAGATCCTGTAGTTGTCAGACAACAATGCTACTACTGCACCACTGCACTACTAACTGTGTAAAGAAACAAAAATACAGAAACCACCGATTTTATGAGGAAAAGAGCAGAACAACAATGAGGCAAAAATCTGCAAATTTGTTTACAAATGGTGGTGGGTAGGGAATTCAGGCTCTTGCCACTTTGGCCCAAAGTACAGGGTTCAAGCCTGCAGTATTCTTTACCCACCACCATGTATCCTGTGTTCTCTAGCCACCAGTATATAGCAACTGGGGCATTACACACGCATACCCTACATGAGCCCAACGTCCATTGTAAACGCCAGTTTCCTTCCTGCAGAAGTATAAAAATCCATCCATTCCTGCAGTACAAAAGCTTGTGATGAGAGCAAGTTCTTCCCCTACCCATGATGCTTGTCCTAGTCCTTTCCCTTCCTGCAAGAGCACCAGCCTGCAGACATTGCAGTCCAATCCCCTTCCAGTCTATGCAGTTGTAACTGCATAGACTTCTGGGATATTTGCTGCTGAATGCTGTCTTCTTAAACCAGACTGCTGGTGAGACAGTCTGGATTATGTGCGCATGCTCCAGACTGGTTCACCAGCAGTCCAGATATCGGGAAATGCTGTGAGTGCGTATGTGCGATGTTCCGGGACTCACATTTGTTTTTCTTTTCTTTTCTTTTTTGTTTCTTTTCTTTTTTTACAGCTGGGGGGGGGGGCTGCAGTCCTGCAGCCCAATAGCATGAGCCACCCCTGGTGCCTAGTGGTGCTGAGAACTCTGCCTGAGTTCATGTAGGACACCACCAGGGATGTTGTCGGGTCCCATGGAGGCTGTATTTTTTGCCTTTGAGAGGGCATTAATAACCTGCTCCCTGGTGATGAAGGAAAGGTGGCAGGTGCTGGCAATGTCCTGGTTTACTGATGGGGGGACAGGGGGGTGAAGTTTTCACTGAACTTGTTTGCCAGCAGGTTATCTATGTCTATGGCGCTTGTGTATGTGGTATTCTTGTCCACCATTTCAGAGCAGATTTGGGAGTTACCTCTGAGACTGCAGACTTATGTGAAGAAGGCCTTGTGATTATCCTTTGTGGATGTGGCCAATTTGGACTCGAAGTTAGCCTTAGAGGATTTCACCAATAACTTTATTTGCTTGTTCAGACAAAGGAGAGTTTGTGTCCAACTTGGCACCTGCTCCTTCTTGGTCCTGGACAGCATTTTTTTTCCTTTTATTATAGGGTCTCTTTATTGCTGGTGTCCACCAGACATGTTTATTCTTCCTTGAGGAAAATGAATTGGTCCTGTCAGGTATTGTTTAGTCCATGCAGCTATATAGATACTCATATAGGCTTGGACCTTAGTGCTTGATTCCACTGAAAGGATGGTGGCTGTGGAGCTGCTTATACCTGCTCTCAGGAGGTTGTAGTCAACTTTGGAAAAGTTTTCTTGTTCAACCCTGGCAAGGGGGGAGGGGCAGGGGAAATGGTGACTTTGAAAGTGATTGCTTTATGATCGATTTTACCAATGAGGATGACACTTTAGGGGTGCTACAGTGACTACTCATGTTGGTTTGTACTAGGTCCCAGACATTTTTACCTCTTGTGGGGGTGTCAGCCAGCTGATCCAATGCATTGGCATTGATGAAGTCGAGGAATCTCTGGGCATTCATGTTTGAGCTAGAATAGGACTTCCACTCAATGGTTGGGTAGTTAAAGTCACCCAGGGTGAGGGTAGAGGGTTGAGTCTTGATGGATTCAAAAGTCCAGATAGGTGGAGTGGGCCTCCTGAGTCATAGTTGGGGGGGGGTCTGTAGCTAGCTATTATTTGAATAGGTGTTTTGTCAATAGTTAACTGCACCTGGAGTGTTTTCTGTGCCTCATACTGTTTGACCACCCTGGAGGTGTATATGTCTTTGATAAATATTAAAACTCCACCTCCTTTGGCTTTTTAGCCCTCTGTTTCGTCTCTGAAAGTATGATAGGACAAATAACCTGCTAAGACTGAGGTGCTCTCTGCAGCTTTGAACCAGGTTTCAGTGACTGCACAAATGTCAGCATCTTCCAGGGCAAGGAATGCTTGCAGTGAGTGCAGTTTCATGTTAAGACTCCTAGCATTTAGCAGCATGACATTTAAATCTTGTTTAGAAGAATTTTTCATGTTGGTAATTTTGTTCTCATGACTTTGACTAAAAGAGGCATTATGGGGGAAGCAAGAGCCTTTGCCAGAAGCCTGAAGCTCAGGGGAGACAGATGAAAGCCATCTCTGGCAAAGCATTGTGGTCTGTCAATCAGGTCCTCCCTAACTGTCAGGAACTGGATCCCTTTGGAATGACACCATAAACTAAGCCAATTGTTACAGTCAATCATTTTCTGTTTGTACTGAGGCATCATTCTGGGTGACGGCAGGATGCTGCTTAAGGCTAGGGGCATACCTGCCTGGAACACATAAAAACGAGCTCAATCATGTCTCTCTTCATATAGTCCAGAGAAGTATGTCTCAGGTCATTCACACCACCATGGACTATGACAGAGTCATAATAGTACCTGTTGTTGAGAGACTTGAGTGCGTGAGTGATATGGGGGATTCTAGCACCTGACAAGCAACTTACCGTGACTTTCCCCTTGTCTAGCCTGGTGAGGGGCACATCTGTGTGTCTCACAATAGAGTCTCCTATGACTAGTATGTTGGTTCTGTGGCTTGGCCTTAGAGGCTGTGAGACACAGGCATGTGTACTATATGTGGTGCTTAGTGCTGTGGGTTGTTATTTGTGTGCGTGCTTTTGCCTCGGAGGTCTCTTTTCTTTAGGTATGTTTTTGTTGAAAACCTCCACATATGTAGGAATGCACTGTAGAGGTGTGGGTGGTGTTAGAGGTGTGGTGTTTGTGCAGACAACCTTCTCAGTGCTAGATGTACTGGCTTCTGATTGAGACAGCAAAGATTCTAGGTTCTTAATGTAACTGCATCTCTCACATATCGTGTTCCTAGGTGGTAGAGAAGAGAGTTGTCCATGTACATGAGACAGTTGTTACACTGTCAGGATGACCATATCAACAAGACTAGCAGAAGAAACCACAGGAAATTGTTCATTCATGGTTGTCAGAATCTGTGGAAGTGAGATAAAGGTTGGTAGAGTAGGTACTATCAGAAAAGAGTACCTATCGGTGTGAGTAGGGCTGGATAAATTCACAGTAGTTGCAAGGGAGGGTGTCAGTTACACAGGAGTGCTAGTATGGGAAAAAATGCAACTGAGATACCTTGCAATAGGTTAGAACAGCACAGTGGCAGTGCACAATGAGCAAACACGCACAACACCCTGCAAACACAGAGTATAAATACCAGAAAAGATGGAAGGATCTAGAATCTCGAATTACTACCCAATCCTGCTAGCCCCTGTTCTTTCAACCAGTCATTCATGTTAGAGAAGGTCAGGCAACCCTGTTACTCTCACTAACAGTGAAGATGAAACACTACCAGCAGAAGATGGCTGCCAGAAGCACAGGAAACTCAACAAGCAAAACAACCAGGCCTGGATAACAGCAGGCCTCTATCCAGACTATGCTACCTGACCAGAACACAGAAATCTCACAAAAAATACACAGAAAAGCACAGATAGAGCACTCACAAACAGAAAGTACAACTCTCAGTATGAAAAAGCAGTTTACAATTAAGTATTTCAATAAAAAATGCAATTACAGTAATGAAACACTATATAGCAATGAAAATACAGTTAAAACAGTGTAAAACAGGACAAAAATGCAGTGAAGCAGTAAAAAAAGCTTTATAACAGTGCAAAATCTAGTAGATTAGCTGTATAGCACAACTATACAGTTACAATTCATGTAACTTTTAAAATTCATGTTGGAAAATTTATGAGCAATAGAACTACATCTTAATTCAAGATAAATAATACTTGCTTCATTTTATCCTTATTTGCATTTTATGCTAGTACTAATTGAATTGAATAAAGTTGAAGTCTCATACATCTTTCTATAATACTCAAACTTTTCATTGTAGAAATATTTCTAGTAAACCTCCTTTGTACTTGTTTTAACTTAAGTCTGTCTTTATGTATATTGTTTCTTTTAAAACATTTTCCTAAAATGGGTGCCAAGTTTATACAGAAAATAAATTATTATATTCAATCAACAGTCTAATATACATTTTATATAATTCAGTAATTTCCTTTGGATCACGTAGTGAAATATTTTTCAGCAAATATGCCAATTGCCTCATAGCTTTATTTCTAATGATGCACAAATGTTTGGCAAACAATTTATTTGTTATGGTAATACCCAAATCAAGTATTTCCTCATCTACTGACAAGGCTACTCTATTAAAAACAAATGGTTTTCTAGGTACTGTTTTACCAAACTACATACCATGACACTTACTATTGTGAACTTTTAAGCCATTTTCTTTTACCCATCTAGTAATGCTATCCATATCACCATTTAGGTCATCTCTTGTTGTCAAAAAACAATCTTTGCAGTCATCAGCAAATGTATGTGTCCAACCCTGGTATCTGTTGGTAAAGTTGCCATAACACAATTAAACAAAAAAGGCCCCTGTACTGACCTCTGCAAGACTTCCAAGTTTGATGACACACCATGAGAGTGGACACCATTCGCCACAACCTCAAATACAGATTTCAATCCACTTTCCAGTATAGTAGTTTACACTGGTCTTCTTCACAGTACTTATAATGGGAACAACTACTGAAAGCCTTAGTTAAATCTAATACACTGCTCCTGCTGGTAATTCCATATCCATGACTAAGCTAACAGGCTCATAAACATCTATAGAGTTAGTAAGAGTAGATCTAACTTTGTAAAACACATACTGACTTGCATCAAAATTGAATATTGACTTATTATACTGTGAGAACAATTGTAATAAGTATCACTCAAAACATTTTCCTAAAATGGATGTCATGTTTATCCGCCTATAGTTTTGAGACAGTAACTTGTTACTCCTCATAAAATGAGAGTTATAATAGAAGTCTTCCATGTATTATGTACAAAGTTATTTCTAAGGGTCTCACTAAACATTCTGCTTAAACTACTAATCAGTGAGGTGTTGGCCTTAGTTTTAAAATGTCAGGCATCTCATCAATACCCAGAGTATATTTTCTCACTCTAGCAACAGAAAATCTCATACTTTCCTCTGTAATTATTAGACACCCTTCTAATACTGATTTACATGCTAAATAATCTAGATCTTATCCATCTACAGTACTTGAATGACTAGTGAATAATCTGTTAAATCACTTTGCTATAATTGTTTGATTAACAGATACATTTCTATGAATCTCCAAACTCTTAAAAGTCTATTAGTATTGTTTTGATTGTATATATATATTTATAATATAGCTTCTTTTTTGGATTATATAGCACTGTACATGCATGTGTGATCACATGTGCGTGTGTGTGTGTGTGTGTGTGTGTGTGTGTGTGTGTGTGTGTGTGTGTGTGTGTGTGTGCTTGTGTGTGTGTAGATGCATGATCTTACCAATGAGGGGTATACCTCTGTTGTGGAACATAGAGACCCCAATGTTGGTGATGACCAGATCCAATATGTTTTCCCCTCTTGTGGGAGTGGTGACCAGTTGTTCCATAGCATTTGAGTTTATAAATTCTAGGAACCATTGGGCGAGGATGTTTGGGCTTGAGTAGTTTTCCCAATCAATGTTTGGGTAGTTGAAGTCACCCAATATAATGGTGTTTGGAGAGACCTTCATATTCTCCAGTGTTCTCAGGAAAGCCGAGTGAGGTTCCTGTGTTTGGGAGGGTGATCTGTAGCAGGCTACAAACTGAAAGGCAGTTTTGCCCACTGTTAGTTGCACATGGATGGTCTCCGATGCTTCGTGCAGTGCCACTAACCTGGAGGTGTGGGTATCTTTGATAAATATGGATACTCCCCCTCCTTTTGTGGTTCAGTCCGAGTTTTGGGGCTGGAAAGCATGGTACGAAGTATAACCTGTTAGTGCTCAGGTGCTCTCGGGAGCCTTGAACCAGGTTTCTGTTACTGCACAGATATGGATATTCTTCATACTGAGGAGAGTCTCGAGTTCATGCATCTTGAGGTTTAGACTTCTGGCGTTGAGCAGCATTACCCTTAGTTTTTTTTTTCTTTGTGTTTTCTATGGAGGTGGGTTTGTCTTTTGAGCCTTGCCTAAAAAACGCACTATTGGGGGGGGGGCAAGAGCCTTTGCCAGTATTCGAAAACCCAGGGGTGACAGGTGCAAGCCATCCCTAGCGAAGCAACGTGGCTTGTCGAGCATGCCATCCCAGGCTGACAGACACTGGATCCCCTTTGAATGACACCAATACTTTAGCCAGTTGTTAAAATTGATCATTTTGCCTTTATACTGTGGCATCATTCTTGATGAGGGTAAGATGCTACTCAAGGTCAGGGTCATACTGGCCTGGGCTACATGATCAAAGAGCTCCTCTACGTCTTTTTTCATGTAGTCCAGGGAGGTACGTCTCAGGTCATTCACACCAGCATGGACAATGACGGAGTCATATTTGTACTTGCTTTGGAGTGACCTGAGTGCTTGTGTTATGTGGTGGATCCTGGCACCCGACAGGCAAGTTACAGTGACCTTCTCCTTGTTCAGCCTGGTGAGTGGGGCGTCAGTGTCTGACAACAGAGTCACCTATTACAAGTGTATTAGGTGTGTTGTTTAGCCTTAAGGGCTGTGACTGTGTGGCACACTGACTTTGTGAGCTATGTGCTACATGGGTATTGTTTCATGGTAGGGGTTGCTTGGATGTCTGCTTTGGAGGTCTCTGCTGCTTAGGCAGATTTTTATTTAGAGCCTCCGAGTATGTTTTTGTGTGTTTGTGTGTTTGGTTTGCTGATGTGATAGGTCTATGTGAGACTGGATTTGTGGTGTGTGTGGTTACCTTCTCCTCCTGACAGGCTGTGCCAGTACTGGGTTGAGAGAGCTTAGCCTCCAGTTTGGCTATATAGTTGCATCTCTCACATATATTTGAGCTTGTTGGGAGGAGGAAAGGGTGGTCTGTAGACATAAGGCAGTTGTAACATTGCCTCAAGATTCCCAGATTCACCAGCTGGACTGGAGAGTAAACTCAAAACTGACCTTTGGACATGCCTGAATAATATAGGGAACTACTTATTGACTGATCAGAAAGAACCAATAGGGAGCAAGTGCTTAAAATGAGTATAAGAGGATGTAGTGCTTAAGTTTATTTGTGTTTACCCATGAGATTAATTATGTGAGTAAGTGCAGGGCTTTAGAAAGAAAATAGAGTGCTTATTTTGAGATTTAGAGCAGTCCTATGGGAAAAAGTGAAGAGCAGACTTTGTGGAGCCAGGAATAGTTTAAACCTGTTTAAGTGGCGCTGCCCGACGCTGCTCTGTGCGCAAGACTGCGCAAAAAGAGAGTTGTAGGGTTTTAAGAGAGAGAGAGATCAAGGAGTTTGGAACTGACTCTCAGTGGACATCCATATTCGTTCCCCACCCCTAGCCAAGGAAACCACGGTGATGAACTTCTCAAAAGCAAACTTCACACTTCTCAAAACTGAGGTGGAATCCTTCAAAGCCCCCGGGCAAGTGGAAAATATGGCCCAAAATGCAGAATCCTTTACAAAAGCATTCTATGGACACCTACAGGAATGCATGGAGCATGCTATCCCAAATAAAATCAAGACTCACTCCTCCAAAGGCAGGAGACCTATCTGGTGGACCCCGGCCATAAATAAGCTATACAACAGAAGGAGAAAGCTACTACATGATAGAGCAAAATCCCAGAAAGGGAAGGCATCTCTGATCAGTACTAGCAAGAAACTACGATCCCTCATAAAATCATCTAAGGCCAGCTTCAAAAGAAAAATGGCACAAGACACTAAAGATAATCACAAGGCCTTCTTTAGTTATGTCAGAAACCTGGGAGGCAACTCCCAGATATACTCTGAGTTAGTGCAAAATGACAAAAAATACACTGAACCCACAGACATTGCCAACATCCTGGCAGAAAGGTTCAGTGCAAACTTCTCTCCCAAAAGAGCAAATGTCTGTCCCAACAGAGTGTAGCCTTCCTGAGATCACAGATGCACAGGTGAGAGCTGCCCTCTCCAAAGCAAAAAACACAGCATCAATGGGACCAGACGGTGTCCCAGGCTGTGTCTTACACGAGCTCCAAGAAGAACTAAATTCTCATATAAAGTCACTGTTCAATCTCAGCCTTACTACAGGATATGTACCCAAGGAATGGCGTACAGCAACAGTGGTCCCACTCCACAAAGGTGGTGCCACAACAGACCCCAGAAACTATTGCCCTATAAGCCTGACTAGCCTGGTCTGCAAAGCTATAGAGCATATCATCATGGAAATCATAAACAAAGACATTGGGAACCTCCAGACACTGGATCCTACCCAATTCGGCTTTGTTAATGGCAGATCTTGCCTCTTGAATCTGGTCAACTTTTTTGAAATGGTTACCAAAGCCAGAGATGAAGGGAAGGTAGTCCACACAGCCTACCTGGACATCGCAAAAGCCTTCGACACAATACCCCACTCGGGCATCATAAATAAGCTCACCAGCTTAAATATCAACCCCTATGTCACAAGATGGGTTGCAAACTGGCTCAGGGATAGAACCCACATGGTCAGAATAGCAGGTGCCATGTCAGACTCTAAACCAGTTACAAGTGGCATCCCACAAGGCTCAGTCCTGGGACCTCTCTTGTTTGGTATATATTTCTCCGAGATACAGGCTAACATGGGTGGACTATGGCTGACCAAGTTCACAGATGACTGCAATCTGGGTGTCGTAATCAACTCTCCGGCTGATACAAGCATCCTCCAAAAGGGTCTCACAGAGACGGATAACTGGTGCCAGAGCCATGGCATAAAGCTAAATGCCAAAAAGTGCATAGTCATCCCCTTTGGGAAAAACAAAGTGCCCATAAATTACCACATAGGCAGTAATCCATTAAGTACGGAAGAAGTAATTAGGGACTTGGGGACCCAAGTAGATAGCAATCTCTCCTTTGACAATCACATTGCCAAAGTGGTTAGAAAGACCTTCTATATAGCCCACCTTATCATGAAAGGGTTCACATCTAGATCAAGAGAGGTCATTGTGCCCCTCTACTCATCACTTATCAGGCCCATAATTGAGTACAATGCCCCGTTTGGGATGTACTTTACCAGACACCTGCAGCAACTGGAAAGACTCCAAAAGTATCTCACCAAGAGGATCAAGGGTCTCAAACAGATGCCCTATGCAGTTCGGCTAAAGAAACTCCAGCTCTACTCAGTTGCGTATCGCCTACTCTGAGGCAATCTGTGTCTGACGTATAAAGCCATGTCCAACCCAAAATTAATGGACATGCTTCACCTCAGGAAATCCAAATCCCTCAGAGTTACACACTCCAGGGACTTGAACCTCAGCACAAAAATAAATAGGACATGCTGGAGGGACAGATTCATATCCCAGAGGCTCCCCTCACTCTGGAACAAAATCCCAATCCATGTTAGGCAGAGCCCCTCACTGACCCTCTTCAAGAGAAATTTTGACGAGTGGATGGGAGATCGTAAGTTTACCCCTGGGATCTCTTCTGTGTCCCTGCTTGACAGAGGTACAGTAAACTAACCTTAAAAGGGCTACCTTGTGTGACCTACTATACAGAGGCACAGTCAACTAATCTAAAAGGGTGGTGAAAGCCAAACACACTCTGGCTAGGCTTATAAATGCCCTAGGGCAGATAGCCTAGTATCAACCTATGAACCCATAAGCATGTTTGTGTGCAAGTGCATCAGCGAGAGTGTGTGCTTATATCTTTGTGCATGCACATGCGTGCATGTGTGTGCACACCACAATGTGTTTGTGCGTTTGTATGTGTGTGTGCGCACTCAGACTTTATATATATTGATCATACCAAAATCCTAATTTACTATTTGCCATACTAGGTTTTGGTTTCTTTGACTATATACTGGCTGAATACATAAATCTGAACTGGTATCAACTGACTCAAGACATTACCTGATTTTCAGATGTGCTCTAAAAACTATCACAGTACATTCAACCATTATATGTCTGAATAGTAATTGTAGCACAGTTACACTGGATACATTTCTTCAGGGAAATATAACTTCAGTTAAGTGGATGACTTGTAAACTCCTAACTACAGTACTCAAACTTAGTCAAAAATAAGATACAAGACTTCACAAGTCATGAAACTGGGCCTATGGTACCATATGAAATGCACTGTACCATGATTAGAGATTGAACCTCTAATCATATCTTGATATTCATTTATCCCTAACACTAGAAATGAGGTTTGGCAACAAACCAAATTGTCCAGAGACATCTTCAGAAGGGGTTAGATTAATATATTAGTGGGAGTTAAGTGAGTTGGGAAGATGAAAGGGTTAAATGGAAGGAGGGATGATTGGGAGGAAATGAGGTAAGGGTGGGGAGAGGCTTAAGGGGTTTAGACAAGTGAAGTTGGGTAAGTAACCACATTTTGGTGTGAACTTGCTAAGGCAAGTGTATGTCCGGGACAACCTGTGGTTGTTCCTGAAAGGCAAGTGTGCCTCAGGTCCCAGGTTGGTGGCAGGTGGTTTGTATGTTCAGCGTAGTACTTGTAAGTAGTAGATATTTATCTATATTATATTTACATATATTTAGGCTATGTCTTAGGGGTAGTTACAGAGATTAGTTGTTATAGTATGGGAGAGTATTTGTTGGGAAAGATGCATGTAATTTTATTCATTGCGGAAAGATTAAGGCACGAGGTATGGAGAGTAAACTTTGTTTAATTAGAAATCATATCAGTTCCGGTACTTGAGTTTTCTTTTAAGTGTAATAGTTGTAATTTAGACATGTGGGTGACTGTCCATTGGTGAGTGCTATCAGATCTGGTTGGTTGTTGACAGTGGAAAGAGAGCTTAAATTTCGTCTCCCCCAGCCCCACCCCCACCCAGGAGCTAAGATTGTTGTGGCTAAACTATGCTTACATTTCATTGTGTTGTGATAAGATGGTCATTAGTGCTTATTGGGTTGCTAAGTCTGTAAGCAAGACAACATGTTTATGTTTTATTAAGTTGTAAGCTGGTCTAGCTATTTAGGACAACATTTGAGGAGATTTCCCTTTTTTTATTCACTCATGTGGGTCTTCTACATGTTGTGGTAGTTGTGGGCTGGAGGGAGCCGTGATGGCTGTTTCGCAGGCTGCGAGTTCAATGGGGGGGGGGGGGGATTGCTACTGTGCATGCGTAGTGCAGCATCTGCATGGAATAAAAAAGAAAATATAGGGAAAAACAGAGACTGTGTGTATGAGGGTGGTGAAGGGAGAGAGACTGTCCTGTTTTACTGGGTATCCTCCTTTTTCCTTGTTGATGATCATCATGGTTATGGTAGTGGGTGATGGTTGCGTGAACAAGGTGCAGCATTGCTTTTTCTTTTATTTGTTCTGGCACTAGGATTAGACTTTTCCTCACTGTGTCATATCTTTCTGCATGTTTCAGGAGTTTGTATTTATATTTTGTATCGCCTGTGCTGAGCTGTGCACTTGAGGAAATCTTTAAAAGTTTATATGAAGCATACTTGATAGTCCTACAGTATTAACAATATAAATGGATTTCTTAGTAATATTATATGCCACACTCTATGCGATACAAGGCTGTAAAAGACTTTTCTTTTATACCACAATAACATACTCTGGTTTCATGCACTTGAACTTCAGATATCTTTCCACACAGTATTTTCCTTTTGGCTCATTGTTTAATGTCAGCAAAAGTGTAAGCAATGCAGTTACCACAGTTTTGATCTGGGACAATGAGCATTTTTATATGTGACGTCACCCTTCTTTCTCTGGGGGAAAAGACTGTTCATTTGCCTGTATACAGGGTACTCTCAAGACAGCATAGAATTAACGATCATTTAAGACAACTAGGAGGTCAGTGCTGAAGCCTGAATTTTATAGTGCTACATAGCATGTAATAATTAAAAAATCAGAGTGGCCACAGTTTTTGTACTGTACACGGACAATTCTATCACCTTAACCCTCTTCTCACTGATTCTGCTTTCTAACCATTCAAGTCTACTGGTAGAGAATTGTGAGCAGTGAAGGTTGATGTGACAAGAGCGTTTGCTGTGATGGTGCCATCCCGGATGTGTGCAGATAGGTGACATTAAATGAGTTTGTGTCCTGCACTTTAAAACAAATAAATGAATGAAATATATATGTGTGTGTGTGTGTATCTATATATATATATATATATATATATATATCTATATATATATATAGATATATATATAGATATATATATATATATATATATATCTATATCTATATATATATATATATATATACATATATATATATATATATATATATATATATATATATAAAATGAGGCAAGCCCTGCAGATATCCTGTTGTATTGCTGGTGGTGGTGGGAAGGAGGATTGGAATTGCACAGGTATTGGTCATTTGGTTCCAGGGAGTTGTTAATTGTAGAGGATGACACATGAAGAGGGCTGTTGCTGGGCAGAAGTGCATTATGTTTGGAATGGCTGCTGCCGGTATGGTTAGGGAGGGCAGTGAGCATGATGCATTCCATCCAGTGGTATAATTAAAAAAAAAAAGGGTTTTCAGATGAATGTTGAGAATGAGAAATCCTTTACCATCAGAGGTAGAGAGCTGGCTGACCAAAGGAAATGCATGTGTATAGGGGACCAGGGCTAACATTATTTTACTGTCCACTCAGTTTCTATTGTGCACAATAGTTTGCTTTCTTGGTTCACTAAGCGTCATGGTTTAAAGGCCATATTACACTAAAATCTTTCTTCAGCTCAGTCTGCCAGGAAAGACCCAGTTAACCAAGTAGGATAAAAGCTTCTACATGTTGGGCAGCACACATAAGTACTACCAGTATGCAAGTCAGAAACCGAACATGTAGCTTAGATACTTGCATTTTAGGCTGTGTGGACAATCAGGCTGCAAGCATACTTGAAATGACACTCATTAGAGGGTAGGGGGAGTGTCATCACAATTCAGATAACTGGTCATATCTTTGGGATCATAGGGGTCAGGGAGGAAATATAAAGGTCAAACCTTTCAGCACAAATTACTTTACAGTGGTAGTATTCGTTAGGTTCTAGGTCTTAAACTGAATGTCATAGGTCACAATAAACACAGTAACTTATGTCTGTAATATTTGTTAACAGCTGGTAATATCCCAGCAACCACTTGGGTTGCATGCATACTGTCAGGTATTTTCTTTATCTAGTTGAGAGCTTTCATGTGAGATGAAGGAGCTTGTTATTGTTACTTGGTCGTGGAGATATTTAGGAAAATGTGAAAATTGTGGTTATGAGTTAATATCATTAAAACAATAGTTAATATCTCTTTACCTGCACTAGACAGAGGTCAAATATTAAAGCAGTTGAGTTTTGTAAGTTTTAAGCTAAAATCCTTTAATCCTGGTACATAGCATAACTTGGTATTACTGATGCAGATATGAGCAGGTGATGCTTGATGCCTGGGGACATCAGTGGGAGTCGACTGCAGCCTCACCTGGAGAGGGTGTGTGTTTTTGCACAGGTTATGACGTCCTCACGAAGACTGCCATTTAAGTGCGCATGTGTTGTGCATTTTCACAGATATAAGCAAGGTTTTGGCAGGCTTAGCTCTTCATCCGGGCCATGCACGTGGCACTGGATGGTGGATTTATTCAGGACATTCAGTCCTGATTGTGAGGTGGAGTTCAGGGAAGAGTTAAGACAGGCACTGGGAGGCAGTGAAGAGTTGCCGAATAGCTGGGTAACTACAGCAGAGCTAGTACGGGAGACTGCTAGAAAGGTGCTTGGTGTGACATATGGACAGAGGAAGGAGGACAAAGAGACCTGGTGGTGGAATGAGGAAGTACAGGAGAGTATACAGAGGAAGTGGCTGGTGAAGAAGTGGGATTGTCAAAGAGATGAAGAAAGTAGACATGAGTATAAGGAGATGAGGCTCATGGCAAAGAGAGAGGTGGCGTAGGCTAAGGATAAGGCATATGGAAAGTTATATGAGAGACTGGACACTAAAGAGGGAGAAAAGGACCTGTACCAATTGGCTAGACAGGGGGACAGAGCTGGGAAAGATTTGCAGCAGGTAAGGGTGATAAAGGATAGTGAGGGAAACGTACTCACAAGTGAGGAGAGTGTGTTGAAGGGCTGATGAATGAAGAGAATGAGAGAGAGAGAAGGTTGGATGATGTGGGGATAGTGAATCAGGAAGTGAAACATATTAGCAAGGAGGAAGTAAGGACAGCTATGAAGAGGATGAAGAATGGAAAGGCTGTTGGCCCAGAAGACATGCCAGTGGAATCATGGGAGTGCTTAGGAGAAATGGCAGTGGAATATTTAACCAGATTGTTTAATGAAATTTTGGAAAGTCAGAGGATGCCTGAGTAGTGGAGAAAAAGTGTTTTGGTACCTATCTTTAAGAATAAGGGTGATGTGCAGAGCTGCAGTAACGACAGAGGGATAAAACTGATTAGTCACAGCTTGAAGTTATGGGAAAGAGTAGTGGAAGCAAGGTTAAGAAGGGAGGTGATGATTAGTGATCAGCAGTATGGTTTCATGCCAGGAAAGAGCACTACAGATGCAGTATTTGCTCTGAGAGTGTTGTTGAAGAAATACAGAAAAGGTCAGGAGGAGTTGCATTGTGTCTTTGTGGACTTAGAGAAAGCATATGACAGGGTGCCTAGAGAAGAGTTGTGGTACTGTAAGAGGAAGTCAGGAGTGTCACAGAAGTATGTAAGAGTGGTACAAGATATGTACAAGGGTAGTGTGACATTGGTGAGGACTGTGGTGGGAGTGACAGATATGTTTAAGGTGGAGGTGGGATTACATCAAGGATCAGCTCTGAGCCCTTTCTTATTTGCAATGGTGATGGACAGGTTGACAGACGAGATCAGACAGGAGGCCCCGTGGACTATGATGTTTGCAGATGACATTGTGATATGTAGTGAGAGTAGGGACCAGGTTGAGAAGACCCTGGAGAGATGGAGATATTCTTTAGAGAGGAGAGGAATGAAGGTCAGCAGGGCTAAAACAGAATATATGTGTGTGAATGAGAGGGAAGGTAGAGGAATGGTGAGGATGCAGGGAGTAGAGTTGGTAAAGGAGGATGAGTTTAAGTACTTGGGATCAACAGTTCAGAGTAATGGTGAGTGTGGAAGAGAGGTGAAGAAGAGAGTACAGGCAGGGTGGAATGGGTGGAGAAGAGTGTCAGGAGTGATTTGTGACAGACGGGTACCAGTTAGAGTGAAAGGGAAGGTCTACAAGAGGGTAGTGAGACTAGCTATGTTATATGGGTTGGAGATGGTAGCATTGACAAAAAGGCAGGAGTCAGAGCTGGATGTGGCTTAGTTACAGATGTTAAGATTTGCACTGGGTGTGACTAGGATGGACAGGATTAGGAATCAGTACATTAGAGGGTCAGCTCAGGTTGGACAGTTTGGAGACAAAGCAAGAGAGGCGAGATTGTGGTAGTTTGGACATGTGCTAAGGAGGGATGCTGGGTATATTGGGAAAAGGATGCTAAGGATGGAGCTGCCAGGTTAGAAGAAAAGAGGAAGGCCTAAGATAAGGTTTATGGATGTGGTGAGAGAGGACATGCAGGCGGTTGGTGTGAAAGAGCATGATGCAGAGGACAGGAAGAAATGGAAACAGATGATCTGCTGTGGTGACCCTTAACAGGAACAGCCGAAAGAAGATGATGATAAGAGGGTGGGTAGGTTGTTAAATGTTTAGGTATCTCAGATGATTAACATCTGTTTTTCTTTGCAGATGATGGTGCTTCCAGAGGGATTATGGCTGTTGTTGTGCTATGTAATGAGGTCTTATCAGTGCAGATGTAATAGCAGTTGGTGGTCTGAAGGAAGTGGTCTCATCAGGTGATAGATGTTGCTGCAAAAGGTTTGTGGCAGCTGGAGCTTCACGGAGTGAGGTTACAGGTAGGGATATATCTCATCTCCTTAGTGCGTGATGGTTGGTGTGGTATGAGAGTGCTGCAGGGACTAATAAGACTGAGATACGGCAAGGGTTTGGTATAGCTGGCATTAGGTTTAATTGTGGGGATTTTGGGGTCATCCGCAGATGGGGTACAGTCATAATTGGGGTAGGGTCGTTTCTGGGAGCTCCATGACTGATTAGTTAGACAAGCCTGAGGGCAGGAGGGGGGGTCTTTTGCTGGGATAAAGGGTGGGAAGGGTGGAGTACTAGGATATATTAATCCATTGATGTTGATGGAGTTAGTAGGATGGCAGCAAGAATTTTGAATACTTAGTAAGGTTGAGGTTTTAGTGGTTCACTGCCTACATAGGAATGGAGTTATGGGGTTGAATTCCGGTAAGTTGGGATCCATGTAGTGGAGGGCTGGTTGGCATCGATAGAGTGGTTAGATTTGGGATGCAGGGCTTTGGGGCACTTGTTATTTATTTATTTATTTATTATTTATTTCCAGTTTGATAACCAGGGAGGTCCACTGGGCCCAGAGGGCCCATTTTCAGTGGAGGCCCGGGGAGAAAAGCTCCGTATTACATACAATTAAAACAAGCATAGAGTTTTACATTTAGGTCTGGGGAGAAAAGCTCCTTATTGCATACAATTAAAACAAGCATACATTTATGCAATTACATACAATTATAAATGTTTTAGAAAACAAATGTAAAATTATATATGGAGTTGTATCAAATTGAAAAGGTGCACAAAGAAAGGAAGAAAAAGGGGGACAAAGGTAACAGAGAGAAGGGATAGAGAGCTATGTACAATATTTACATCTAACCATTCTTTAGATTCAGAGCAAGGCAGTTGTAGGGAAAAAAAATAGCATGTGCATGCAGGAGTACATATATAAGCGATATTAGGATGAGTTAGGTAGGAAGAATGCAATTACATTTCCAGTTTTGGGAAAGGTGGGAGTGGAGCTGGGATTTGAAGAGTTCGAAGCTTGTAGTGATTCTTGGCAGGGGCGGGTGGGAGTTCCATTTTTTGGCTAGTGAATAGGAAAGGAGAAACTGGCCAGGGGGACGTTTTGGTTTATATACAGAAAGTAGATTTTGTTGGGCAGATCTAAGGGGTCTGTGCAGAGTGTAGAATGGTAAGATATTAGTAAGAGCAGGGCATGCAGTAGGTTTAATGATTATTTTGTAGGTTGTAGTAAGCTGAAGGTAGACAAGGTGGTTAGGAAGCTCTAGCCACTTTAGCATGTGGAGAGAGGTGCAATGATGGGAGGAGTGTTTAGATTTAGTAGCACATTTAGCAATTTTGTTGTAGCAGATTTCTAGTTTTGTGATGATGGTAATAGAAAGATTGGTTAGAAGTGGAGCACCGTACAATAGTGATGGTAGTAAATAAGTAGAAGCTAGAGTTTGCCTTGTAGATGGAGAGAGAAAGTGAGCGTTTCAATATAACATAGCTAGCTTCTGATGGTTTTTTTTGGATATTAAGTTGGACGTGTGTATCGAATTTCAGGTGTTCATCTATAGTGACCCCAAGAAGTTTAGCAAAGGGGGCAACTTCTATAGAGGAGTTGGCATGGCTGATGATATTGAAGGATTGCTTGTCATGTGTGACAGTTTGTGAGGGAGAGAAAAGAAGGATTTTGGATTTATTGGCATTAAGTGAAAGATGGTTTTGAAGCATTCACTGCTCAGTAGTTGTAAAGGCCAATTGGGTTTTTGCCTGGAGCTCAGTGAGACTAGGAGCAGAGCAGACTAAAGTGGAGTCATCTGCATATTGCACTATTTTAGTGTTAGAAATGGCGGCGTAAAAATCATTGACCCCTGGGGAACCCCGGAAGGGGTAGGAAGGAAGGTAGAAGTACCAGTCTGCCATTATACAGCCTGGGATCTGTTAGAGAGATAACTGTGGAACCAGGTAAGGCAGTTTTGAGAAATATTAAGGTTAGAGACATGATTCAGAAGGTGGGTATGGGAGATGGTATCAAATGCCTTGGATAGATCTAGGGCGATGGTGGAAACAATTTCTCCAGAGTCACGAGCAAGGTTTATTATGTATAAAAAAGAGAGCAGAGCAGTTACTGTACTATGTCCAGGACAGAAGCCATGTTGTGTAGGGGTAAGGAGTTGATTATTGATGAGGAAGGGCATGAGTTGGAGATGGATGCATTTTTCAAGGATCTTTGAGGTTGGTGAAATAATGGCTATGGGTCGGAAGTTAGAGATGTTATTATTTTTGCCTCCTTTGTGGAGGGGCAGGATGTAGGCTGCACACCACAATTTGGGGACATATGGTTCCTGTATGGATCTATTGATGAGAATGCTGATGGGGATGGCGATACCATCTGCGGCAAGCTTTAGAAAGAGTGAGGGAATATTGTCAGGGGCGTTGGAGCATGGCTTAAGTTTAGAGAGAAGCTTTTTGATGTAGGAGGTTGAGATGGATTTTAGATGAAAAGTCGGGGGAGGATTAGGAGTGGGGGGTTGAGGAGAGGAAGGGGCAGTTGGATTGAGTGGAAGGGAGGTGACCTGATTGGGGAAGGTCTTAGTGAGTTCAGCTATAGAGTTAGTAAAAAAGGAGTTGAAGAGGGTAGCAATTTCTGTACCAGTTTTTTTGTTGTCAGGACAGGGATTACTTTTGGTACCTGGATGCAGAAGAGAGTTAATGGAGTTCCAGAATTGTTTGGGATTTTTGGGGTGGGTAGACTGAAGTTTAATATAATACGATTTTTTATCTTTTGTAACATGCTTTTTGGTTAAGTTGCGGAGTTGTTTATATTTTTGGAAGATAACAGGGTGTTTATTTTTGTTGTAAAGTTTCCAGGTTTTGTTTCTTTGTAGCATAAGTGTTTTGGTGTCTTTAGTTAGCCATGGTGTAGAGTTGGGTTTTATTCATTTTATTCTAGGTGGGGCTTGAGTGTTTAGGATGCTCAGGAAGGTTGTATTGAAGAAATCTATGGCTTTATCTAGTGGAAGAGTTTTTAGATTGTCCCACTTTGCTAGTTTAAGGGTTTCGGCGAATAAAGAAGGGTTAAAATTTGTAAGATTATGAGTATGGGTATATTGGTGTTGGTGAGGGGAGGAGTGGGTAGTTCGGTGAATGATGGCTGGGAGATGGTCACTTATGGTGTTTGGTAATACACCTGAGTATGAGATTTTATTAGGGTGGGAGACTAAGATCCAGTCCAGTGTGGACCCTGGGGTGTTGTTTCTATTAGGTCTGGTAATACCACTTATTAGTTGAGTGAAATTAAGAAGACTGATAGATAGGGAGGGATTGTTGCTATTGATTCTATTCCAGTCAATGTTCACATCACCTAATATGTATGTCTCAAGCTTAATGTTAGCTGAGGCCCATAGAAGAATGTTTTCTAGAGTGGTAGTATTATTTCCAGGGGGGAATATAGATGGCCATAACACAAATACCTTTATAGTTATTCAGTTTAAGAATTCCTATGACTAGTTCAGCATTGCTGAACTGAGGAATAGGGTTTTGGTAAGGAGAGATGTTCAGTAGGCTAGTATAGGTTAAGGCTACTCCTCCTCCTTTTTTATTTTGGCGGTCACATCTGAGTGCTTGAAAGCCAGGGGGTAAAATCTCAGAGTCAGTAATGTGGGGTTGTAGCCATGTCTCTGAGACTGCTATTATATCTGGTGTAGTATGATTTACCAAGCATGAAAGAGTGCTATTTTGTTTTTTACACTCTGGGTGTTAATGGTAATTAGCTTGAGGTATTTGTGGTTGGTAGTATTTGGAGAGATAGGGGGAGAATGATTGCTATTAGTCTTTGGTCCAGGGTTGGGGTGAATGTCTCCTGCTAGGACAAGCCAGTCAGAGGAAGAGAGAAGCATGACCTTTGGTTTGCAACTTGTCATTTGTGGGAAGACAAACATCACTTTTGGTGTAATATGCTTTGTTGAGTAGGCTAGATGTATTAGCTTAAAATAGTGAAGTGGGTTAGGTTGTGTTAGTGAGGGGGATATGTTGTGAAAGTGGGATGAGATGAGGTTGGGATGGGGGGAGTAGTAGAGGTAGGGGAGGAAAAGAAGGGGGGTAATTTGAAAGAGGAATAGGAGGTGGCATTGAAGACAGTTGTTAGGAGAAGAATGCTTATAGAAGAGATAAGAAGTGTATGTGGGAGTGGAGGAGTCATTCTTAACTAGGGTATAGTAAATTAGGAGGAGGCAGCAGGATGATAGGTGAGTGATTAAGTGAAAAGGGAATAGGGGTATAGTTGAGAGTACAGGAAGGAGAAGGATACAGATAGGGGAGGGATTAGTTAACTGATGAATGATGGGAGGGGGAGGAATAGAGATAGGATTGCCTTAGGGGAAGGGGAGGAGATATAGGGTTGGAATAAATGTGAGTGTACTGGGGGTGGGTGAGATTTGGGGGTAGGGTAGGGAAGCGGAGCGGGGCAGACCTAAAGGACAGACACAGCAGGATGGTGAGGAAAACAATCAGTAAAGTCGAGAGTAAGTATAGAGGAAGGTAAGCAGGGTGGTAGAGGAAGAGTTATGTAGATGTTAGTAAAGGAAATAGAGAGGCTGTAGGATGAATACGGACTGGGATATGAGTGAAGAAGTGGAGAGTGACAGACTAAGGGATTATAATTCTATAGGTGGAAAATAGTGAAAGAAAGTGTTAGAGACAGGTAAAGACTGCCATCTAGTGGTCAAGAACTGATATAGCACAGAGTGGTGACCACAGGAGAAGGCTGGAGGTAATAAGAAAATCAGAAAGGCTTGAAGAAAAAAATTGGTACAAAAAGACTAGGATAACGTGGGTAGGGGGGTTCAGAGTAGAAGAAAGCAAAATAGAGAAGAAGAAAGCAAAATAGAGGGGGGTATGGCTGCTGGCTATTCTGGTAGGTTTACACTACAGACCTAGCAAGTTATTCAACAAAATCATATGCATGTTGAGGGAGGTAGAACCTCATTTGACATACTTTCTGTAGTTATCTTGGAGTACAGTTCAAGGACTACTTTGGTTTCCCAGGATGGAGTAGGACAAACAGGGTATGGTAGTTGAATGTTGTTGGTCTTGAATGTCAAGCGGGGCACAACCAGTAGCAGAAAAGATTAGGTAAAAGTAGTGAGAACAGTTTCTGTAGTTATCTTGGAGTACAGTTCAAGGACTACTTTGGTTTCCCAGGATGGAGTAGAACAAACAGGTTATGGTAGTTGAATGTTGTTGGTCTTGAATGTCCAGCGGGGCACAACCAGTAGCAGAAAAGATTAGGTAAAAGTAGTGAGAACAGAATGTAAATAGAAGATAAAAGCCAGGAACGCTCATCAGCCACACGCTAGTAGCGAATCTAAAGATGGTGCCACCAGAAACTGGTTCCTTATAATGAAGGCATATGATATTGCTTTGCCATAGAGATGCAGAGGTAACACAGGGAAAGGAAAGTTTTGGGGGAAGTCAAGACTGAAGTTGCAGGTTGCCCAGTTTTCTTGGATCTTTTTGGGCAAGGATTGAAAAGCTGGTATAGTGTTTACAATTGTGGTGCCTTGGGATGGGGTTTAGATAGATTTGTTCATGTGAATTAGCAGGTGGTTATAAATGTGGCAGGAGGTGTTGGGTTAGGGTGCATACTTGGGAGGGTTGGTTTGTGGTTGTTGGATGTTAGGAAGGAAGGACGTTTGGGGGGATGTGTAGGATAGGTTTTGTTGTGTGGTATGTTTGGGTAAGGGAGGTTCGAGGGAATATAGTTTGTGCCATTTATATGATGGAGGTATTTCTGCATTTAGAAGGTGGTTTGCTGGTCAGCATCTTAGCCTGTTTATTGAGCTTTTTTGTTTTTATTGCATAGTTGCATTGTGAAAGGAATTTTCAAGCTTGTTACATCCATTGTGGGGAAAATAGGACCACAGCTAGGCATGATGGTAGGAACTGGCCTTGCTTGGTTTTGCGTGGCATTGGGTTTACTGTTGGGTTGGCTTTGGTGGGTAATGTTTTGGGACCCTTTATGATGCAGTACTGGTAGTGAGTGGAAATGATATTTTAGTTAAAATACATAGGTTACACAAAGTTATGGTTATTTAGTACTGGGACGAATCATTGGATTATTTTAACCATTTAGTCAGTTGGTGGATTTTGGTATTTATATGGCAGGGTATTTGATGTCAAGGATCATTTTGGGGAGGCTGTACACCGGGGTAAGGCAGTTCAGTTGGTTGGGAGGATGTAGCTAGGATTACTTCATTTGCATATAACGGTTGAGTAAATTAATGTGGTTAGTAGTCATTGGTCAGAAGGGTTGGGGTAGGTTAAGAAGGAAGATGGATTGACTTTGGCTATTGTCATGATAGGTTTGATGTGGGTATTGGTGTTGGGATAGGGAGTTCAGGGGGTTACAGTTCTTTGGTGTTTATGATAGGGTTGTATTTAGTTATTCTGATGGTCATTTTGCTATATATACGACTGCTGTTAGGTTGATGGTAAGCAGCTGCCTTGTGTGGTGTCATTGTGGCATTGGGTTTAACGTTTTTGTATTACCTAGGGCAGGCAATGACCTGGGGCATTACAAGGTTAATACCGGAAGTGGAATGAGAAGGAGTTAGTTAATATACAGACGTTATGCAAAGAAATGGTCATTATTTTAAAAGGAATCATTGGTTTAACTGAGTCAAGTGGCGGTGCTCATATAACAGGGTTTTGGGATTGTTGATAGGGATCTAGTGGGGTTTAGAGCTGATGAACACACTGAATGATGTTTGGCTGAACCACCCCTTTATTTTGGTATGGGTGGTTAGGTTGTTGAAAGTCTGGTAGTGGGGGGGGGGCAGCCTGGTCAGGCTGGTTGGCAGAGAAGAGGGACAGGCTTGCCCTCTTGTGTTCCCCCTCTGGTGTTTTGTTGTATGAAGTGAGTCTTGGATGCTGTCTCATAAGTAAAGTAAGTGAGCAGAGGTAAGAATGTTTATGCCGTGTTTAGAATCAACTATACTATGTTCAGTTGCAATTAATAAATTTGGTGATCAAAGCTATGTTATGGAAGTTTAATAAAGGTCGCCAAATGTCATTTTTGTGTGATGTGTTTATTGAAGGGGACTGGGACAAATGAGGTTTGGCAACAGATCGATTTGTCCAGGGACATCTTCAGAAGGGGTTAGATTAATATATTAGTGGGAGTTAAGTGGGTTGGGGAGATGAAAGAGTTAAATGGAAGGAGGGATGATTTGGAGGAAATGAGGTAAGGGTGAAGAGGGGCTTAAGGGGTTTAGACAAGTGTAGTTGGGTAGGTAACCACATTTTGGCGTGAACTTGCTACCCACTCTCCCTCCCTTTTTTGTTGGTGGATTAATAGCGATTGTGGTTATGCTATCAGTCAGGGTAGGTGGATTAGAGGGACAGGCTTGCCCTCTTCTGTTCCCTCTCTGGTGTTTGGATGTTCATTACAGGGATATGGGGAAAGGAAAGTGAGCAGCTGGAGGATGCTTGCTAAAAAGATAAGCAAGCGGAGGTAGGGATGCTGCTTAGTTGGTTGGAAGGTAATTCAATGGATGGTGTATGAAGTGAGATGGGGAACGCTCCTTCATAAGTAAAGTAAGTAAGTAGAGGTATGGATGCTGCTTACTGGGTCTGGATGAGTAAGGACATGCCATCCTGAATTATTTGGTTGGATGGCCAATTCAATAAATGGGACAGGAAGTGAGTCTTGGGTGCTGCTTCAAAAGTATAGTAAGCAAGCAGAGGTAAGGATGCTGCTTACTGGGGCAGGATGGGTAGGTATGCTGTCCTGATTAACATTACAAGGATGTTTATGCTGTGATTAAAAGCAACTATACTATGCCCAGTTGTAATTAATAAATTTGGTGATCAAAGCTATGTTATGGAAGTTTAAAAAAGGTCGTCAAATGTAAATTTGGAGTAATGTGTTTATTGAAGGGGACCAGGACAAAGAATATATGGTGCGCTTTAACATCTAAAACATTCATTTCCCACATTCCTAACTTTTTAATCTGTAATATGATATATGAATGTTTCCAGGCTGATACTACGTTGTATTAATACATTAAATTAAATTTAATCTAGTCACCTTTTTTTTCTTTTAAGGAATTGAATGAGGTTTGCTATGACTGAGTTAGTGTACCTTGTATATAGTTATGTAACTCTAGAATCACTTACATTTTCAAAATGCATAGATTACAGCAAAATATATATCAGCACAAAGCATTTTTCAATGTATATGCATATATAGCATCTGCAATAAATTATTCTTCATTTAATGTACTGCGTTTAATGTATTCCTTCTTACATGGTTCCAACATGACCTTCTGTACTGATTATGTTTGAAAAGGTTCAACATTTCCATCATCATCGAAAGTAAAATGCAGCTTCTGTGATTTTCTTCATGTTACATGAGTCTGTTGTAATACACTGACATAAGTGATACTTATATGAAAAAAAGATCTTTCAATAACTTTGTAAATTTGCCTATGACAGAATTTGCCATTTTAGAAAATATATATGTGCCTGCATGACATCAGAATAACATCTTTAGTATGATGTCTTTTATTGGTTCTCTGCAGTCCTTCCCTTAAGGAAAATGTGGACGGACACACACACACACACACACACACACACACACACACACACACACACACACACACACACACACACACACACACACACACACACACACACACACACACACACACACACACACACACACACACACACACACACACACACACACACACCACTTTAACCTTCCTGATCGGTGTCTCTCCTCAACGGATGTGAATACTTCATATTTGTTATGCCTTAACCTGTACAGTCAACACATAAAATGCCAGAAATGAAAATAAGTTGAAAATGTAATTGATCATTCTCCTTGCATGCTGAAGGCAAAACCCATTAATGATATTTTAGAATTATAATGAAACTTTGTAAGCTGGACCGATTTATAATGGGTAAATAATTCACCTTGGTGTAAGTTTCAGATGAGTAACTACGACTACGATTAAATGCATGTATGAAAAGTAAATTAATTCTGAGTGTACCATAGATCTACAGAGTACTTATGTTGGAATATCTGAATGAAAATGAAGATATGTATCCTATCTATCTATCTATCTATCTATCTATCTATCTATCTATCTATCTATCTATCATCTTTCTCTCTACCTATCTATCGATCTACCTATCAACTGATCTATCAATCTACCTATCTACTTATCTATCTATAAATGATGACTAACACCATAGTTACACTGTGCTAGAATGTAGCACAATGTAATGTACTTGCCTAATGTAATTGTTTCTAATACTGCAAATGTACATTACAGTAGTGGTTATCTGAACAGATTATTTTGTGCTAAAGTCATGCCATAATATGCTGCAGACATGAACACATCCCACAGTGAAACTTTGTACGTCACATCCTAGCCCATTTCAAAAACAAAAATAATTTCTTAAGTGAAATCTTAACAATAATGTAACATTGATCTACTGTCTGACTTCTGAAACCAAACATTTTCACATTCCTGCTTAGTAAACTAAGAGTTTCATACATTCAATATGTATAACATTTTTGGATAATGAAAAAAATATATGTTATTCAAACATGACATGACATTGGATGAATTATTCCATTTTATTTCATACCTTCTTTGGTACAGGACTTTGGGGAATTAAATTACAGTGACTATGTTCTGAAACCTTTGCAATGTGTGTAAATCTCTCTGAACAACCTTTCGTCACTTCTGAACTGTATTTCATTCTTTCTTTCTTTTCTTTTCTTTTCCTTCTTTTTCTTTCTTTGGACACATTGCAAGATTTTAATCCAAGATTGTCATAATTTATTTTGTGATTTACTGCTTCCTAATCAGGTACGTAGACTCATTGAAAAACAGCCTTTTCAGTTAGAGTGAGAAAAAAACTAATCATCATCTTCTTTCGGCTGTTCCCGTTAGGGGTCGCCACAGTGGATCACCTGTTTCCATTTCTTCCTGTCCTCTGCATCTTGCTCTGTCACACCAACCACCTGCATGTCCTCTCTCACCACATCCATAAACCTTATCTTAGGCTTTCCTCTTTTCCTGTTACCTGGTAGCTTCATCCTTAGCATCTTTTTCCCAATATACTCAGCATCCCTCCTCAGCACATGTCCAAACCAATGTAATCTTGCCTCTCTGGCTTTGTCTCCAAACCTTCCAACTTGGGCTGACCCTCTAATATACTTATTCCTAATCCTGTCCACCCTCGTCACACCCAGTGTAAATCTTAACATGTTTAACTCTGTCACATCCAGCTCAAACTCCTGCCTTTTTGTCAATGCCACTGTCTTCAACCCATATAACATACATAGCTAGTCTCACTACCCTCTTGTAGACCTTCCCTTTCATTCTTACAGGTACTCGTCTATCACAAATCACTCCTGACACTCTTCTCCACCCACTCCATCCTGCCTGTACTCTCTTCTTCACCTCTCTTCCACACTCACCGTTACTCTGAACTATTGACCCCAAGTATTTAAACTCATCCACCTTCACCACCTCCACTCCTTGCATCCTCACCATTCCTCTATCCTCCCTCTCATTCACACACATATATACTGTCTTAGTCCTACTGACCTTCATTCCTCTTCTCTCTAGAGCATATTTCCATCTCTCCAGGGTCTCTTCCACCTGTTCCCTACTCTCACTACAGATCACAATGTCATCTGCAAACATCATAGTCCACGGGGACCCCTGTCTGATCTCGTCTGTCAACCTGTCCATCACTATTGCAAATAACAAAGGGCTCAGAGCTGATCGTTGATGTAACCCCACCTCCACCTTAAATGCATCCATCTCTCCCACAGCAGACCTCGCCGCTGTCACACTACCCTTGTACATATCCTGTACCACTCTTACATACTTCTCTGACACTGCTGACTTCCTCATACAATACCACAACTCCTCTCTAGGCACCCTGTCATATGCTTTCTCTAAGTCTACAAAAACACAATGCAACTCCTTCTGACATTCTCTGTACTTCTCCATCAACACTCTCAGAGCAAACATCGCATCTGTAGTGCTCTTTCCCAGCATGAAACCATACTGCTGATCACTAATCATCACATCCCTTCTTAACCTAGCTTCCACTACTCTTTCCCATAACTTCATGCTGTGACTGATCAGTTTAATCCCTCTGTAGTTACTACAGCTCTGCACATCACCCTTATTCTTAAAAATCGGTAACAAAACACTTTTTCTCCATTCCTCAGGCATCCTCTCACTTTCCAAGATTTCATTAAACAATCTGGTTAAAAACTCCACTGCCATTTCACCTAAACACCTCCATGCTTCCACAGGTATGTCATCTGGGCCAACAGCCTTTCCATTCTTCATCCTCTTCATAGCTATCCTTACTTCCTCCTTGCTAATCCATTGCACTTCATAATTCACTATCCCTACATCATCCAACCTTCTCTCCCTCTCATTCTCTTCATTCATCAACCCCTCAAAGTACTCTTTCCATCTCTTCAACACACTCTCCTCGCTTGTGAGTAAGTTTCCCTCATTATCCTTTATCACCTTTACCTGCTGCACATCTTTCCTAGCTCGGTCCCTCTGTCTAGCCAATCAGTACAGGTCCTTTTCTCCCTCCTTAGTGTCCATCCTTTCATACAACTCTTCATATGCCTTATCCTTAGCCTTTGCCACCTTTCTCTTTGCCATGCACATCATCTCCTTATACTCCTATCTACTTTCTTCATCTCTCTGACAATCCCACTTCTTCTTTGCCAACCTCTTTCTCTGTATACTCTCCTGTACTTCCTCATTCCATCACCAGGTCTTCTTCTCATCCTTCCTTGGTCCAGATGTCATACCAAGCACCTTTCTAGCCGTCTCCCTTACTAGCTCTGCTGTAGTTACCCAGCTATTTGGTAACTCTTCACTGCCACCCAGTGCCTGTCTTAACTCATCCTTGAACTCCACCTCACAATTACCCTTTTTCAGTTTCCACCATTTGATCCTTGGTGCTGCCCTCACACTCCTCCTCCTCTTCTTGTTCACCAATGTCATCCTACAAACCACCATCCTATGCTGCGTAACTACACTTTCCCCGGTCGCCACTTTACAGTCTCCAATCTCCTTCAAACTGGCCCTCCTGCATAAGATATAATCCACCTGTGTGCATCTTCCTCCACTCCACTATGTCACCCTATGCTTCTCCCTCTTGTTAAAATATGTATTCATCACAGCCATGTCCATCCTTTTGCAAAATCCAATCTAATACGGTACACAAATGTACATTATACAGAGTTCAGCAAAATATTACAAAGGTGTAACAGCAAACAGTACTAGGTTAAACTACTTGTAGACAAATATCATCAAACATTAGAATGGTCAGTATGGTTCTACAGAGATATAACTACAGTAAGTTAGGTATTAGTGCTACTAAAGGCAACAAGCTAATGAATAAAATATTGTTATGTGAGTCTGCAATGAAACCAGCTGTCTTATTTTACTTAGTATTACAATGAAAAACTAAGGTAACCACACCTTGATCTACCCTTACCAATTCACTAACATGGAAGTAGGCAGTTGTATAAATAATGGTTCTTGTGACTAGGCACATCAACATTATGAGCCAGATAGCACAATATGTAAAGGCTGCAAACACAAGGTAGAATATCACAGGAACAATGAAAATTAAGTAATACAATCTATAATAAGTTAACCATTCATTACAAATGAGAAGACTGGTTAATGGATGAATAGGTGACATATAACCAGTGACCAAATAACTCTACACGTGCTTCATTACAGTTGCATACAAGTTCAATCATATTTTATGCAGAAAAACATTCTGAATAACTGCATTGTTAATAAAGATGAATATCTACTGGCAATGCTTCTGTCACTTCTAATACAATAAATAGGTTCATAGATAAGTAATAGGCTAGCTGCTCTTGCAGGCCATTTTAAGCCTATCAGATTTCCCTTTTTGTGCCTGAAATAACCTATCCCACATGGTTATACATTGGCTTTACCCATCTCATGATGGATAATTATATATTACCCCAAATGAGAATAACTGGAATCATACCATAGGTAATTTGAGGGAACACATGCATGGGATAGAGCATTTAGGAGCAACCTCTGTCCATTAATAGTGCAGGGGTAAATTTTCTGTTTCCCATCCATATATATAAGTTGTGCTTGAATATGGACAGGGATGAACTTTTTTTATGTGGATGGGGAATCTGTTCCACAGCAGTGGTATCCACTCTAAGATACACCTGTCCCTCCAAACTGATCTGTTGATGCTGCAGTTGAAGTTTAGATCACAAGACCAAGTTTTTCCAATGCCATCTGAGTTGCAGATGTCCAACAAATCCAACTATAATTGGTCAGATGATGCCTTGTATGCTAGATACAGGTGGTCAGATGATGCCTTATATGCTACACACAAGTCACCTCTTAGCAGTCGTTTTATCTGATGAAGTCTATTGTACATTTGGATGAAAGTGTTTGTCTTAGTAAACTTCTATACTTTTTGCTTTAGAGTGCTTGCGGTTTGTGCAATCTGAGACTTTATTTTCTACAGTTTGGAATTTCTTGCAGTTGTTACAATTGTAATCTTATAAAAAGCTTTAATACTGATTAATTTTCCATTTTCTTGGTGGAATAAAAAGTCACAGTGTTGTTTGATATGCAAACTATTAGTAAATGCCCATAAAACAATTACAAAAATTGAAAAAGTGATGAGCTGTTTCTTTTCAAGATTTTCTGGATTTAGTCACTGAACCACATTTGAAATAAATGGATATCCAGTTAATAAATACTGGACATAGTTAAATAATTCATTTGAGAAATGTGGAAATAGAGTTAATTTGTGAAACAATTAATTGTACTACAATAAAGAATTTAAAATTTTTGAGGTGACCTAATTTTATGGTATGTGTACTTTGTAAATACTGTTTTTGTTTTTGTGTCAACTGAATACTGAACTTCAGTAAAGCATTTAAAATGTACATAGATAGCTGTAGTACATTGCAGATGATCAGACACAGATTGCAAATCCAGTTTGCTGGAGAAATGACAGTGTTTTTATAATGGCAACAACATATCTGGGTGGTTTACTAGCTATTCTCCTAAGGATATCAAAATATATATAATAGCTTATGGCATGCTATGTATTTTACTGATAGCAGGCATGAAGAAGAGAGAGTTAAAGTTGTTTTGCTTGCCAGCATGTGCTCTGTATAGTACAGCTGTCCTAAGCTTTAGTAGACTGCCAAATTGTAGTAATAAAATTTTGACTGCAGTTAAGTAAGCTAAGCACTGCATACAAAGCTAACGTTAGAAGGTTATTAACTTTCCTGTTTTTATGTTCTGTTATTCACAATATAAACTGGTATATACATAAATATAGCACAGCAGTGAAATGTCAGTTTCTGTGTTTTATTTCAACATTTTATTATTTTACATTGTCTGCATTCATTGTGTTGAAAATTCAAAATTCATGATTGATTATTTGGCTAAACACCATCTTTCTGCAGAGCGAATGTTTATAACTTCATCAATATTCAGTTTACTTTTAGGTCACATATATGGCAGTGCTGGAAGGACTCATCAGAACAGTGGAACTGACAGAAAAGCATGATTCTAACTGTGCTTTTTGGCTCATGGGTAATCCTTTCTGCTACTTCATTTACCTGGAGACTCACAGTGATTTTACATACGCAGTTTATCATAAACAATCTGCGTAACTCCCAAAGAATCATGGACAAATCCAGAAAAAATCATGGACAATCAGGAACATATTTAAAATATTAATACTATTAGCCTGAGACATTGACATAATAAGATAATGTGAATTAATATACATTCTCTGAAGTAAAAAAAGTCTGTAGATCATTAGATGTCATTATTTATTACATGTAATTCAGCACCTTTTCTCCAGATGTCACTGGTTTTAGGAGGGATGAAAGGAGAGACAGAGCTAAATTTTGAGTTAAAATCAGGAATGTCCCTGAAAATCAGACAGTTGGCCGGTATGGCAATGTATGTCTGTGCGAGCGTGTGTGTGTGTGTGTGTGTGTGTGTGTGTGTGTGTGTGTGTGTGCGTGTGTGTGAGAGTGTCTTCATGCATGCACGCACATGTGTGTATGGTGTGTGTGTTTGTGTGTGTCCTGATGTGCTCATGTGTATAAACCAGAACCGATGGTGTTCAGTGCAGTTTTTTTTTTTTTTGCAGTATTTTTTTCTTCAGTTTAACTGAATTAAGTTAAACTTCTACTAATCAGAAAAAAAGATCCTTAAAATAGTTTGAAAATCCAGCTGATCTATTTGTGTTCTTTTCTGAGAAATAGGAAACAAAATCCATACCACAGACAATGAGGCTGATACTCACAAGTTTGTCAGAGTGAATTATCAGTACATAGTCTTGTCAAATGGAATTGCTGAGACACGGTGTCATGATTCATTATGCACAAAGCTGTTTTTTTTAAGTTAGAGAGACATCATAAACATAAGTAATTTACCCAATTTAATATTAATATGTTGATGTTTATTATGTATTTCAACCTGCTGTTTGAAGATGCTGTATTTACTTCATAGCATTTGACCTGTGAATGAAGGTATTGCTTGTTCTCTTCTACCTCAGTCCTGAGAATTGCATTTCTCTTGCTATGCCTAAGAATTTCTAACAGAATTAAACAGGCAAATCATTCATAGAGATAAACTTCACACATATAAAGTTCCTTTGATAGCATGTTATAGCAGTTATTTGTTGAGTTGTACACATTAACAACCAACTTGTTTACTGTTTGCTTTTCAGTGCAGAGCTCTTAATACTAATGTGGATTAATATTTCACATATGACAATAATAACAGTGCAGAATGACAAAGATAAAGAAGGCAAGTCCTTACAATTCCGAAAATATATTGTCGATTTCTTGTCTTGGGCAGATGCTATTTACAAATATTCTGTAAGCTTCAGGTGTGAAATCATCTGGAGATATGGTGTCATTCTGTAAAACAAACAAAAAAAAATCACTATATTTTATCGTTTTAAAGAACACAGTGATAAACATAAATACATTATTTAAAACAGTATAGCAGTAATATTTCTCAAACCTCTGCTTTTCTTTTAATCAGATGGAATTTATTTATAAATATAATGTTTGATGGCTTTTTAAGAAAAGAAAGATGTCTAGTGCGCAGCTTTAAACTGCAGTTTGTTTACACCATGTCTCCCTCCCCAGTTTGTGGATGGTGATCCTTCAGCTCGCATAATGTTCAGCTGCAACTAATCAGTGCTGACAAGTAAAAGGTATATTAAAATGGTCCCAGCCCCTTCTTTCTTACTCCTTACTATAGTGAATCCTTAAAAATAACATTAACTTGTTATCCTTGCTGAATTTCAACTGTTATACCACTCTGTATTCCAAGGAATTGCCCTAAAGCAGGAATAACAATGGTGCATCAGCAGTTTGTATGTCACTTGAGCTTAATGAGCGGCATACATCCTTCCATATTTTCTTCGGCCTGCTTGTTTTCAAACTTTTAGTGAGTTAGATGCTTTAACAAACTTTCTTCTAGCCTTATATTACTGTGTTGTAAGTTAAATACCATTTTGTGGTTGGGTGCCCTATACAACAGTAATGTCTGAAATTGGTAGAGAACGATGAAGGACTTAACACTGATTTAGTGACTTGCAGGAGAAAACACATTCTGCAAATTTTGCTAGGAAAAAAAAACACAACCTGTAAAAACACCTGACTTAAATGGCTACCTGAGCATCATGACATAATTAAATGCCAGGAAATTAAAATGGCTGTTGTCATTGGACTTCTGGGTCTATTACAAGCACTTGAACAGAAACTTGAACAGAAGTGTCATGTAGGCTACTGCTCATGCTTGAACTTGACCATGAGTTCAGGCAAGCATCGATTATTTGAGTTTGAGTGACGTCAGTTTGGAAGCCATGGTGAGGGAGTGGGAGGCACTAGGAGTGTGTACTGTGGCACTCATTGGGAAGGGAGTTTTAGGTTTAGTAGCAGTAGTAGTTTACTAGAAAAATGCACTTGTATGTTAAGGACAACACATGTATCATATTTTATACATTTAAACCTCACATGACTTCTGACAATACAGTATTTAATCTGCTCATGCTAAAAAAAAAAACATTGCAAATGGAGTAGTAGGCGTTCGGAGATGCATATATGTGTATGTGCATATATGTCGCATAGGTTTCCTTCAGGTACTCCGGTTTCCTCCCACATCCCATGACATGCTGTAGGCGGATTGGGCATTCTAAATTGGCCCTAGGCGTGAGTGCGTGCATGTGTGTGCCTTCTGTGAAAGGTTTGGCGCTGGGTTGGCAACCCGACACCGTAAAACTCCACTGCTAATCATGAGCAGACAGGTGATCCGCTGTGAGGACCCCTAACCAGGAAAAGCCGAAAGAAGAAAATGAATATATTATATAATATATATATATATATATATATATATATATATATATATATATATATATATATATATATATATATATATATATAGGTCTACTTCAAAACATTAACATTTCATAATGATGAAATTCAAAATATTGAGACCAAAACACTGAAATCCCAAAACACTGGAAACCCAAAACAATGAAAACTCAGAACACTGAAACTGTGCTTCATAAGATTAAAAACTGCACCACACATGTATAACAACACCTAACTAACAAGCACACTTTCTACTACATTTCTGCAGGGGGGCAGGCCCCCCCTGCACCCCCCATCCCCTGTAAATTAAACATACCAACCCAAGATTGCACTACAGTGGAAAAAAGTTAATTTCCTAACCTCACTATATTGCAATCACCATACACTGAGGTTAGGAAATTAATTTTTTCCACCGTAGTGTGATTTTGGAGTTGGTATATTTAATTTACGGGGTGTGTGGAGGCAGAACCCCCCACATGGGGGGGCGCAGGGGTGCTTGCCCCCCTGCAGAAACATAGTTGAAAGTGTGTTTGTTAGGTGGTGTTACAGGTGGAGGGATCTTATTTACATGTAAGATGTAGTTTTCAATGTTATGAAGCTAAGTTTCAGTGTTCTGAAGTTTCATTGTTTTGGGTTTTCAGTCTTTTGAATTTTTGATGTTATGGTTTCAATATTATGATTTTCAACGTTACAAGATTACAATGTTTTGAAGTAGACCCCAACAGAATGGGGAGACAAAGGCCCAAAAATAGGTATAGATTTTAAATATTGCTCTTATAAACTTAGAAAGTTGCTAGAATAACAGAATTTGTCTTAGCATGCATTTTTATGAAGGATATGAAGTCTGAAAAACAAATGTATATCATTATTTAGTGACTTCAGTCCTCAGATCATCCCAGTGATTTGCCTGAAAATCACAACTTTTATGAGGAACAGAACAAATATATGAGGCAAAAATGTGCACATTCTACGAAAATCTGGACAGTTGAGAGGTATGACTACAAATATATACGGGTCTGCCTTGCTTAAAGGAAATTACACTTACTCAAAAAAATCCAAGATGATTTCACCGAACACGGAATATGCCAAACCAGCAAATCACTGATATTTTCTGCAGGGAAACAAACCACTTGGCAACCAGAGTGAATCTGCCCTTTTTGCCAGTGTAGTGTGATCTTGGAGTTGGTATATTTAGTTATTAGGGGGAGTGGGGGGTGCAGGCCCTCACCTGCATGGGTTTAATTTGCGTTGGTTGTTTTTGTTGTATCATGGTAGCTAAATGGTTCATTTCCCTGTAGAAATTATTGGAGATTAGTTGATTCGGAAGTTTAAGCCTTCTGTGATGTGCCTCACATTTTAAAGTTTCGGTTAACTGTAATTTTGCTAAAACAAAGTAGACCCATATATATATATATATATATATATATATATATATATATTTATATATATATTTATCAGAAAACATTCTTCTCTTTTAAACTTCTTTTTCCAGAGGGAGGAAATGATTTCCACACATACCTTGAACTTATATATAACAACTGCAAGATCATCATGTCTCAGAGAAAAAGGAATATTTCCAGAAATGATATCTTCAACTTAGTTTATGTAAGTCAGTTCTTTCACCCATTCAGTCTCCACATTTCAGGACTCACTCTAGCTGACTCTACCATTTCAAATTGTTATGAACAAAAACTTCTACATAGCACAACTTATAAATAAGGACATGACATCCAGATCTAGGGAGATCACAGTACCACTACACTCAGCCGTCGTTAGAATAGTCGAGTACAGTGCAACCTTCGGCATGTTCTTGACCAGGCATTTTCAACAGCTGGAGCAGCCACCTGGTTTCCCACTAAAAGAATACTGGACATAAATGACATGTCCTTTTGCAGACCAGCTCAATGCCCTGTTCCTGTACTCAGCAGCTCTGTAGACTAATGTGGGGTAATCTATGCCTAACCTACACGGCATTCTTCGATCGAGCCCTGATGAATCTGTTACACATTCACAAAACAAACAGCACTAGAACTGTCCATTCTAAGGATCTAAACCTTGTCTGTGACATAAACAAAACATTTTGGAAGGACTGGTACATGTCTCTAAGAGTACCCCTACTCTGGGACAAACTCCCCATTCATGTGAAGCAGATTTCTTCCCTAACCCCGTTCAAACACAGTTAAGACCAATGGATAGGAAATCACAAATTCAGCCTTGGCTTGTTTCCTGGGTCCCTTACAGACAGGGACAGCTTGTAGGGGACCTAAGGCACAGGCATATACCAAAGCCATTTTGCTCCTTGAGCACTGATAATTGGAAAAACTGGGGCATGAATGCCTAGGCTTAGAAATGCTAGTAACCTCCTATGATCCCATGTTGAGAAGAGCACTTTTGGCTATCATCAAGGATTGAAATATCATTATTTTCATGAACTCTAATTATACCCTGACTTAGGACTGGGGTCAGTTGTTGTCATGGTATTAAAAACCCAAATAACTTGGAGAAATTAAACTGACATTTACCCACACCTATTTCCCTAACGGAATGTCTCAGATGTAACATGAAACTGCACATTCCATTAAAAACTCAAGTCATGCACAAAGATAACATGCTTACTGCATGAGGTTAGTGCCACAGATAGTGTGTTCATATGGTTTGTTCACATTATGCACTCCCAAACGTTATAAAGATAAATCATGGGACATCAAATACACACAAAATCACTGGAATAGAAGCTTCTAGTAAACGTGGCACTATACACTGATTACACACTATTTGTACAAACTATTCAATATTTTCTCTGGGTCAACTGATGCACATCCAAGCCCTATGCTGGTGCTGTTTGCTTAGATGACCATTATCTTTTTGTAAATATAGCTGTTGCCCTCTCCTTTTATAGTTCGAAACTACCACCTTTCAGAAATGTCATTAATGTAAAGTGACATAAGGTATTTGTTAATGAACGTCATATGCCACATGCCTCTAGATGATGTGCTGTGGTAGTGAATACTATTCAGGACTGAAAATGTGAGAAAAAAAGTTTTATACAAACTAAAAATCTGTTAAAGACAGACCTAGTGCAGCCCTTGCATGCCTTTATTGTCTCTCTTTTCAAAATGTATTTTATTTATATATTTATTTACTGGGAAAATCTGATTGGGTTGGATTGCATTTTTGCAGCATAAGCATAAGAATAAAGACTATTTTAATTTTAAATGATATTAATGAGATATGAATTAATATGTGCAATGAATCACACGTATTACACACACACACACATATATATATATATATATATATATATATATATATATATATATATATATATATATATATATATATATATATATATATATATATATATAATATCAATGAGGCAGATACACATCAGGCCAGATTACAAAAGAGTTGCTCTCATTGTAAGTGTGCCCTGATTCCAAAAGGCTTGCTCTCTGTGTAAGAGGCTTACTTCAGTGTAAGTGGTCACCTACAATGAGAACGAGTCTTTTGGAATTGATTCTATTGTAAAGCTGAACTTTGATAAGAGGTGCAGTCATTGCAGTAAGCTGGAGATTTAAATATGTTAAGATTCAGATGTAAAAATCACAGCATGAATATCTGAAAGTCAGATTATAAATACAGTTAATAACATCAGGTTGAATTATAGCAGTGTGAAGAATGACCAAACATTTGTGAATACAAAACAGAACGTCAGATTGAAATATTACTTTTTATGAATAATACAATGCTAGAAAGTAGAATGATTACAAAATACTGAAAGAGAGTGTTTATGGAAAACATGTAGTTATTTAAAAGGGGTAAGTTGAAATAGTTAAAAGGAGCAATGTTGATTGGGAAGGGATAGAGAGCAGTTTGAGATCGCAAAAGTGAGGAGAGGTACATACTGTGATAACTTGCCAAAATTATAGTAACCAAATACAAAGATTACATTTTTATATAGTCTTAACAAAACCACTGTTATATTTTGATAGAGCAGAGCAGACTTCCCCTCATTATAAGCAAAATAATATCCAATTCAATTGAAAATACATAAGCCAAGGGATGCTAAACTTAAGATTCTATGGCAAACACTGACATTTTTCCATTTTGAAAAGACAAGAACTTAGTACTGGTTCTCTAGTATGAATGTACTCGAAGCAATGATGTCAGACTATATATATCAATGAATGATAAAAAAGCTTCTGAAGCATGGACTGCACCATTGGCAGACTTGTATTTTGATATGTATAACTGAAATGGATGTCTCTCGCAAGTCTCATTCTTTCTCCACAGATACAGGAAGAATCATTTTATAAGCTATCCTCATTATAGTTGAGAAAGTATTTTGTGAGGGTCGTCTTTCAACAACCCTAAGTGACCATCAGATGCCCAGGTTTGTTATTATCGCTCTCATCCCCCATGCAATGTACTACCTCCTGTAGGTGGGACCACCCTGACAAAGGGAAGGGAACTAAGAATGACTGGTGTCTGTCTTGTATACTCCTAGCACAGCCAGTAAAGACAGATGGAGAATGAGAAGGTAGCCTCTCATTTAGGAGGGAAAGCAGAGCTGAAACTTGTAGAACTGCATATATATATATATATATATATATATATATATATATATATATATATATGTAAGTTCATAGGTTCATAGGTTCATACTAGGCTATCTGCCCTAGGGCATTTATAAGCCTAGCCAGAGTATGTTTGGCTTTCGCCACCCATTTTAAATTAATTTTTCTATGCCCTTTTTCGAGGTTAGTATACTGTGCCTCTGTCTAACAGTGACACAGAGTGATACCCGGGGTAAACCTATGATCTCCCATCCACTCATCAAGACTCCTCTTGAAGAGAATTAATGAGGGACTCTGCCTAACCTGGACTGGGATTTTATTCCATAGTGAAGGGAGCCTCTGGGTTATGAATCTGTCCCTCCAGCATGTCCTATTTATTTCAGTGCTGAGGTTCAAGTCTCTGGAGCGTGTAGCTCGATGGGATTTGGATTTTTTGAGGTGCAGCATGTCCCTTAATTCCGGGTTGGACATGGCCTTATACGTCAGGCACAGGTCACCTCTGAGCAGGCGGTATGCCACTGAGTAGAGCTGGAGTTTCTTTAACCGGGCAGCATATGGCATCTGTTTGAGCCCTTTGATCCTCTTGGTGAGGTACTTTTGGGGTCTTTCCAGTTGCTGCAGGTGTTTGGTAAGGTACATCCCAAAAGGGGCATTGTACTCAATTATGGGCCTGATGAGGGATAAGTAAAGAGGCACGATGACCTCCCCTAATCTAGATGTGAATCCCTTCATGATTAGGTGGGCTATATAAAATGTTTTTCTAACCACTTTGGCCACGTGGTTGTCAAATGAGAGATTGCTATCAACTTGGGTCCCCAGGTCCCTAATTACTTCTTCTGTACTTAATGGATTACCACCTATGTGGTAATTTGTGGGCACTTTGTTTTTGCCAAAGGGGATGACTATACACTTTTGGCATTTAGCTTGAGGCCATGGCTCTGGCACCAGTTGTCTGTTTCTATGTGGCCCTTTTGGAGGATGCTTGTGTCGGCTGGAGAGATGATTATGGCACCCAGTTTGCAGTCATCTGCGAACTTGGTCAGCCACAGTCCTTCCGTGTTGGCCTGTACCTCCGAGAAATATATACCAAACAAGAGAGGTCCCAGGACTGAGCCTTGTGGGACGCCACTTGTAACTGGTTTGGAGTCTGACATGGCTCCAGCAATTCTAACCATGTGGGTTCTGTCCTTGAGCCAGTTTGCAACCCATCTAGTGACATAGGGGTTTATATTTAAGCTGGTGAGCTTATCTATAATGCCCGAGTGGGGTATTGTATCGAAGGCTTTTGCGAGGTCCAGATAGGCTGTGTGGACCACCTTCCCTTTGTCAATGGCCTTAGTGACTGTTTCAAAGAAGTCAACCAGGTTTAAGAGGCAGGATCTGCCCTTAACAAAGCCGAACTGGGTAGGATCCAGTGTCTGTAGGTCCCCAATATCTTTATTTATGAGGTCCATGATGATCCTTTCCATAGCTTTGCAGACCAAGCTAGTCAGGCTTATGGGGCGATAGTTTCCAGGGTCCATTGAGGCACCACCTTTGTGGAGAGGGACCACTGTTGCTGTACGCCACTCTTTGGGTACATATCCTGTAGTAAGGCTGAGATTGAACAGTAGTTTTATGTTTGGGTTTAGCTCTTCTTGGAGTTCATGTAGGACGCAGCCTGGGACACCGCCTGGTCCCATTGATGCTGTGTTTTTGCTTTGGAGAGGCGGCTCCCACCTGAGCATCTGAGATGTCAGGGGCAGCACTCTGCTGGGATAGATATTTGCCCTTTGGTGGGGAGGGGAGAAGTTTGCGCTGAACCTGTCAGCTAGGATGTTGGCAATGTCTGTGGGATCAGTGTATTTTTGTCATTTTGGACTAATTCAGAGCATATCTGGGAATTCCCACCCAGGTTCCTAACATAACTAAAGAAAGCCTTGTGATTATCCTTAGTGTCCTGTGCAATTTTTCTCTCAAAGCTGGCCTTTGACGATTTTATGAGTGCCCTTAGTTTTTTGCTAATACTGATCAGAGATGCCTTCCCTTTTTGGGATTTTGCTCTATCATGTAGTAGCTTCCTCCTTCTATTGTATAGTTTGTTTATGGCTGGGGTCCACCAGACAGGTTGTCTGCCTTTGGAGGATTGGGTCTTGGTTTTATTTGGGATTGCATGATCCATGCATTCCTGAAGGTGTTCATAGAATGCATTTATAAAGGATTCTGCGGTCTGGGCCGTATTTTCCACAGGCCCGGGGGCTTTGAAGGATTCCACCTCGGTTTTGAGGAGTGTGAAATTTGCTTTAGAGAAGTTTTTCACTGTGGTTTTCTGGGCAGGGGTGGGGTCGGGATGTGAATATCCAGTGAGATCAGTTTATGGTCTGATCTTACCAGTGAGGGATACACTTCTGGTCTGGAGCATAGAGTCCCCATGTTGGTGATGATCAGGTCCAGTATGTTTTCCCCTCTTGTGGGAGTGGTAACAAGTTGTTCCATAGCATTTGAGTTTATGAATTCTAGGAACCTTTGGGCAAGGGTGTTGGAGCTTGAGTAATGCTCCCAATCTATGTTTGGGTAGTTGAAGTCGCCCAATATAATGGTGTTCGGAGAGACCTTCATATTTTCCAGTTTTCTCAGGAAGGCCGAGTGGGGTTCCTGGGTTTGGGAGGGTGGTCTGTAGCAGGCTATAAACTGGAAGGCAGTTTTACCCACTGTTAGTTGCACATGGATAGTCTCTGATGCTTCGTGCTTTGCCACCAACCTGGAGGTGTGGGTATCTTTGATGAATATCGATACTCCCCCTCCTTTTGTGGTTCGGTCCAAGTTTTGGGGCTGAAAAGCATGGTATGAGGTATAACCTGGTAGTGCTGGGGTGCTCTCGGGAGCCTTGAACCAGGTTTCTGTTACTGCACAGATATCGATGTTCTCCATGCTAAGGAGAGTTTCGAGTGCGTGCATCTTGAGGTTTAGACTTCTGGCGTTGAGTAGCATTACTCTTAGTTTCTTATCCCTTGTGATACCTATGGAGGTGGGTTTGTCTTTTAAGCCTTGCCTAAAAAAGGCACTATGGGGGTAGCAAGAGCCTTTGCCAATATCCAAAAGCTCAGGGGTGACAGGTGCAAGCCGTCCCTAGCAAAGCATCGTGGCTTGCCATGCATATCATCCCAAGCTGACAAGCATTGGATCCCCTTTGAATGACACCAATACTTAAGCCAATTGTTGAAATTGATCATCTTGTCTTCATATTGTGGCATCATTCTTGGTGAGGGTAAGATGCTACTCAAGGTCAGGGTCATACCAGCCTGGGCTACATGCTCAGAGAGCTCCTCTATGTCTCTTTTCATGTAGTCCAGGGAGGTACGTCTCAGGTCATTCACACCAGCATGGTTTCTAAAGCCCTACAACCACTTGGCTCTGGAAGGATGGGGTAGCCAACATAGAGTAGGGAGCTGATGACATGTCCAACTTGTAATACAAGCAAACATGACTTATTTGTCCTTGTAGATGCCCAGCCTGGTGAGTTTGATAAGTCCTGACCTAAACAAGGTCTTGATGAATGAGTTACTAATGTCAACAGCCTGACCCCCCCCCACACCCCTCCCAGACAGGGATGCCTTTCCTTACTGCCATCTTCCTCATGTCTGAGCTACTAATTATACATTGATCACCTGGGTCTTAGTCAGAACTTCACCCTCTACGCTACCACAGTGTATAGCTGGAAAAGTAAGTGAGATTACTGCTGATAAGCAATATCATACACCATCCATCATCTAAACAATAAGAAATGTGAGATTACTGCAGATAAGCAATATCATACACCACTCATCATGTGAACAATAAGAAAGGTAAGAGAGATTACTCCTGATAAGCGATATCATACACCACTCATCATGTGACCAATAATAAAAGCAAGTGAGACTATTGCAGATAAGTGATATCATACATTATTCATCACGTAAACAATAAGAAATGTAAATGAGATTACTGCTGATAAGTGGTATCATAAACCATTCATCAAGTGAATAATAAGATGCAACATAGGAAGCACATCTGTTAGAATAAAGCAGGAAAAGGTATTTCACATTGAACTCAAGCGACTAACAAAGCAATATAGTGCCAATTTGCAGGTGGTGAAGCACATAATTATTAGGTTTTAGTACATGGACTATGGATAAGCTCATTTCACTGTAACTAGAATGCTTCGGGGACCAGAGCTGAACGGGCATCTTTAGGTATTTAAAAAGAAATATTGTAAATGAGATAGAAGAAAAACCTTATTTTTTAGAAACAGTCTTGACTTAATATTGTGTAACAAGTTCTAGAAGTACCAGTAAAGTAAAGAAAGTGGAGGATAAATGAACCAAACTTGTGCAGTGCTATTACAATATGTTACATTTTCCTATTGGTGAAGCAATAAGTCAATCTAGTCTGTCATTTTATGTGCCTAAATAATCAGCTCTTGTCCATCCCTGCCACCCTTACCTTTACCCATCTCTCCTATGCCCTCTTGAATGCATCTGAGGATTTGTTTTTACCATCTATTCAAGAAATGCATTCCATGGCTCCACATCTTCCTCTGTGAATAAGTATTATTGAAGACTGAAGAATAGTTAGACCTATAATCTGCTGCCTGCAGCACCTCTTCCCCATATTCTTTTTGTTCATAATATCCCCTTCATATCCCCTTCATATCTGTCTGACATTATCATCTACATCAATGTCATACATTCCCTCTGTCCCTTCTAGACTCAGGTGACATCTCCACCTGCTCTAACATGTTGTCATATTCCTTCCACTTTATTTCATGATTTATTTCTATAATCTCTGCACTGGATTTCTTAGATTCCTGATAATATTCTTTCCTTATATAGGTGCAGAATTGCATGCAGACCTCGAGGTGTGGTCTGATCAATGTCCTATCCCTTGGGATGATTTTTAAACATCACTCAGTGTAACAAGTTCCAAGACCCTTACAACAAACATTAAATATGTTAAAGGTTTTCTGTGAGAAAGTACATGTATACTTCTAGGCAGCAAAAATACTTTACATCCTGCCGATCGTCTAATCTTGACTTGCAAAGTGAAACATCAGTTTGTGTGCTCTGAGATAAAGTTGAGTTTTTTGAGTCTGATGTAATAGCCGAAAAGGGGACTCTCCTCTAAAGGTACCTGTCTTTATAAATATCAGAATAGGTCCTCCCATCTTTAACAGTACATCCATCCATTTCTGGAAAGCAGTGAAGGAAAACTACAGATTGAAAATCATGTAGTCTAACTAATGCAAGGTAAACAGAATGACATGAGTATATAGCTCATGACACATTATAGCTAACCAGTAAATATATATTCTCACTGACTAACTATATTCCAGCTGATATACAAGGCCAGAAGAATATAGTGTAGTAAAATATGGGAAACAGGAATTTACCTTCCAAATAAATGACAACCAAACAGATCCTGTCATTAGACACTTAGACACCTTCACGACCAATGAACTCTTCTTTGACTGCAACATATGCACTGTCATTAGGAAATTCTCATACCTCACCAAACTGAAGACTCAGGACTAGCCTTCTACATTGTTCACATGATTATTAATTTCTCCTCTCAGTCCAAAGATGTAATCATTCCCCTCTAATTGTCCCCTAGCAGGCCACTACAGGAATACAATGCACCGTTCAATTTGTACCTGTCTAAGAACCTACCTCAGCTTGAAAAACCTTAGTGGTTCCTTACCCAAAAAATCTCAGCTATCAGTTTTCTGTTACCCAAAGTATCTAAATGCCTTATCTCTATTCTCTGCCTCCCTTAGACTCCAAAGTGATGATCCAGCCTACAGAACTGTAAACATACCAGTCATGTGAGATTTGGTACGCATTCACAAGAGTAGTAATGACTCCTATACAAGATTAAGGAGCTTAAGCGTATATTGGAATATTCCCTTAAAAAGCTAATGGAGCAATAAGTTTTGTATCAGCATATACTTTTTGAACAATAAGAATTATGAAACTCTGCTGTCTGGCATTATTGATTGACAATAATTCTTAGTGAGTTACCAGAATATTAAACAAAATGTGAGGGCTTGAGGAAAAATATAAGGCATAATCAGGGACATTCTGAAAAATTCTGGACAGCTGAGAGGCTTGTGTGAAAACGAAAAGAAACAGAAAATGGCAGCCTGAACAGGTATTGTATATTGTGAATTCAGAACAAACTAAGAAAGATACTTATCTTGCTAGCATTACTTGCCAATTTATTTACAGACCGCTGTTAAAATTGTTGCATTGCAGATTTCTGAAATTTGCATGTCTGTGGTGTCAAAAGCAATATTAGTCCTTTGGTTTAGGTAAAATTGTTTTACAAAGTTTTATGAAGACTGCAAAATAAGCCTTACAAATAAATCTACATATTTCACTTCTTGTTTACAGGTAAAGAAAGCAGTCACCTGATGCTCATTGTTTAGGTAGCAGTGAACCATAGGTATACTTGAGTGATAACCCAATATTAAGTGAAAGGAAAGTGTACTTTCAGGACTCCATAGATATTAAGTGGACTGCTTGTGTTTTACACCTCAAATAGAGAGCACAGCCCCCCACAAAAATAAATGTTTTATCTGTCTCTTTAGAAACAGTAGCACACAGGAAATTATGTCATTGGCTTTATCTACAGTTTTCACATTTCCAGGGAAGAAAGTAACTTGGCACAGGAAATGTCTTTATTATGGCTTAGAATGCTGGAACAGAAACTTTTGCTATGTTCCCAGGCTTCAGATTAAAAAAAATGTGAAATGTTCTATAAAATCATTTTTTTTCATAAATCCAGAATGGGAATGGTTCAAAATATACTAACAGCAAATTCATAATATAAGTAATTAAAAGCAGCCCTATAGTTCTACATATAATGTTGCAAAACCCATTTCACTCAAAGTCATGCTAAATGAAAAAAAAATGTTCAACGTGAATTTAAACAACACATTTTTACAGGTGCAACTCCATCATCCCCTAAGCAGTGGCCAGTGCTCCCTGCTCACACAGTCTTATAATATGGTATACTCTAGAAGAAGGGCAATATTGCAGTCACAGAGGTGTTAAAGAGTGAACCCACGATTGCATGATTCAGCCAGTTGTATTTTACTGCACAGCTAACCAGCACGGGACTGATCACCACTTGCATGCTGTCACCCTTTTCCCTTATAACTCCATATTTATTCTGCATGTCTTGGTGACCATGCCATTCAGCTTTAAATGTAGCCACTAGAAAGCTCTAGCATTTGCCTTTAGCAACATGCACATGTACAAGCACTTGACAAAAGACCCCTTCGTTACATTTAAGTTGTTCGTTTCTACTCCTGTTCTGCGGTTATTTGCATCATTGCTCTCTGATAGAAGTGCATTCCGCTTTTCATTTTCTAATCTTTTCTCATTATTTAGTCTCATAATGTTAATAGCTTTCCTTCTGAGTCTTCTGAAAACATGCAAATGTCTACTGCCCTTTATTAGAGCTGTCTTTCCTGTCTGCAGATATTTCCTTTTGTTTTGTATTCCTTAATAATTGCTTCCAGCAATTTTCATAAATTAGCATTTTTGATTAGTCTGATGCTCCAAAATACAGCCTCTGGTTTCTCAGCTGGATTATTTTTTCTAGCAAACAATAACTGAAGCCATGATATTGACTGTACAAGAAGAGGTTGCTGCTTTTCTGTTGCATTTGGTAAGTGCTGACTGTCACTCTTTTCTGGCATTCCTGAATGAGGTCGTTTCCATCAAACAAACCGCAGTACATGAAAAGATATTCTCCTGCCAAAGGTCACCCATGTTCTCTTCTTCCACTCTATGCCGATTTATGTCCACTCCTTCAGTAATGCGATATGTAACAATATCATATCCACACAGGTCTATATCATATGAAGGAATCGCACAAATTGTGAACGTTCATAATATCGAATGTGCCGGACCTTGAACTTCGTATTGTGGGGGGGCTGCACCCCTCACCCCCCTGCTAAATGTATATTCCAAATTCGACATCGCACTACAGTGAGGAAAGGGCAAATATCGCATTCTTCACTCTACCGCGATCGCAGAAAAAGCACTTTGACAATACTTTTTTCCCCTCTGAAGCTGTATATTCTAGGATTTCAATGTTCTTTTCCCCAGACTACCGTATCCCTCCCCCACACATCAACATGTTTGTACCTCTCAACTGCACACTCACTAATATCAGACATTTTCTGTACGCTCTTCTGAAAAGGGCACGATACTCCTACTACCAACTTAGCCCATCTGAATTACATGGCTACACTAGGTAATTTATGTGACTTTGGTCACTGCTCTTTCACTTTTGTAGGAACTTATTCTCAGAAGAAAATTTCCTTCTACATTCTGTGTGTAAACTCTTCTGGCATAGTAAAGGTTCAACTGAGTGTAAAACATCCAGGACTCTTTCTCAATAGTAACCTCAAATTTTATACATATATTAACACCAAACAATTTGCTGTTAAGCACTTGTTTGTCGAACTGGGATGACATTTCCTTATGAATTCCTGCCAGAATGGTGCACAGGACATCAAATTCTCACAGAAAGCAAACACCATTACTTATCCAAAACATTTTTAATTATTTATTTTTGTATGTATGTATACTTGTATGTATTTATTTGCTAACTGAATTGAAGTGTGTTGTCACTGAAGAATCAGACAATAGGCGACTGGAGGTTGAAGGAACAAAACGCAGGACAGCAATGTGAAGCTTGTTAGCAGTCTATAGAATTAATCCTTTGCTATTATTTATTATTTATTTTAGTTTGCTACTCAGGATAATATGAATGAACCATTCAAGACCCCTTTTCAGAAGAGTCTTCAGGAAAAAAGCTCAAGAATTTAGACAATAAATGAAAGCAAATACAGATACAATGGAAATAACATAAGGCTAGCAAAGTAAAAAAGAAACACATCTACTTCACTGAAAGAATGCTATGCAATTTACAGGAGCTACAAACAATCATAGAATTATTAATACATTGTAATAGACAAAAACATAAGGATAGGAAGCTAAAACATGTTACAGTTCCATAAAAATAAGAGCATTATAAGAAGCATATGGCTACAAAACACAGAAAATGGTGTCTAAAGCCGTGAAAAGAAAATCTGCCAGCAGTAAATAAATACAATAGACGAAAATTGCATTAGCTGTACTGTTGAAGAAGAAAGGGAAAAGTTCAGTATATTGGGTGGAAAAGAGCTGGAGGAGTCAGAGAAAAGGCCATAGTTTATAGAGTGAAATGATAAGTAGGCGAGAGAGGGGGAATAACAGGGGTGATGCAATAGTTTGTGGGAGGGGGGATAGGTGGGTAACTGAGAGAAGAGATGAGGAGATGTGGAGGCTTACAGGGAGAAGCAAAGAGTTGGAACTGTCATGGATGTGTGAAAATAGCCTTCATAATGTAGAAGCATAATGAGCTGGGGAACCATGACAGAGAACTGATGAAGGTGTTGTGCATGCAGTCCTTTAAAGTACTGTTAAAGAAGGTGAAGAATATTTGTCTTATGGCTACTGCAAGGGAGTTCCATTTTTAGATATATATGTGGAATATATAGCATCACCAAAAGAATTATGTAATTTTTTCAGTAGTCTTATGATTGTAACAATAGAGAGAAGAAGTCTACAGGGAGAGAACCACTGAAGTTGAAAATTAGGAGAGAGACGTTTGTTGTGAGATTGGATCAGATTATGGGCTAGTTTAAATGGTGAGAGACTTAAGGATGTTTGGAAACTCAAGGCAGTTTAACTGTTTTAGAGCTACGCAGTAGTTCAACTAACTGTAGGTAAACCCCCCTTCCATATCATTGTTTGCTATAGATCCCCCACCATGAACAACAATAACCACTCTGCCTACCTTGAGCTACTTGAGTAACTCACTATACAGCCAAACACCTTGGTCATAGCTGATTTCAACTATCCTTCCATTGACTGTGAGTCATATATGAGCACAAACATGCTCACCCAGAGGTTCTTGGACTTTGTTAATACACATGGTCTGGAACAGATAGTCTGTACCCCCACAAGCGGCTTGAATGTCCTAGACATAGTACTCACCAACACAGGGGTTCTCTGCATTACCCCCTGTGATTGTTACCCTCCTGGTAAGGTCTGATCATAAATCAGTCTCATTCAAAGTAACAATCATACCTTCCACCCCCACAGAGCAAAAGGGATGAAACATTTCTCCAAATTAAACTATAGTGTCCTAAGCAATGGCATAAATAGTTTCAAACCTCCTGCTACATGATTTCTATACATAGGTGTACACAAATGCCCTGTATAAATACCTGTACAAATATATAGACTCAGCTGTACCTGAATGCATCAAAACAAGGTACTCTCAAAAAAAAAAAAACAAGCCATCCTGGTGGACTTCAAGCATAAATATGTTATACAACAAGAGGGAGAAACTAATGCCTAAGAACAAGAGGAAACTGAATCAGTAGAGGAAGGACACTCTCCACAGCTTGTACAAGCAAATTAGATATCGTGTAAAGTCCTCTAATGCCAATTACAAAGCTAAACAAGCATCCCTAGCTAAGGATAATCACAAGGCATTGTTTAGCTATGTCAGAAGTCTAAAAAGGGAGGTCAGGTTTGTGCAGAACTAGTAGTAGATGGTACCACTCATACTGACCCCAAGGACATTGCCAACCTGCTAGCAGGCAAATTTGGCACAAACTTCACCCCACTGACCCAACCAGACATACACTAAAGCATACCTTTCAACAGTCTGATAAATAGTATTTCCAAACAGCAGGTCATAACCGCATTCCCCATGGCCAAAAACACAGCATCCAAGGCTGACTACTAAATCGTCTAAAACAGGACCTAGATGAAGCACTTGGCACTCTTTTCAACCACACTCTAAGTACTGGCATTATCACTGTAGAGTGGAAAACAGAGCAACAGTAATTCCCTTGCACAAAGGGGGTCCATCAACCTACCTTGGGAACTGTAGACCCATAAGCCTTACCAGCCTTATTTGCAAGGCCATGGAAAAACAAAGACATAGGTAATCTTCAAACTCTTGACCTGACCCAATCTGGCTTCGTTAAGGTTAGATCATGCGTATTATACCCAATGGACTTCGTGAATGTCACCAAAACAGTACATACAACATATATTGACTTAGCCAAGGCTTTTAACACAATCCCCCACTCAGATATCATTGAGAAACTCACCCATATGTGTGTGTGTACATATGTGTGGGCATGGGTGTCTACTTACATGTATATTATTGTCAGACTGCCAATATTACAGACTTACTGTGATAAAAAAGGAGGGATCACTGTTACTTAGTAGCTTTTCTTTAAGCTTGTGGTTAAATCATATTTCTTTAAATCAATAATTTGTTGTTTATTTAATGATAGCGGAGGGGCATATGGAAATGCATAGCAATGCAGTAAATAAAATGTCATGCTATGAACAGTATGCTGCCATTATAGTTTTTTTTTTCTTCCAGTAAATCTGTCTAGTGGTTGTATGGCTTCTGTTCTGAAATGGCATAAAACACCATATTAGTGAAAAATAGGTAGTTGTATAAACTGATTAAGCTAAACAGTAAACAGTTGGAGCAAATAGATTTTTCATACTTTTTCCCAACTTATGTGCAAGCAACAATGACTAAATGGAAAAGATTTTGTGACAGTAATTGTGAAAAAGTTTTACTTTCTGAAAACTTTATACAGTGCAGAATATACTGAATTTTAATTATTGTGTGGGCTCAGTCTTTATTTAGCCATGCTAATGTGCACGGTGTCAATGACAGAAAAAGCATATAGATTAAAAGTAAAGTAGGAATGACAGCTCTTTCCATTATTTTATGTTAAAGTGCTTAAATGGCAATGTATGCATTCAGGCACAGCTAAATTCAAAAAAAAAAAAAAATAATAAAATAATAATCTGAGAAAATTCACAGGTAACCTTAATATAACATATGAGAATGCTGCATTTAAGTCTAAAGAATTATCCTTTATGTAAATAGCATAACTTCCAAAAAATAAAATAATAATAATAAAGAAGGGATTGATAGGCAGTGCAATGATACAAATGTATGCCCACTGGTTGTATAATCCAGTGTATAACATTGCTGCATCAAAGATTAAAGAATTATCTCGTACTAGGACGCCACTTTCAATGTTCAGCATTCTGTTTGCAATAACAATAAAAACATGACCTTGGACCTAATAATAGAATGTATTCATGTTTCACAATACATGAATTGTGTTTGAATGAAGTACTGAATGACTGCTAACAGTATTTTCTTTAGCTATTTGTTTGTATCTAACCATAACAGAGTACTAATCCAATCAGCCTGGGAAGGAACTTACTCAAAGCTGCACGTTAAACAGATAGAGGCTGAGTGAACCAGCACTATTCTAATAGTATACTCAATGAAATGCATCTGGCAAATCAAAGAAATCTACTTTCCCTGATCCAGTATTTATATGGAAAAAAAATATCTTGCCATGAATCAAAGAAAAGCTGTCAGTGGACAGGCTTCAGTTAAATATAACATCCACAGTTCCACAGTAGTGTATTCTGTGGAGTCAGAGACATTTTTTTTCATATGTAATGATTCCAGCAAAAAACACCAAGGTCCAGGGATAAAGTTAATCATGATGAGGGTTTTAATAGCTTCCTGAAACTATATGTTCCAAATGAATGTAAAAAGAATTCCCAGTATACAAAAGGGTGAAATATTCCTTTTTTTCTTCTTTTTGCGGTGGTGGTGGGTGGGAGTTACCTGCAATGATCTCCTATAAGAAAAAAGCATTTGGCATTATACAGTTTGTCTTTTATCTGCCAGATACTGATGTTCACACAATTTCACCTCAAGCACGTGTAGGGTAGTCTATAATGAATAACTGCTTATGAATTATCTTTTATTCAGTTGTGCGAGTAACCTTCCAATAAAGTATAACTGAGGTTCACAGTAACGGATAATGTTTCTTTCTTCAGGAATTTGAATAATAGTGTTAACACTGTATTTAAAATTATCCTTGAGGCAAATAATATGACTGAGTCGCATGGAAGTTTCTGAAAACTCATCAAATGGTAATTCTATGGTCATAATCTGATAGCATGTTTAATGGAAATAGTTGATCTTGCTGTTGTCTCAAAACAAACATTGTTGTTGAATCGTGCAATATCTCAGAACATGTTGCACATCCATTCACACTAACAAAACTTTACTGACACACAGCATCTGTTTTAAAGATCCCCTCCCTCCCTCTGTGGTGTCAAACCGAGCTAACAATCACTTCTTGTACATCCCATGACACAACGAGGCTGACAGCCCTGATTATTTCTGATTACTGCAACAATCTCTGGATACTCATTCAGTGACTTCATCTAACCCACTTATTTATGTTTCATATCATTCTACATTCCTTTGCTACTTCACTTTATACATCTTGCACATATCACTTTTATCTGACATCTTGTACTAGGGCAAGGAATGTAGGATTTATTAATTTCGACAAGAAGAGGTGTGGCAGTTGTTAGTCTTTGTCTTTAAAGGCATGGTTTACTATGTTACCTGCATGAGCTGTTAATGGGTGCAGATCCCCATCTACTCTACAGTTTATGGGTGCCTTCATGCAAATATGCATGCATGCATGCATGAAACTATTATTCTAGGAGACTTCAATATCGATTGGAAAACCTGTTCATCAAACTCCCCCACCACCCACCTGGTTGGCTTCTCCCAAATTATAACTTCCCCCACCAGAATTAATAAGCCCAACAATAAAGAAAGCACCCTAGACTGGCTACTTATAAACAACAAACCTCAGTTATATAAATCAGGCAACCTAGCTGAGGACATCAGTGACCACTTCCTAACCTATATAATCAGAAAAAGGAATGACATGCCTCAGCAAATCACCCTTAAAACCATTAGAAACACAAAAAACTTTAACCTCACTAAATTCCAGACCAAACTTAAATCATGCAATTGGTCCAATCTAAAGCTACTTCCCCTAGACGAAGCAGTCTCACACTTGATGCTAAATTCCTAGCCATCTTAGACAGGTATGCTCCCAAAAGCAATATCAGAACCAAAAGCAAAATAGCTCCATGGCTAACCAAAGGTACTAAACAAAAGGCAACTGCTAGGGATGCAGCATGGACCTCCTGGAGATCCACCAAATCCAGTCAGGACCACATTAGATACAAACAATTGAGAAATGAGGCAAAAAATCTACTATGCTAGATAAACAAACCTACTATTTCAACTTACAGAAAAAGCACCAAAATCAGCCACAAAAATTCTGGTCAGGCCTCAATAAACTGCTCCATCCAGGTAAATCCACAACCCCCACCCCTTCATCTACCTTACATCTACCCCCTAAAAGTGTAGCAGAGGCCTTCAATACTTTCTTTACAGAAACAGTTCAGTCCCTAGCTAATAACCTACCTCCCAACTCCTCCAACACCACCTCATCCACTCTTGATAATGTACTTCCCTGCAAATTTGATCCAATCTCCACCGACTATATTAAATCCCTACTTAAGAAACTCAAACCCACCACCCTAGCTGCAGACTTACTCCCTGCAGAATTTCTACAAAAGGCCGCTAATAAAATAGCATACCCTTTCTCCATCTTAATCAGTCGTACTATCCATGAATCCTATGTCCCCTCCATCTGGAAAATCTCCCACATTATTCCATTTCCAAAAGGGGGCAACTCCACTGAACTCTCGAACTACAGACCTATAGCCATCCTATCTCCCTTAGCCAAACTAATGGAAAAATGTATACATAAGCAAATTCGAACTCACCTTATCCACAACAATCTTCTAGCCCCATCCCAGCACGGATTCAGACCTGCCCATAGTACCACAACAGCACTTCTCTCCTTCTCTCACACAATAAATCAAAACCATAATCACAACATCCTCTCCTCTGCCCTCTTTCTCGACCTATCCAAAGCATTTGATATGGTGAATCACCACTTACTCCTAGACGCACTCAAATCATTCAGCCTAAACAACCTAGTAATCAGCTGGTTCCACTCTTACTTGCAGTACAGACAACAAGCAGTATTATGGAAAGACAATGTATCTCCCCTTCTACCAATCAACCTTGGTGTCCCCCAGGGATCCATATTAGGCCCCCTCCTTTTTTCCATATTCATCAATGACCTACCCAAAGTCATCCCAGAAACAACCTGTATTGAGTATGCAGATGACCCTTATCTGTTCTGCCACCACCCCCTCAGAACTACAATCCCTATCCCAAAGCACCTTCAACAAAGTAGAGGTTTGGTTCAACAATCGCCGTCTCCTATTGAATCCCAACAAAACCAAACTACTACTTTTCTCCCCTACCTGTAAATTCACATCACCAAATATTACAATCTCATCCAACAATGGCACCATAATCTCTCCAGAACTATCCACAAAACTTCTTGGTGTAACAATAGATAATAACCTTACATTTGACACTCATATAGACAAAACCATTAAAACAGTTAACAAAAAACTAGGCTGCTTTTATAGGATTAAACCATTCCTAACCCCACCTGCCAGAAAGTACAGTTTTGTACCTACCATAAATGTAGATGTCCGATAGGAATGCATCTGCAGTCCTTACAAATGGGTTGTCCTGTCGTCAGGCAGCCCTTTGGTCGGCCGGATTCCAAAGTCTGGGTCTGGCCTCGGCTGGTGTCGCACTTCACCCAACATCATAGCTGCAGTTATTCGGGTATAAAGGCATCAGCTGACGCCATTTTCCTCAGTGTTTCTTGCCCCAGATGCCAGGTGCCCTCTTGGAAGGCTAAATTTGGATAAATGCCAATGATTCCAAATAGTAGAGAGCAAACACAAAAAATAAGCATGTATGTACATATATACAAACAAATACACCATAATAGATTCCCCCAGCTAGCTATAAGATGGGCAAATACCCTAGGAGCACCACAGAGGGGAAGGCGGGTGGGTAATCCTGACTGCAGATGCATTCCTATCGGACATCTACATTTATGGTAGGTACAAAACTGTACTATGTCCTTCAAGGATGCATCTTCAGTCCTTACAAATGGGTAGAATACCATAGCCAAACTGGAGGAGGTGGACAAATAAAGTTATGATGTAGTTAGGATCCCTTGCAAAACAGCAGTGGCAAAGCCTGCTCGGGATCTAGAGTATAAAGGTAAATTATAATGCTTGGCAAATGTATGCACGGAGCTCCAAGTAGCAGCTTCTAAAATGTCCTTGGTAGCCACTCCTCGTAAGAAGGCTGTGGTAGTGGCTGTTGCCCTTGTAGAGTGAGGCCTGATGTTCTCTGGAGTTTTCTTTCTATGGTAGGAGTAACAAAATCTAATGCAATTTCCTATCCACTTGGAGATTGTCTGTTTTGAAATTGCTTTTCCTTCCCTTCCTGTTGCATATGCTACCAGTAGCTGGTCAGTTTTTCTATTGCCCTTGGTCCTGTCCAGGTAGTAGCGTAATTGTCTATGTACATCCAAGGTATGCAGCAGTCTTTCTCCCCTGTTCTGTGGGTTAGGGAAGAATGTAGGTAGGTGGATAGCCTGATTTAAAGAAACTCTGGAAACCACCTTGGGCATAAATGAAGGATTTGTTCTCATGGACACTCTATCTTGATGGAAGATCAGGAAGGGTTGCACTGCCATTAATGCCTGAAGTTCAGATACCCTTCTTGCTGAAGTGATTGCCAGCAGGAAAGCAGTCTTCCATGATAAGTATTGCAATTCTGCTGTTGCTGCTGGTTCGAAAGGAGGAAGTGTCAATTTTTCTAGCACAAAGTTCAAGTCCCATGCTGGTAATGGTGGCTTCCTAGGAGGCTTTACATTTTTAATTCCTCTCAGAAACTGTCTGAGCAGAGGATGTGAGAAGACAGGAGGATCCAAGTCGTATTCTGCTGAAATAGCTGATGCATGAATCTTGATGGAGGAATAGGACAGGCCTGTGTGGAAGAGTTCTGCCAAGTATTCCAGAATGTTGGCTATGTTTACCAGTGACACATCTTCTCCTTTTGCAGTACTCCAAATGAGATATCTTTTCCATTTTGCTGAATAATTTTTCCTTGTTGAGGGTCTGAGAGCCTCAAGGATAATGTCTTTAACCCTTTGGGATAAATTTGGGTTAATTGGTCTTATGCAATGTTCCAGGCAGTCAGCTGCAGAGTTTTCAAGTTTGGATGCAGATTGTTGTAGTTGTTCTGTGTTAACAGCAAGGGAACCAGGGGTAGTGGCCATATTTGTTCCCGAGACATGCTCCTCAGTAATGGGTACCAATGTTGCCTTGGCCAGTCTGGAGCTATCAGAATGATCCTTGGGCGGTCCTCTTTGATCTTCAATAGCACTTTGTGCATCAAAGGAAGTGGTGGGAATGCATATGCTGTCAGGTTTTTCCAACTGAAGGATAGGGAGTCCACCTTCCAAGCAAGTGGGTGGTACGTCCTTGTGCAGAATTTCTTTAGTTGGTGATTGCGTGGGGATGCAAATAAGTCTATTTCTGGGAGTCCCCATTTTCTTGTAATGGTTTTGAAGATGTCCGGATGCAGCATCCATTCGTGGGCATCTGTGGTAGTCCTGCTTAAAATGTCTGCTAGGATGTTTTCTTTTCCTGGTACAAAAATTGCTTTTAACTGAATGTTGTAGCTCAGGGCCACATTCCGGAGATCCAGTGCCATCCGGCAAAGAGGATACAAATGTGTGCCTCCCTGTTTGTTGATGTACCACATAACTGTGGTGTTGTCTGTCCTTATCATCAATTGACCTTGCTGAAGGAATGGTCTGAATGCCTGAATTGCCAATTTTACTGCCAGCATTTCCTTTAGATTTATGTGTAGGTGCAGCTGGTTTTGAGACCATAAGCCTTGTATGCACTTGTCCAGCATGTGTGCCCCCCAACCGAGGTCTGAGGCGTCTGTCGTGATGGTTTGGCTTGGTTGAGTACTGTGAAAGGGCAATCCTGTGTTTGATTGACAGGCCTGAGCCCACCATAGGAATTCTTGCTTCAGGCATGAAATAATGGGAATCTGGGTTTCCAAGCTGTGCTTGTGTTAAGACCATAAATTCCTTAGGTACCACTGTAGTTCTCTCATATGCAGTCTGGCATGAGGAACCAATATTATGCAAGATGCCATGAAGCCCAAGGCTTGCAGTACTTTTCTTGCTGTCAGATGGTTCTGCTTTGTTAAGACCAAGAAGTAGAGAGGTAGCTGCTCCTGTTTTTCTACTGTTAGGAATGCCATTTGCCTTGATGTGTCCAACTCTGCACCCAAAAAGGTTATTCTCTGGGATGGTATCAGTCTTGACTTTTTTATATTGACTGTGTATCCCAGGGCTTGTAGCAGATAAATGACCCTTTGTAAATCTTCTGCTAGCTTGCTTTTGTTGTCCGCTTGTATCAGGCAGTCGTCCAGGTATGGGTAGATTTGGATTCCCTGAAGCCTGCAATGAGCAATTACTGATGCCAGGCATTTCGTGAACACTCTGGGCACAGTAGATAAGCCAAAGGGCAATGCTGAGAATTGATAATGCTCTGATCCTGCAAGAAATCTGAGGTATCTTCTGCAGTTTGGTGGTATGGGGACGTGCAGGTATTCCTCCTTGAGATCCAGAGTCACCAGCCAAGACTCCTTGCCCAGCATGGGAAGAAGCTGCTGTAGGGTCAGCATTTTGAATTTTGGAACAATGAGGAATGTGTTTAAAGCGGACAAGTCGAGAATAGGTCTCCATTTGCCTTCTTTTCTTGGTACCAGGAAGAGTCTGGAGTAAAATCCCTTCCCTTGCTCCATAGATGGTACCTTTTCTACAGCTCTCATCCTTAATAATTGGGATATTTGTTTTAGTGCTTCTGTCTTTTGATTTGGAGGTAGGTTTGGCATTCCTCTCTTCCCTGGTAGAGTATGGAAGTGAAACCTGTAACCTTGGTCTATTATCTGTAAAATCCACTTGTCTCTTGTGATGTAATGCCAGTTTGTTGTAAATAAGGCTAGCTTCCCGCCCAAGGGTGCTTGCAGTTGTTCCCTGGTAGGTGGTGCCAGAACCAAGTCACTGTGATTGACCTGTAGTTGTGGTGGTGGCTGTGTCTGTGGCTGTGCCTCGCTGGTTGTTGCCCTGCCACTGACGTCCTCTGTAGGCACCCCTGGATTGGCTTCTGCCTCTTGAACGCCTATTCCTGCCTCTCTGAGTTCTGGAGGAGTCTGGAAAGGACCAATTCTTGGAGGGCCAATTCCTGCTAAACCTTGGAGGTTGGACCTGTAAGAAATCTTTTACTGTTTGGACAGATTTTGCCTTCTCTTCCATCTTCTTCAGCACTTGTTGTGCAGGAGAGCCAAACAAATTGATCTTATCCATAGGAGCATCTAATAGTTTTGATTTGACATGGTCTGGTAAGGCCTGTTCTTTTAGCCATGCATGCCTTCTGATGACTGTGCCAGTCATAGCTGATCTAAAGGAAGCCTCCAGTGCATCATAGCCACATTTTGGGGAATGGTTACTGACTTGTTGAATGTTATGTACCATTTCCTGCACATATTTTTTGTCTACTGTTTCATCTGAGGACACTTTGTGGTTAACTGATCTAGCAAAAATTCTTGATACTGCATCATGTGAAATTGACAGTTCAAGTAGTATTCGGTAGTAGTGATCTCTGGTTCTGACCGACCGGCACTTGCGAACAGCTTCTGCTTCTGGTGCCAAGCGGCAAGAAAGACTGGGGAAAATGGCATCGGCTGATGCCTTTATACCCGAATAACTGCAGCTATGACGTCGGGTGAAGTGCGACACCAGCCGAGGCCAGACCCAGACTTTGGAATCCGGCCGACCGAAGGCCTGCCTGACGACAGGACAACCCATTTGTAAGGACTGCAGATGCATCCTTGAAGGACATCAGCCATAGCTAAAACACATTTTCTCTCAACCCTTCTCTATGCCTTATCCATTTTCCTAAACCTACGGAAAGCTAACCTAAACAAATTAGCTAGCTGCTACAACAATATAGCTAGATTCACCACAGGCACAGCCTACAGAACCCATCACTGTCAAAATCTTCAAACATTAGACTAGCTAGAGCTACCCAATCGACTCCAGTACAACCAACTCATAGTTATTCATAAAATCCTCTACCAACCTAACAGTACACCCATTTTGACAAATATTATCACCCCCTACTGCAACCTACCATCCCTCCGCTCATCCAACAAAATGCAAGTTTAATCTGCCAAAGCCAACAACTCAGCTGGAGAATCACTACTCTTCAACTCAGCTGGAAAAAAATGGAACGTGCTCCCCCCAGATCTTACCACTATAACCTCCTTACCCCAATTCAAAACATCCCTAAAGAATCACCTAAACAAGCACTGGCTATGTCCATGTTTAGACCCAGACTAACCCAAGATACATACAACTCTAGTAGGTAAATTATGCAATAAACAACACCCCTGTCCTATAAGAATAAACTTTCTAAACCTAACCCACCTAGATTACATATACGTCTCAATAACCTTTAGAACAACACTAACTAAACCTAACCTAACTTGCTATACTTACCATTACAATGCTTTGTTTCTAACTCCCTATCCTAACCATTCTAATGCCTTGTTTTTAGCTCTTCTATAGCATCCTGTTATTCTAGCCTTTCTATGGATATGTTTTTAACCCTTCTATATCTAATTTCCAAGAACTCTCCTTCTTAACTAACCACCTTTTTCTTCTCCTGGTAGTCACTCATGACATCAGTCTAGGTATCATGTCATTCTATACACTCAAATGCTTTGCAATGATTTCTATACATATCTCATACTATAAACCTACAATGATCTTAAACTTCAATGTAACCATGTATATAAATAATCACCTTTTAAAATTTTACATTTTTTTCAATGTAACCATGAATATTGATTGTCATCTTTTTGTACATGTGGAGCTTTTCCCCGGGCCTCCACTGAAAATGGACATGTATCCAATCGGACTCTCCCAGTTAACAAATGTAAAATAAAATAAATAAATAAATAAATAAATAAAATGAAATTTACTCTACAGATTCCTATATATTGCTTAGCAACCTTCTGCTCCCAGAATCACATGCAGCACACCAACCACTATTTATGAAAATGTAGAGACCCCCTGCAGCAGCATTTATATTTCTTTCTTCACAAATCTTCCAAATCTGTGGATACATATTAATAACCAATATTTAGATTATATACAAATTTTTCTAGGAACATGTTTGGCTACTAAACAGCTAATGTTACCATCACACTTCATATAGTTATAAGGCCAATGCGTATAGAAGAGTTTTAACCAAAAGCTTTATGAGACACCATGCCCAGCCCCCCTCCCCCCGTTTTATATCAGCCTCATACCCTGAAGAGCTTAAGTCTTTTTTTACTACATAAATTCTTTCCCTAACTGTTTGTCTTATTACTTCATTCCCTTGCCTGCCACTCACACAGTTTTCAATGTAAGAGTAGATGACTTCATTTGAATGAGGCTCCAGAGGCTAGTGTGCAGTTCACCTGAGTAGTGTTATTACCAGTTTCTGTCTTCTTCAGTTCACCTAAGTAGTGTCATTACCAGTCTTTGTCTTCTTCAACTCCTCTCCTTGCTTAATTATGTTCTTACACTGTTTCTTGTAACTCATATGTTCCCATCTTACTTTCTTTGTATGCATTTTCCCCTCATGCTTGATGAACACTAGCCCGGCCCTATTGTTCATGAGTCCATATCGCCCTCCACTGCCTAGCTCTTTCTGCAAAAGAGGCACTGTTTAAACTAGGGTCATCTGGGTCCTAGTCAGTGCTTTAACCCTCTAAGTGCCACAGATAGGGCCTACACTATCTTATTCTGAAGTTTAACCATACCATGTCTGTTCTTGCTATAAGCACATTACAGATACAGTTGCTTATATCATTGAGATGCACTCTCTTTATGACAGTGAGTTTTAGTGAAATATCTTCATGCCTTATCACTGACCTCAGTTATTCAATATCTTAACTTTTCTCTTAATGGCTGTTATACAGTCATACATACAAATAGTTCAAGATCTGGCAATAATGACCTTCTCATCTGCCTGTTTACCAAAACAGTCATCCCCATACTTAATTCGGCGAGGTGCACCTCCAGGCATTTCTGCAGTTACCTCCTACTGACGGTTTTAGGTGTCAAATATTGCTTGCTCATATTTGCATTAATAATTCCAAAACCATGCTACAGACAAGGGATGGCAAAGACAATTGTATTGATATTTGACCTCTGTTTAATGCAGTTAGAGATATTGAAAATTATTTGTACACTGAAAGAAGAAAACCATCAAGAAAGAGAGGAAAAATAAACCATGAAGAAAAAAAAAACTCAGTCTGAGACCTTCACTCGTGTGAGTTCAGAAATGCAGAGTAGTCAAAATCCATGAAAATTTATTGTAATCCACTCCATCAAGCGCTTTCGTCCCTTTACATTTAATAGTGGGACTTCCTCAGAACAAACATAGTATAAATACAACTTCCTTATAAACACTACCCAATTAATTATTATTGTCAACTTATCAACTTTTAAAGATATATGCTACTAAAAAAACTTAAACATAAGATTGTCATATTACGTTTACATACCCAAAACAATTCATGCATCTCATGCCAATAGAATTATGTATACATACATATTAAAAAATAAAAATGTATGTTAATTTGAATACTAACTACATTCTAAAATATATGGTTTACACATGTGCCATTAATAAATGCTCATACTTGTATATGACTGCTAAAAAATTAGATGTGAGCATATAAGGCTCAGTTTCAAACAGAAACAATACATTTTAAAACCATGTCAGGGAATCAAAAATGGTAGAGAAATATACCACACACTTACTTCTTGAATGAATACTTGATTAGCCCCTAATTCCTGTTCTAACTAACAACTTGAGAAATCACAATTCTAATGCTCTCTTCTTTAAAATAGGGAGTATGGAAATGTTCTCATTTAAACCTGGGGGTTGGATAGCATTTAATCTTACTTGCCATTGGAATGCTTTTATTTCTAGCAATAGTTTCCACCATCCCCCCCTAGGGTCAACAGATAAAACCTCTAAAATTCTTAATTTAAATCCAGTATAGTCGGGGCAAGTGAAGGTATGTCTAAACAGTGCATTGTTGATATTTGCCTTCTGTATTGAATACAGATGTTCGTATATTCTCTTCTTTAGTCGTGTCTCCATTTTACCTACATGATACACCCACATCCTTCACAGGCAGCTATATAAACTAGACCCTTGGTATTACAATTTCCCCTATGTAGATTAACCACAAATGGTGTACCTCAAAGGGTAATAGTCCTTCCTTTCCAAATATGCTCACACTGTCTACAGACACCACAACTTGTGGTGCCCTTGACTGTGATGTTCCTACCTATATGTTGTTTGAAAAGAGATTTACAGTTTCTGCCTGTTTTGTAAATAAAATATCATTCGGTACCCACAAAATTCAAAATCTCAGAATTCCCTTTAAATATCATCCAGTTCCACAACCCCACAGTCCGAGATTGGGGAGAGGCAGTGGGAGGGGTACGAGGTTCAACAATTAGACTCCCAAAAGGAGACTGGGGAGGAATAATTTTGAGGAAATTGTTGTTTGTAGTGAGGGCAGGGTACTATCCTACAGAGGTTTTAATATTTTTAACTACATAGATTTAACTATAGGCAAGAACTTTTTTTCTCAGTTTGAAAAAGTCTAAGTTCGTGCCTTCACATAGTTTAAATGTCGTAGATGTTATCACTGAATTAAAGTTTTTTACTAGAAGGTTAAACCTCAAAGTATATTTTAAGGGACAAACATTAGATAAGGAAAACAACTCTGGGTCAAATTAAAGAAAGAAGAGTTATTTCAACCCCCCCTCCACTCCTCCACCCACTGATTTCAGCATTTCAAGGGGCTTGTTCAACAGACATTTATTCTTCACTAAGTACTGAAAATAGGAAAAAGAATAAATAGTGTAATTTAACTAAGGAAGAGATGGGCCTTTTAAAAATGATTAGGGAAGATGAAGAATTAAGGGTGATGAAACCAGATAAAGGTGGGGGGGTGGTAGTCTTATTTACTAAAATGGACTATACTAACAACATGTTTCAAACTTTTTATGATACAAATAACTATCACGAGGCATCAAGAAATGAGACTTATATTGCACATGGGAAAATTCAACTATTATTAGAAGACTCACTTTTTCAAAATGTCATATCAGAAGAAGTATATTAATTTTTAAAGTCAGATAATGTATTAATCCTAGTAGGGTTTGGGAAACCGAAAGTCCACAAATATGTGACCCAACCCCCATTTAGAGTCATTATTTTTGCAAAAAATGGACCAACTTATTCATTAGGGGTATTTGTAAATAGAGTGTGGAAAAATGCAATAGCACCCTTTAATTATTTGGGATCTGCTGTACGAAATTGAACAAGGTTGGTATACGGACCAGTGTTATTTCTCTACAATAGATGTTAAGGATTTATTTACTTCTATTCCCCACCAAGAGGGATTAGAATTATTCCATGATGCAATCCGTAAGCTTACCAACCTGGATGAGACACTAACTAATTTCATAATGTTAGTTATGGAGGTTATTTTGGACAACAATTATTTTACCTTCAAAGGGGTTTACTTCAAACAATTGAAAGGGGTAGTGATGGATGCAGGCTGTGCACCCATCTTTGAGAAATTGGTCCTTCATGCTTGGGAGGCTAGGCATGTGTTAAATAGTGTATTTTCTACTAAATGGATTGGCTACTTCCAGTTTTTGGATGAAATACTTATTATATGGAAGGACAAGATCCAAGACAATCTTTTTAGACTACCTGAATAGTATTTCACCATATTTTGAATTTACAGGTAACACCAATGACAATTCCATTGATTATTTGGACATTACACTAGCTATGGGCACTGAGAAATGAAGTTTGGGAACAGACAAACTTGTCATGGGACAGCTGTAGTGTGGGGTGGGTGGAGGTAGAAGTTGGGATGTAGGTAAGATGGGTTATGTGTGTGGGTAGGGAGCAGACAGGAGAGGTTAAAGCAAGTGCAAAGGTGAGGGAGGAAGTGAGGTAGGATTAATGGGTGAGTCTTAAGGGCTTCTGAGGTGAGATTTAGTGTTGGGAGGCACATGTGGTGTGATCTTGTTGTTGAATAAGATGACGTCCTTGACAGTCTGAGGTGTGTAAAGGTAGGCCTTTGGTAGTTTCCTAGCATACAGGTGAGTACAATTTATTCTTGGGGTCATAGCTACAGGAAGGTTTTGTCCCCCCCCTTCCCTATCAAGAGGAATTGTAGTAGGGAGATTGTACAGGGAGGGTAGGGGAGGATGGATTATTAGGGAGGAGTTGGGGCATACGTAATATTATTAAAAAAAAAAGAGAGACAGAGATAGTGGAGAGAGGGGGAATGTGTGCATGGTCGAGGCAGTAAGACTGAATGTAGAGGGCAAGTGAGTGGTGCCAGTTATTTTTGTTTGTTTCGTTGGCAGTATAGTGTAATGTTACGGTAGCATGGTCCTTGGATGTCTTGTGTCTTGCGATGGAGGGTAGTGTTGCGCCGGTCACATTTTCAAGTTGCTGGGGTGGCATGATGGTGGTCGGTCATGCTGTCCTGGTCTTTTCTGAAGGTAGGGCTGGATTTTGTTGCTGTTTAGGGTGGTTCGTTGGTGGTAGTGGCATTTTCGCGGGAATGCAGGGCCATTTCTGTAGCATGCACATGTGCAGTTGGGATGTAGTCCATTGGAGAAGTATAAATATATATAAAATTAAAGTAGAAAGAAAAATGGAAAATTGTTGTTCCCATGCTTTTTGTTAGTGGTAGGAGGTTGTCGGGGGCTTCACAGTCTGTATTTCTCCTCGTTGGTGGGGTTAGTGTTGTCTCTGATGGTCAGAGTGTTCATAGTTGAGAGAAAAGGCCAGCAATGCGTGCTCCTCGCTAGTGAGGGGACTGCACATGTGTATTCTCACCACAAAGGTGGCTTTAGCATTAAAAAAGGGGGGGTGCTAAAGACGATTGCATGGCGAATAAATAAGAAATATTAACGTAACATACTGGTCGTAGGATTTAGAGGATTAGCATGGAGGCGGATGTAGGGGAGGTAATGGCAATGCCAGGCAGGGAATTTAGGGAGTGGGGTTAGTTGGGGGGCAGAGAGGTGGCAATGTGGTGCAGTTGCCTCTTTTGGCAAAAAAAAAAAAAAAAAAAAAAGAAAGAAAGAAAAACAGGGAAGTTAAGAAAGAAGAAGAGTAAGTAAATGCTGGTAAGGATGCAGTTTTAAGGAGGGGATTTGGAAGGTAGGGGGAATTTACATGTTGGTAGTTCTCATGGGTTAGTTTACATTACTCTGGCCATGGGGTGCATGGCCCTGAGTTTGAGGCTTGGCTGGGCTGAGTATTTTACATAAAATTATTGAAGGAGCTAGGTGTATTACTAATTATAATAAATAGATGGATAAAAGGGGTCGTGGTCAAAGCGGTGACTATAAGGTGAAAGGGGTTGTCAGAGCAGATGGTGTAGTGATATGTTGCTCTGATTTCAGTGTATAGTGTCCTGGGTTTGTCTCTAGGCAGGTATAATAATGTTGGTGGCTGGTACCAGATTTGCTTGAGGGATGGTAGTTAGTGTTTTGGTTTAATATTCATAGATTTAAACTGATGTTACTGGTTAGCTTTAATAAAGATTTATTTATTTCCTGCTCTGACTGTGTTTTATTTCTTTTCTATAGGGTGAGTGGTGATCATGGCAGAAGCGTTGAGACAGAAGTGGGCCAGCACTGTGTTACAAGCGGAAAACCTGTTTAGAGAGATCTCTAATGATGTTCTGACACCCAGTACCCAGGGTCCGACTACTCTATGGAAGTGGCAGACGGAGTCTGGAACTCGGATGTCGAGAGCTAAAAGAGTCAGACAGATGGCCATCGAAAAAAGGACAATGGAGGCTGAGATGCCAGTGGCAGCACCTTCATCTTCAACAGGTAATGATTCACCAGGCTTGGTGGGGGTAGAAGCGGTAGGTGCAGTTAAGTGGAGTGATTCAGGGTTGAATGGGGGTATACAAGGCACTACATTGAGTAGTGACTTGGAGGATCTAGCTGATTGTGATTTGGGTTTTGATAGTACCCTTTCATTGTTAGAGAAGGACTTGGGGCCTGGCCTAGATGAGGTAGAGTCAGAGTTTGGGTCATGGCCAGGGGACTGATTGGCGACTCAGGCATTATGGCAGGAGACAGCACCAATTCTATTGACCCCACACATATCACTGGTAGTGAAGGAGAAGATTTGAAAAGGGGAATTTATTGATATTTTTGAGTTGATTGATGTGGATGGGTTCAGAGCTTGATGGAAGCAGAGTTGGCTAATGTGAAAGACCTGTTGGCGGCATTGGCAGCTATAGTTCGCACATGGGTGAGTAGGTTTTGGCCTAGGGCATGGGATAATTAGGTCATGGGATTTATATACTACATGGCAGTGTGTTTGGAGAGGGATAATTCATTGGCTCTTCTAATCTTGGACTATTTTTTGACTATACAGGAGGCACAGAGGTTATGTCCAGGTGGGTCTATATTACGTTATCGAACTTTAAAAATTTGAACGTCATATGGTCGACACCATGTGATCGAACCTTTAAAAGTTTCAAAGTTTCAAAGGAGATCTCTGTTACAGTGCGTAATGGGAAGATTTCCCTTTCTTGCACTGTAGCGCAATCTCAGAGTTGGTATATTTAAAGAGTGTTTTTTTTCTTCCTGTAGTTTATTTTTTTTATTAGATTTTAGAACTTTTAAAAGTTCGATCATATGGTGTTGACCATATGACGTTCAAACTTTTAAAAGTTCGATCATCTAATATAGACCCCAGCCAGGTAATGCATGGTTTTGGTATGACCAGAAGTTTCATAAATGAAAGGCGGTTGACAAATCCATGCATTGGGAAGTCAGACATCCAGATATTTGGCTTTCTACCATGATGGATGCTTTTAGATTGGGTAACAGGGTGACTTGGTCAGCGGAAGGGGGTGCAGGGGTATGTTGGGCCTATAATGCAGGGAGGTGTTCGTGGGTAGGCTGCAGATTTTCCCATGCTTGTTCTAAGTGTATGGGGGCGCATGCAGCCACACAATGTGGTGGGGGTGGTGGTCAGTTTAGTGGGCAGGTGTCTTACTTCTCAGTCTCAAGACCTCGGGGTGGTCCTCGAATGGCATTGCAGGGAGTATGTGGCCGGGCTAAGCTTTGGGGCCACTGGGGGGTTCCTTTCGTGGAGGTAGGGGATGCCCAGGGGTCCCATTCACCTATTAGGTTCAGGTCTTGAAGGAGATGCTGGCAAATTATCTGTTGCTGGCTGTGGCTGGGGAATTAATTGAGGGTTTTTCGATTAAGTCTACTTTGGTGGGTAACGGTAAGGTGGGGAAAATTTGAGGTCTGTGAGAGGAAGGGAGGATGTTTTATGAGTTTTGATTGAGAAGGAGTGTCAGGCAGGGAGATTGTTGGGCCCGTTTGACTGGCTGCCTTTTCCTGAATTTAAAGTGTCACTGCTAGGATTGGTTCACAAGAAAAAGTTGGGTGAGTTTCATTTAATTCATCATTTGTCGTACCCTGAAGTCAAGTCTGTTAATGATTTCATCCCTGGGGAAGAGGTTAAAGTGATGTATGGATCCTTGGATGATACGGTCTGCATCATTAGGAGTTTTGAGGATTCCTGGCTGGTTAAGGTAGATATTGAGTTGGCTTTTCATCTGTTGCTGGTGCGGGAGGAGGATTGGCCATTATTGGGCATGGTGGTGAGTGATAGTTTTTATTTTGACACTGCCATGCCTATGGGGTGTACAGTGGCGTGTTCTACTTTTGAGAAGTTTTGCACAGCACTGCATTGGATATGGCAGCGTCGGGTAGATGGACAGCAAGCAGTTCACAATCTAGATGACTTTTTGTTGGTGGGTGAAGGGAGAGATGGGGCCCAGGTGGCAATGTAGGAGTTTGTGGCAATGTGTAAGGCCTTGGGATACCACTAGCTAAGCATAAGTTTAAAGGTCCGGTGAAGGTGTTGGATTTTTTGAGTTTGACATTGGATGCAAGAAGGGTTTGTTTCATTTGCCGGATGATAAGGTGGTTTGGCTGCAGGAGAAAGTCACCTGGATGAGGTCCAAGAGTAAGTTTCGAGTGAGGGATGTGATGGAATTGTTGGGGTTGATGAACTTTTCTTGCACGGCTGTACATCTGGGACGTACGTTTTGCTGATCTGTGGCTTTTCTCTTGAAAGGGGGGAAGAGTAAGCACCACAGAGTAAGGGTTTGTAAGTTAGCTCGGGAGGATCTCGCTTTGTGGACAAAGTTTTTACATCAGTTTAATGGGATCTCATTTTGGCAGTTAGATTGGGTAGGGCAAGGGGATTTGCAATTGTTTACAGATGCAACCGGGGGTTTGGGCATAGGAGCTTACTTTGCGGGGCAATGGTTTTTGGTGCCATGGCCTGCTCATTGGTCTGAAGATTGGAAACTGAATGTTGCCTTTTTGGGGATGATGCCAATTTGAGCGGCTCCTGTGGTATGGCAGGAGCATTTGAGGGGAAGGAGGGTGGTGTTTAATTCAGACAATATTGCAGTGGTGAGAGTATTGCAGGCTAATATGGCTAAATCCCATCATTTGTTATTGGTTCTTCGTAAACTTGTGGTACAAAGTTTGTTGATTAACTTTTTATTTACAGGGTTACATGTTGCTGGGGTTAAGAATGAGATAGCTGACAGTTTGTTTCATTTTCAGCTTTGCATATTTTGGCAGGTGGCTCCAACAGCAGCATTGCATCCCTCAGTCGTTCCATACAAAATTTGGCAGATTGGCCAGTAGTAATCAGCAGGTTGGTGCAACAGTCATGGGCGGTATCTACGAGGAGAGCTTACAGAAGGGCATTGTGCAATTTTGACACTTTTTTTGAGGCAGTTACTGGATCAAGAGTGTGAGTTGTCAAAGAGTTTGTTGTTGCATTATTTAGCCAGTTTGCGGAAGCATGGTAAGGCAGTTCGAACTGTGAAGGTGGTATTGGCAGCTATTGGGGGATTTGCATGGCTGGCTAGATTAAAGGACTGGACTAGGTCATGGTTGGTGGGGCAAGTATTGAAAGGTTGGGATAGAATTGAAGGTTCAGCTACAGACAGGAGATGGCCTGTAACTAAGGGGATTTTAAGAATGTTGCTAAGGAGTTTAGGTAGAGTATGTAGATGTTTGCATGATTATGTGGTGTGGAGTACGGCAAGTGTGTGGATGTATTGTGGGATGTTTTGTGTGTCTGAGTTGTTGGGTTTCTTGGTGTGGGATGATGTGCTTATATTGCCCAGGGCAATGCATATTAGGCTGAGGTCTTCGAAGATAAGCCAGGAAGGGATGGGGACACTGACAGTACTGGAAGAGGTTGAATCAAGTTGGGGATGTCCTGTGGTGTGGGTGGCTAAAGGAGGTAGAGCTCAAGGGTTAATTTTCACATCAGAAGATGGTAGGGCATTGACAGGTGATCAACTGAACTTGATTATGAGAAGGGCTCTTAGTAGTGTTGGTCTAGAATGGGATAAGTTTTCTTCCCATTCTTTCAGGATGGTTAGGGCATCAGATTTAGCAAAGGCAGGAAGTTCGATTGAAGTTATCAAGAGGGTGGGAAGGTGGTCTTCCAATGCCTTTTTGACTTGTCTTAAGTTGTTTGGTGATGTTTTGATTTTAATTTTTTTTTTTGTTTCCTAGGTGAAAGAAGGGTCATCATCTTGGGTCATTCTTTCATATATTGGGCAGGTAGGCATGCGGCAGTTAGACGAAATGGAATTAATTTGGGTTTGGAGTGGTTCAGGCTGAAGGTCACCTAGCATGGTGTTAGAGGGTTGCTGTGGAGCCAGACATTGCAGGTATTTACCATGTTGCAGAGTCAGTGAGGATTGCTGCATGTTTTGGTGATTCATTTAGGGGGGAATGATTTGGGTAGAATTCCAAAAAGGCAGTTGATTTATCACATTTGCAAGGATGTCTTAGCATTGAGAAGGCTTTATCCATCAGCGGTTTTGCTTTGGTCTGAGATTATTCCTAGGTTGTTTTGAAGGGAGGCAAAACATTTTTCTACAGTGGAGAGGGCTCGGAAGTATGTTAATTTTATGTTGGCAAAATATTTGAAAGAAGTGGGGGTGCGTACTATGAGGCACATGGAGTTTGAGAATAGGGATCCCATGTGGAATAGGATGGATGGGGTTCATCTCAGTGAATTTGGTCTGGATTTGTTTAACCTTAATTTGGGGTTAATGGTCTAGGATCTAGTAAAAGGGGGTTTTGTATGAGGGCAAACAGCCCTTTCAGGCTGGTGGGCAGAGAAGAGACAAGCTTGCCCCTCTTCTGTTCCCCCTCAGGAGGATAATTGGAATTTGAGGTGGTGAAAGTTTGGTGGTGGAAAACTTGGAGTGGAAGGATTGGATTGATGATATGCTAAGGTGAGTGGGGACACTGCCTTGTTATTACAATGATAAGTGAGCAAGTGGGGGACACTGCTTATCCAAAGGTGTGCAGATATGCTGCCCTTATGTTTATGTTATTTTGTTGCAATGAGTTGAATTTGATTGTTTCAATAAAGTTTTCATGTTTACTATTTTATTATTCATTACAATAAAGACCGTCAAAAGTCCGTGGGTGTCTGAGTAGTTTTTAATTGGACCATGACAAATGAAGTTTGGGAACAGATGAAGTTGTCACGGGACAGCTGTAGTGTGGGGTGGGTGGAGGTAGAAGTTGGGATATAGGAAGGTAGATAAGATGGGTTAAATGTGTGGGTAGGGAGCAGATAGGAAATGGTTAAGTAAGTGGGAAGGTGAGCGAGGAAGTGAGGTAGGATTAATGGGTGGGTCTTAAGGGTTTTTGAGGTGGGATTTAGTGTTGGGAGGCACATTTGGTGTAATCTTGTTGCCCTCCCAGCCCCTCCCGTTTTGGTGATGGTTTGGTGAGTGGAGAAGAGGGACAGGCTTGTCCCTCTTATGTTCCCCCTCAGGAGGATAATTGGAATTTGAGGTGGTGAAATTTTGGTGGTGGAAGACTTGGAGTGGAAGGATTGGAATAGTGATATGCTAAGGTGAGTGGGGATGCTGCCTTGTTATTACAATGATAAGTGAGCAAGTGGGGGATGCTGCTTCTCCAAGGGTGAGCGGGTGCACTGCCCTTATGTTTATTTATGAAATTTTGTTGCAATGATTTGAATTCATTGTTTCAATAAAGTTTTCATGTTTACTATTTTATTATTCATTACAATAAAGGTCATCACAAGTCTGTGGGTGTCTGTGTAGTTTTTAATTGGACAGTGACAAAAAAGTTTACCACAACAATTTATAGGAAAGAAACATTTCCCAACAACTATTTAGACTTCCAAAGCTGTTATCCTAGTCACACTAAAAGGAACATACTTAAGGGAAAGCTGGTTAGGGCCACCCGTATGTGTTCAGAAATTGAACTGTTTGAAATTGAAGTAAACAAAATAAGTAGTATGTTTCTACAAAGAGGATACCCCGAAAAATTAGTGATAGATTTGTGTGGACACATAAAAACAGGATAACAGGATAGGGGAACAGGTACAAACCCCTATTGGGTAGCTCCAGTGGACTGGGGAAAGGGGAGGATTCCCCAGGAAACAGTATAGACTTTAACAGGGGATGGTGATACCCTATATTTCTAATAGTAATAATATCAAGGACATTATTTTGAAAAACTGGGTGATATTTAAAGGGAATTCTGAGGTTTTGAATTTTGTAGGTAACGAACCACATTTTATTTATAAAACAGGGAGAAATTGTAAATCTCTTTTCGAACAGCATATAGGTAGGAGCATCACAGCCAAGGGCACTACAAGTTGTGCTACCTGTAGGCAGTGCAATCATATTTGGAAAGGGAGGACTATTATCCTTTAAGGTACACCATTTGTGGTTAATCTACATAGGGGAAAATGTAATACCAAGGGACTAGTTTATATAGCGGCCTGTGAAGGATGTGAGCAGTACTGTGTAGGTAAAATGGAGACACGACTAAAGAACAGAATATATGAACATCTGTATGCAATACAGAAGGCAAATACCAACAATGCACTGTTTAGACATACCATCGAATGTCCAAACTATACTGGATTTAAATTTGGAATTTTAGAGGTTTTACCTGTTGACCCTAGAAGGGGATGCTGGGAACTATTTCTAGAAATAAAAGAATTCCAATGACAAGTAAGATTAAATGCTGTCCAACCCCTAGGTTTAAATGAGAACATTTCCATACTCTCTGTTCTAAAGAAGAGAGCATTAGAACTGTGATTTCTTGAGTTGTTAGTTAGAACAGGCATTAGATGCTAATAGAGTATTCTTTCAAGAAGTCTTCATTTTTTGATTCCCTAACATGGTTTTAAAATGTATTGTTTCTGTTTGAAACTGAGCCTTAAATTTTTAGAAGTCATATACAAGTATGAACTTTTATTAAAGGTACATGTGTAAACCATATATTTTAGAATGTATTTAGTATTCAAATTAACATACATTTTTATTTTTCAGTATGTATGTATACATAATTCTATTGGCATGAGATGCAGGAATTGTTTTGTGCATATAAAAGCAAATTGACAATCTTATTTTAAAGTTTTTTTTTAGTAGCATATATCTTTAAAAGTTGATAACTTGACAATATTAGTTAACTGAGTAAGGTTTATAAGGAAGTTGCATTTATACTATGTTTGTTCTGATGAAGTCCCAGTATTAAGTGTAGACGGACGAAAGTGCTCGACGGAGTGGATTACAATAAAGTTTCTTGGATTTTATGACTACACTGCATTTTTGAAGTCACACGTGTGAAGGTCTCAAACTAAAATTATTTGTACACTGTTTATTTTTAATGTAACAATTTTCATATTTCTCTAAATATCTCAACATTCAGGTAACAGACAGAATTGCATAGCCTCATATAAAGCTCACAGCTGTATGAAGATAATCTTGCTATGAGGTATCATAAGCTGTTTAGACAACATTGCAGAATTAATATTCACTGCCTTTTTTGGCCTTTAAAATTAAGTTTAAAGCGCTGAACTGATTGAATGCCGATAATGGCCGTTAAAAGTACGCACTCCAAAGAGCTGTACTGCAGATAATGAGTTAAGTGCCCCAGTATTCCTTATAAATAACTAAATTACAGTTTGCTTTAATATAATTTAGCAGTCCATTCCATGCATTGGCTAGTCCTTCAAAGAACACATTAGTACTTCTCTCATTCCTATGTTATCTCCTAAACTAGTCGCCTGATGATTCTCTACTACTTTTTGATAGGCCCCAGATATTCTCAGAGGTAGTTGTCTCTAAATGCCTTATATATATGAATAATGTCTCCCCTTAAATTTCTACACAAGACACAGTACAGGTACAGATATTTTAATCTTTCATAATAACTTAAACTTTCACATCCATGTATGCCCCTGGCATATTTCCGCTGTACTGTTTCAAATTTACTCATGCTTGTTTTCTTATAAGGCTTCCATACTATTATTCCATATACTAGTTTAGGTCTAATGTAACTTACAAACAATGATTTTTTTTTTTGTTTCCTTAATGTTATAAAACATTTTTTATGCAGCCTATAGTTTTATACACAATTAAAACTAGGCTTACCCATACACCCAGGCCTTTAAATAAATCGATAGTTTTTCACTGTGTGCTGCATTAGATATCCACTCTTCCGTCTATGTTTCTCAGATCTTACATGCTTAGTTTTGTTGTGTTTATCATATTATTTTCCTGTACCCAGATAGTCAATTTGGCCAAGTTCTTTTGCAGACATTCTGTGTCTGTAACACATGTAATCACTTTATACATTTTTGTGTCATCTGCAATCAGCGATAGGACATCTAAGATGAAAAAGATACAAGTTAAACAATCTAGGATAGAACCCTGTGGGACATCCTGCCTGTGTAACTTAGAAGCTAACCTATCCAACTTAGTATAGTACTTGTTATGTCCTAGCAGTAAGCCACATGGCTATCTTATCAACACTACATTAAAACCAAGTTATTGTAATTTATTGATCAGTCTTTCATGTATGACCTTATCAAATGTTGAAGATAAGTCTATATGAATTACATCACAGATACATCACAGAACAATTTTTCATTTATAGCCATTATTATATTATTAAGCAACATCTTGTTACAGGTACTTACAAAAATATTTTCAAGATATGCATGCCAATATATAGTCTCAAGTCCCAAACTTACAAATTCTGACAATAATTCATCCAAAGTAACCATCTCCCTTATTTTTCCACACAAGAAAGTAAATATGAGGGTCTCTAAGACTCTGGGTTTGTTCTATTCCCCTTTCCCTTAAATATGGAATTAACAAGTGCATGTCTTCAATCTTGAATCATTTTCCCATACTTGAAATAACTTTGGAATAACTGATACAATAGCAATGTAACTTTATACTGACACATTTTCAGATTATTATTATTAACTGTCTCCTCCCTGCACTTTGTTTGCATGTAGTTTGTGTAGTACTTTTTCAATATAATCTAATTTAGTTTCAATATATGAAGTTACCAGGATATTACTAACACAAATGATCTCCTTGTTTGTGAAACCAATATGTTGTGGATAAGATTTTTTTAACATATCTACAATCTGTTGTGTCTGAGAATACATTTAGAATCTATGCTCAGTTTATTGATTTGTATGTCTTTTCCCCACCACATATTAAATATCTATAAAATGGTTTAGAATTAGGATTAATGTCTTTATATACATTTTCTTCAAAATTTTCCTGACCTGGCCTATATCACAATGCTTAGTATGTGTATCCAGGAGTTTATTTTAGTTTTTAAGATATACCCTGGAATTCATTAGGTATAGGTGTAGGTGCAGCTCAACTCCTATACAATGAAAGCACGTTAGCATGATAAGCAGTAGTACTAATCGAATATGCATGCTGCTCATCGCACCTACACCTTTGCAAGCACCTATTTGTGGCCAGCAAAAATGTTTGCAGCCATGTAAAGGTGCTTGCAGGCATGAGCACAGAAAGTAAACAAAACAGCTCGCACATAGGCAATGCTTAGATACAAGCATGTGCTGTAGCCCAGACATATTAAAGGTAAGTACAAGGAAACAGTGTAGAATGAGGGGATATGAAATGGGAGAACCGATACACTGCATTGTGTTATAATGACTAATTAATGCTGAAGATGGGAACTGTTTAAAATGTACTTAAATCCCACAAGCAGTAGTGATGAAAGTGTATAAGAACCATGTCTTGCATAAATCTAACAATACTGATGTAATGACAATTAATGTCAATGGCAATCTCACAACTATGCAAATAAAAAATGGACATGCTAATAAAAGATGTGATGGGCACATAAAGTTGCAGTGTAACAAAGGGGAGAGAAAATGTGATATCCTTGTTAATTAAGTGTTGACTCAATTAAAAGTTAGCAAAGTCAGAAGATACAGTGATGAATGCATAGAATGCCGTTATTGCATATGAGACTATCTACAGGGCATTTATGTATGCAAGTTGACAGCACTGCTGTATTACCCATCTCAGCATGTACACACAAGAACAAAAGGACCTTACCGTTGTAATTTAAGGTAAATCAGAAATGGTCGTGTTTTTGCAAAGAAATGACAGTTGCACCAACAGAAAAGGTGTTAATCAACTATCAGCATGTGAGAGACATGTAGGTGTTGTATGGTTATGTAAATGCTACAGATCAGTCTAAAAACAAACATACAAAAGTGACCAATGACAAGATAGAGAGGAAGACATGTCAGGAGTCCAGTTTTGCCACTGCTGATTTGTAAACATGTCTGACATAGTAATACTGGGCATGCTCACATGCAATTACAGGGAACAGTAACATAACAGCAGTTCAACAGCAGCAATAAAATAGAAAGCATTCTAACAGAGGACCAATCAGTTTCTGATGGTCTGGTAGGATGCCATATAGTAAGACATGTTTATGGAATCAGTCATATAGGTTCATAGGTTCATAGGTTGGTACTGGGCTATCGGCCCTAGGGCCTATACAAGCCTAGCCATAACAATTCCATGGCTATTTCTTCCCACAATATTTACTTCCCTGGTCCCCTGTCTAGCAGGGTGACTGACATAATCCCCGGGGTGAATTTCCTATCTCCCATTCAATCATCAAGTTTCCTTTTGAAAAGGGCCAATGAGGCACTCTGCTTGCATGTATGGACAATCTATTCCAGAGTCTGGGGAGTCTCTGGGTCAGGAACCTATCCCTCCAGCATGTTTTGTTTATTGTGATGACAAGGTTTAGATCCCTGGAATGTGTGGCTCTGAGGGCTTGGGATTTCTTTAAGTGGAGCATGTCCAACAGCTTAGGGTTTGACATGGCCTTGTATGTTAAGCAGAGATCGCCTCTGAGTAGACGATATGCCACAGAGTATAGCTCGAGTTTTTTTTAGATGGTCAACATATGGCATCTGCTTTAGGCCTGTGATTCTTTTAGTGAGGTATTTCTGTGACCTTTCCAGCTGCTGAAGATGTCTTGTGAGGTACATACCAAATGGGGCATTATACTCTATAATGGGTCTAATGAGGGATGAGTACAGTGGGACAATGACCTACTTTTTTCTGGATGACAAGCCCTTAGTGATGAGGTGTGCCACATAGAAGGATTTCCTGACTGTTGTGGCGATGTGATTATCGAAAGTGAGACCACTGTCCACCTGTGTCCCTAAGTCTCTCATCACACTTTCAATGTTTAGTGTACTGCCACCTATGTGGTAATTCATGGGTACATGTTTTTATTCCAAAGGGGATAACTATACATTTCTTGGCATTAAGCTTGAGCCCATGGCTCTGGCACCAGGCATCAGTTTCTATAAGGCCCTTTTGTAGAATATCCAAGTCATTTGGGGATTCAATAATGGCTCCCAGTTTGCAGTCATCTGCAAACTTTGTTAGCCAGAGTCCTTTAGTGTTGGCCTGTACTTCAGAGAAGTAGATGTTAAACAAGAGAGGTCCCAGGACTGAACCCTAAGGTACTCCACTTGTCTGGAGCTGGATTTGTAGTCAGCTACTTTTACAGTCTGGGTTCTGTCAGTAAGCCAGTTGTCAACCCATTGAGTGACGTAGGGATTTATGCCCAGCTTAGTACGTTTATCTATGATTCCAGAGTGGGGGATGATGCCAAAGGCCTCGGCAAGGTCCAGATAGGCTGTGTGGACTGCCTTACTCTTGTCCACAGCTCTGGAGACTGATCTGAAGAAGTCAATCAGATTCAGGAGACAAGATCGGCCCTTCACAAACCTAAACTGGGTGGGGTCCAGTGTTTGAAAGTCGCCAATGTCTTTGTTTATAAGTTCCATGATAATGCGTTCCATGCCCTTGCAGATCAGGCTTGTCAGACTGATGGGACAGTAGTCCCCAGGATCCAAGGCGGATCCCCTATTGTGGAGTGGGATAACTGTAGCTGTGTGCCACTCAGTGGGCACGAAGCCTGAGGTAAGGCTATGATTAAACATGACACTTAGGTGAGGTGCCAGTTTATTTTGTAGTTTATGTAGTACACTGCCTGAGATGTCATCTGGTCCCATGGATGCTGTATTCTTAGCTTTGGAGAGTGTGGTTTCTACCTGTGTGGCCATGATTACCGGAATTTGGCAATCTTTTGGTATTGAGATAGGCCCTTTAGGGGGTGAGAGGGGGGTGAAGGTGGCACTAAATTGATCTGCCAGAATATTGGCAATATCCTTGGGAATAGTATATTTAATGCCATTCTGTTGTAGCTCAGAGCAGATCTGAGCACTGCCATTTAGATTCTTGACATAACTATAGAATGCCTTGTGGTTGTCTTTGGAATCTTTGGCAATTGTATTTTCGTAACTAGCTTTAGAGGATTTTATGAGGGATCTCAGCTTCTTACTGAGGCTAGTGAGGGAGTGTTTTGCACCCTGGGATTTTCCTCTTTTCTGCAACACTTTCTTCTTTCTGTGGTATAGTTTGTTTATAGCAGGGGACCACCAGATTGGCTTCCTTTTTTTGGAGAAGAGCATCTTGGTTCTATTTGGGATGGCACGATTCATGCACGAGTGGATGTGCTCATACAGTGCCTTAGTGTAGGATTCTGCAGTCGAACTTTCAGATCCTGTCTGCATGGCTGTCGTGACGTTTGTGCATTCTGACTTCAGTAGCATGAAGTTGGCTTTGGAGAAGTTTTTTAAGGAGGTTTCCTTACTGGGGGGTGGGGGTGGGATGTGGATGTTAAGGGTGATTTGCTTATGGTCAGACCTGACCACTGAGGGGGTGACCACTGGTGTAGAGCATCTATCTCCCATGTTGGTAATGACCAGGTCTAGGATATTGGAGCCCCTGGTGGGACAATGGATTAGCTGATCCAGGGCATTGGAATTTATGAATTCCAAGAACTGTCGGGAAAAGGAGTTGGTACCGAGTAATTTTCCCAGTTAATGGCAGGGTAGTTGAAATCACCCAGTATTAGGGTGTTTGTTGTATCTTAATATTTTCCAGTATGTTTAGAAAGGTGCAGTGAGAATCTTGGGGCATGGTGGGGGATCTGTAGCAAGCTACAGTTTGGATTGCAGTCTTACCTAGTGTTAGTTGCACCTGGAGAATTTCAGATGCATTGTGTTGGGCAACTAGCCTGGAGGTGTGAATATCCTTGGTGAATATGGACACTCCTCCACCTTTAGTGTTTCGGTCTTGGTTTTGTGGCCAAAAAGTGTGGTAAGAGTTGTAGCCTGGTATTGCAGGGGTGCTCTCTGGAGCCTTGAACCAGGTCTCAGTTACTGCACAGATATCGATGTTCTCCATTTTAAGAAATGCCTCGAGAGAGTACATTTTGAGGTTTAGACTTCTAGCATTGAGTAGCATTGCCTTCAGATTTTGCATGCTTGTATCTGTTATGGTGGTGGTTTTATCCTCTGAACCTTGCCTAAAAAAGGCACTATAGGGGTGGCAAGAGCTGCATAGTGTGATGAAAAGAATTGCAGTATTAAAGGCATTTCTGGGGGAAGACATGCAATGTGCAATGCAGGGTATAATTATCTTCGGAATAGGTAACACATATGAGCAAGGAATGACATAAGAAGCATTTGCATTATGTTGTTTTTGAATACATGCCAGAATGTATATCAGAGAGATGCATTACAATCATGGTCACCAAAGAACTAAGCATATCAGTCATGTAAGGAAGAACATCCTTGAAGTGCTTGCAACACGTGCCTACCATTTAAGGTGTATTGCTAACCTACTTTGTAGGAAAATGCCTGAAAAAGGTGACCCCTTGAGTGTGCCATAAACATTATATGTGTGTGTGTGTGTGTGTGTGTGTGTGTGTGTGTGTGTGTGTGTGTGTGTGTGTGTGTGTGTGTTTCTGTCTGTAAGCCATTCTGTCTGACAGACAGATGTAAATATATTCAAACCCTATCTATATACAAGGTTCTTTCCAGATCCCTGTACTGACTACGTGTGCTACATCAGATAGTAATGGAGACTGTCACACATGACTGAAATTAATTAATGTAGTAACACAGGGAGTATGAATATAATATGAACATTCAGATTTACAAACAATGCTAGAAAGGAGCTGCACATGTTACTTTCCACACAGCACTATTACAATATGACTGCTTCTTTGACAAGAAAGCCGTTTCCAATATGTAGAACATACACTGTTCCAGAGCTGAACACCTGTCTGTCTGTGTAGGTATCTTTAAAAGCCAGTACTAAATGCACATGCTTCATGAGTAATCACAGCATGACATACCCTGAATAATCATTTCACTGCCATGCAACCACAACGTGTGATGATACATCACTGCCTGTGAATAAGAAGATACATTGGTGTTTATGTAATTTCAGTGCATTCACTTTATGATGCCTCTGTCAGGCTTTGAACAATAAGCCATGTGACTCTACTGACAAATGACATCTGCACAGCTATCCCCTAAACTATCTGATGAGATATGTATGTGCATACAATATAAATGAAATAAATAAATACATTTTCAATCTGTCTATCCATCTATCTATCTATCTATCTATCTATCTATCTATCTATCTATCTATCTATCTATCCATCTATCTATCTATCTATCTATCTATCTATCTATCTATCTATCTATCTGTCTAAGTTCATTATTCAGGTTGGCGGATTGACACACAGATCATTTTAGTCACGACCCAGACCAAAATGTGAGTTACAACTTTTCAACAGAAGTTCATATTAATTAGATGCTGTGCAGTAGTACATCATGGCAAAACTTTGACAAAGTTATCTAAATTATCTGGCTTCCGAAGTACTTTAGCTGATGTGTACATTATTATTCAGCAACTGAGGCATGTTATTTTCCATTTTTCTTAACTACAATTCTGGCAAAAATTGTTCCTATCAATGTGTGAAGCACAGACTAAATAACATGTCTGTCTAACTTATAACTATTTGAGTCATTATGCATTTTTACTTACCAAAACCAATGTATTAATGTGACAGAAAGGGAGTAGGGATGTGCTTGGGAAGCCATGATTGTACTATTAACTGGGTTTAGGAATGAGCCCATTTTTAAAGAGAGAATCATTGGAAATCGCATATCTGATTCAGAGAGTGATGATTTCTTCCATGAAATCATAGTTTGATGTAGCAAAAACATCAACTATTTTTTCTTCCAATTTATTTGGACTGTTGCCTGCATTTTTTTGTTAAAGTGGGGCTGCTCTGATTATATCACATTAATTTAGATGCTGCTAATATATGAATGCATCTGAGAGTGATGTGTTTGGTATGGAATAATAACTAGGTATATCACCTAATTTTTAGATGAATATGCTATGAAGTCTGAAAATTTACTCCAGACTGCATCAGATGGGTAAGAGATGAATGTAAGGACATCTGTGTCCAAGCCTGTAGGTACCAGTTATAGCAAATGGAAAAAAAATACAAAATTTACTGAGCCTACATGAAATAGAAAACAGAACTTGGCATGAGAAATCTTTGCTTCATGGGGCATATTGAGACACAAGTATGAGGGAATAACACTGTGTTTTTCAAAAAGGGTGTTTGCAAATTTCCAGAAAAACTGGAATATACTAGCTTTATCATGGATATGGTATTTCAAATCCCAAAGTTGTCATCTATAGTATCATGATTAGAGGTGCTTCCTTTTCTAAATGTGCTCTATTTGCGCTTCGCCTAAAATTATTTCTCCCACCAGTCTGGTCATTAATATATGTAACACAGTTACAGAGTCAGGAGGGTTGCATCCCATAGACACACGTTTTGCATTTAATTACCAAATTCCAATGATATAGAACCAAATAGTGGTTGATATACTATTCTAGATCAAATAAACGACTGATAATAGCAGGCGAAAGTTAACAATAGCTGCAGAGCAGATTGATCTGCTGTGGAAGATTTTTTAAGTTCGGCTCTGAAAGCAGGGTAGGGGGAATTGTAGTTCTTTTAGGTGTGGGTGGGGGGATTTCCCATATTTTAGGGGCAAGGATGGAGAAAAAGTTGTTGGTGCAGTGTAGCCTGGTTTTATGGGGGTTGGAGTGGGGAATTATTTGGGAGAAATTCCTGAGATTGTAGTGCATGTGTGTGTTTAATATAAAGTCTGGCAGTTGTTGGAAATAAAGTAGGATGGAGAAGGTTGAAGATGTGAGTCGAGCAGGGGGTCTACTCTGCCACACAGGAAGCCATTTGTCTTTTCCAAGGGGAGGCAGCGGCACTCACGAGAGGGGGAGTTACTGATGAAGGACATATCTTGTTTTTGATAGTCTGTAGTGTGGAGGAGGTTTTCGTAGAGGTTGTGACTATTATCGTCAGTCAATATTCAAGCTGGGCCAGAAGGACTCCATTGCTCACAGGTAATCTTTAATTAAATTCTTTAAATAATGATGGCCTGTCTATTTACAAATCTATCAATATATGACTGCCAGTCAAACTGTCTCTTGATTTTTCTGTATTTCACACATATCCATTTACAGCATTTACACATAAAAACATACACACTTACACTTTCACATACATATACATACATAAAATGGGTAAACCCAAGATCTTGGAGTACTCTTTGATTAAATGCTTGATCAGAGTTACACAGTAAACAAAAGGAGAAGAAGTGCATAAAATCCAGAGATATACAATGGTTTATGACACACTTCAAATAACACTAGTAATTTAGTTCTAAGAATGCAATTGGAATGAGTCTGCACTACTCTATGGAAATGATAGCAAACAAAATGGAGCAAACAAAATCTTCAAATAATGGACAACCACTTTAGCAGCTTATCACTAATGTAAGGCCTTTCATTTGCCAAATCAGAAACCATGTCTATTGCCTATATCAGTAGCCCACCTAAACACTATGCCACCTATTCATATGGGGCACCATTAGCATTTAAATAAAAAATATTACACCTTAAATGCTTACCTGTGAAATTGCATGCTTTAAATAGGCATTGTGCATTTGTAAATGCAACACAGCAGCCGCATTAATGTTTGTTGAACCAGATCAACAACTGCTGACCAAACAAGCAGACAGTATGACATGACACAGATATCTGAGTAACACAAAAACCTACCACTGTTGTCAGTTATTTCACAAAGTCAGAACTGTACAAACATGCAACTACATACTGTACTTCCTGTTAACCACACATCACCAACTCTCACAATGCTCAAGTAATGACTGCTTTCATTTCAATCTCACACAGTGACTTAAGGTGCACATAGCAGTTATTTTATAGGTTCATAGTTTCATAGGTAAGCGCTTGGCAATTATCTAAATTTACTTTGAAGTTTGCAATGGTGATATTCTGCTTGATATGTACAAAAATTTTCTTCCAGAAGAGTGTGGCTATATTGGGATGGGAATCTCTCATGCCAATGTATTTTTTTTTTCATTTTTAATGAAAATTAAATTCCTTTAATGTGGTATTTGAGGGACATTTTTGTGAAGGAATAGAAGGTCAAATAAGACTGAATCTTTTGTGGCTAGAAAGACCAGACACTGATCCACAGGGAAGGGAATTTAAAAGAGACTGAATATATATATATATATATATATATATATATATATATATATATATATACACACACACACACACACACACATATATATATATATATATATATATATGTATATATACACACACACACACATATATATATATATATATATATATATATATATATATATATATATATATAGCGAGAGAGAGAGAGAGAAAGAAGGCTATCAGTTTGTCCTGATAACTAAGATATTTGAGGCCACTAACCTTTTTAGTTAGAAGCCTCAGAGGTCAATCAAGATGAGCTATATGTTTAGACAAATACATGCCAAAAGGGGCATTACATTCAATAATGGCTCTCATAAGATAAGAGTAAAGGGACATCAAGACTTCATTGGATCTAGAGGAGATGCCTTTGGAAATTAGATGAGCCATTTAAAAGGTGTTCTGAACTACTGAGGTGATGTAATACTCAGAGGATAAGGAATTATCAACTAGAAGGACTAGATCTCTTTTATTGGAGTGGGGTATTACCTAAATGGTATTTTTTTTGTAAAATAAATAACTGTACTGCATTTGTTTACATTTGATTTGAGATCCCAGTCCTTACATCAGTTGTTCCCGTGGTCTAACCCATGTTGAACCACTTGAAAATCGGTGGAAGATCAAATGGCAACTCCCAGTTTATACTCATCTGCAAACTTAGATAACCACAGGCAAACAAATTGGCCTGAATGTCTGAGATGCTGAATAGCAGACAGCCCACCACTTAGCCATGGGGCATATCACCAGTAACTCCTTTGATTTCAGAAGTCAAACCTTCAGCACCAGCCACATAGATCCTGTCAGACAGCCAGTTAGCTATCCTCACACATTCTAAGGATTCATATTCAGAGTTACAAGCCTGTCAATAATGCCTGCATGGAGAAAAGTGTGAAAGGATTTGGCCAACTCTAGATATGCTATATGTGCTGCATAACCCCTATACAATGCATCTTGGACTTTTTCTAAATTAATGAGGTTAAAGAGACAGGATCTCCCTCTGAAAAAAAAGCAAAATTAATGAGCATCTAGTCTTAATAGATTTCCATTTTTCAGTTTAATGAAGTCAGAGATCATATTTTCTGTAGCTTTACATATGATGCTAGTTAGACAAATGGTCATAGTTGCAAAGGTCTGCTGTTGCTTGTACAATGACATTAAAATAGCTATTTTCAGGCTTCAGGAATATGACCAATGGTGACACTAACATTAAGGAGGTTAAGTAGGGGTGCAGGTAGTACATATTTGGCATTGATAATCAGGAAAACTGGTATGTTATCTACTAAACTGCCCATGGATGAGGTGTTCTTACCTTTTAAGTGGAATGACAGGACTTGTTTTAAACTGACAGCCATCTTAGATAGTATTGTTTGTATTGGTGGTAGGATGTATTTTTCACAAATCACCTATAGAAAGGATAGTCAAGTCACTATGAATGAAAAGATGTTTTGTATAAACACCTACATGGAAAAATGTCCTGTTTTAAAAAATGGAAATATGTAGAGCATCCAAGCCTTCTTTTGGGCACACATTCATTGAGACAGGGTGGAGTGCATTTGTCTAGATCAGAGAAGAGAATTTTTTGCAACAGATATTTTGCAATATTTGACAAACACTAGCCAGGATTTTTGCCAGGTCAAAAATGTAACAGTTCACAGATAGCAACATTTGATGCATCTCTGATTGTTGTTAATGCTAGGAGCATTAATAATAACTTTTTTTATTAAAAAATTTGCTACGTTCCCACAAGATTGATGTTGTTATTGTTTGGGAAACATGGTTAAAGAACAATGACTGGAAACCAGTTCTTTCAGGGTATAAATGTTTTTACTGTAACATACATTCTAACAAAAAATTAGGTGGAGGTGTTATGATACGGATTAAAGATAGCTATGAGACCTGTGATTATTACATGTTCAGTGATAACACCAGTACTATAGACTGAGTAACTGTGACAATAAAGACAACCCTGGACAATATAAGAGTTGTTGGAGTTTTTAGACCACCAATGTTAAGTGCAGATGACCTAGAGGCATTTATACATTTATTGCATGAAACACAGGAGGGAAGAATAATATTAGCTGGGGACTTAAATTTACCAGAAACAGTTTGGAATAATATTGATTCTACAACATTATTAAGGAAATTATTCACAGCGTATATTCAGGAACAACAATTGCTTCAAATTGTAAAAAAAACTACTAGGGAACAGAACATACTAGTCATTGTTTGTGTTCCCAAAGGAATTACTGTAACTTCAAGTCAAGTTTTACCACCATTGATGTGCAGTGATCATGGAGTTATAATGGTTCATTTGTTGCTAGATAATTCTGCCAAAATGAAATCTAAGTCAATGCACAGAAGGTTAATTACAGATTATATGGAAGCAAAACAGTCACTATGTAAAACTAACTGGAGTGAGGTGTTAAGTGGAAAAAATGTAGATGGAATGTGGAAAGATTTGAAAGAGATATTGTTTGGGTGCAAAAAATCAAAAAAATGTTTAACATCAGGATCTAGGCATACAAGGTCAGGGAGATATATATTTCCATAAGAACAAGATATCTGATTAAGGTGAGAGACAAAAATATAAGCAATGGAAGAGAGGTTGAACTATAACTTTGAAAACTGAAATAAACAAGCTGGACAAGCAGATTAAGCGTAGTGTGAGACAAGATCAAGAGAAATTTGAAAAAAATTATATAAAGATATTGAGCATTTTAGGAAACCTTTTTATAGATACACAAGATGTGGAATGAGTAAAGACACAAATTGATAAACTGTGTGCAGATTCTAAAATTTATTCTCAGACACAACAGATTATAAATATATTTACAAAATCTTATGCAAAACAGTTTGGCTCCAAAAAAGGGGTGGTAAGTTGTCCTAGTGACATCCAGGTAACCCGAGATACTGGAATCAAATGAAATTATATTGAAAAAGAACTGCGCAAACTGGATCCAAACAAAGCACATAGACGAGACAGAATTAATAACAATGACCTAAGAACACTTCAGCAAGAACTTATAGCACCATTATATTTATTATTCACTAGGTCACATAACTATGGGGAGATTCTTCAAGATTGGAGACATGCGCTTATTAAACCTGGTTTTAAGGGAAAGGGAAGTAGGACAAACCCAGCATCATATAGATCCTTAAGTCTACTTTCATGTTGTGGAAAAATAATGGAGAAGGTGATATTGGATACGTTATTGTCAGAAGTGGATAAGTTGAGACTTGAAACCATATATCAGCATGCATATGTTGAAAACAGATCTACTACTACCTGTAACATGATTACAGCTATGAATGAAAAATTGTGCTGTGATGTAATTTATATAGATTTAACTTTAGCATTTGACAGGGTCATACACATAACACTGATCAATAAATTAGTACAACTAGGTATTGATATACTCTTGATAAGATGGATAGCTGCATGGCTTACAAATAGGACATGACAAGTATCATACAGCAACTGGACAGGCAAAATCCTTGGTTACAGTCAGGGTGTCCCATAGAACTCTGTCCTAGGATCTTTCTTGCTTAGATTGTATCTTTCAGACCTAACTTTTTCATCTGAGGTGTTCTACAGTCTATATACAGTTGACCTGAATTTGGGTAAACTGATTACATGTGTTACAGATAAGGCAGGTCTGCAAAATAACTTGACTAAATTGTCCATCTGAGCACAGGAGAATAATATGCTGATAAATACATCAAAAACTAAGCATATGAGATTTGGTATGCATAAACTGAAAGGTGAATATTTAATACAGCACACAGTGATTGAAACTGTAGACTCATTTAAGGACCTGGGTATATGGATAGATTCAGCTATGAGTTTTTCTAATCATATCAACCAATTTGTTAATGATAGTTGTAGAATTATAGGTTGTATAAAAATATTAATAAAGTCTAGGAAGTCAAAAATAATGTAGTCATTGTTTGTTAGTTACATTAGATCCAAACTTGAGTATGGAATAACAATATGGAAACCCTATAAGAAAACAAGCATGAGTAAACTGGAAAAAGTACAGTGGAAATATACTAAGGCTATCCATGGATGTGAACTTTTAAGTTAATATGAAAGACTAAAATATCTGAATTTGTAGAGTGTCTCTTACAGATATCTAAGAGGCAATCTTATTCAGATATATAGGGCATTTAGTGGCAACTACCTCTGGGAGTGTTTGGGGTTAACAAAATGTACTAGAGATTCATCAGGCAACCTATGTAGAAGAGTCTATAGGAACAAGCAGTGTACTTATTGGTTCTCTGACAGAGTAGATGATGCAGTCTAACAAATTACATTAAAGCAAGTACTAGTTTAGATATTTTAAGAACAGCCTGGATACTTATTATAGGAACAAGTGTTTTGGTATACTGGCAAGCTAGAAGGGCATTAATGTCTGTGCTTGAAATATTTGTATGTATGTATGTGTGTATGTATGTATGTATATATGTGTGTATGTATGTAAGTAATTACAGGGTGTGACTGTGACTGGGGAATCTACAAAACAATAACTGTGGATAGAGTAAACTATGAACCATCATTTGTCAAGTGCAATATTAGCTATTTTGAAGTTATTGTGGACTGGTTCCAAACATTGTTGGGACTTACTTGTTAACATACAGACATAGTTATGGAAAGATTTGTAATTAGCTTTAGATTTAGTGGCTATTTTACATGCATATTCAGATTTGAGCTTCCTAATGGTTGTTTTAAGCTGTTTGCTAGTTTGCTTAAATGTGCTCATAGGGTAAGTAAAATGAGACATCTTGTAAGTATTAAATAACTTCTTTCTTGTGTTATATAATTTATTTATACATGTTTTCATTCTAGCACAAGAGTTTCTCAATATACTTGGTATGGACAGGGACTGCCTTAATGACACACCTATAAATCGAAACAGGTATCAAGGGCATAAGCAGCAGATTTAACACTCTGATCCATCAAAGGGTTGTATAGGTTATCAAATAACTGAAAAAGGTTTGCTTTTGAGAAGATCCTAAACAAAGAGGTATATATGATCTGATTTCACAAAGGATCACAATACCTAAGGAGGTATGAAAGCAGTTGACATATTTGTTAGGAGAAGACAAAAGGGCCCTAGTAGGATGGTACACTATTTGCACAAGGGTGTTAACATTTATAATGTCAAGAAAGTATCGGGCATTCTGACAACCGGCAGTGCAGATCAGCAAGTTTATAGATGGATAGTTGAAGTCTTCACGCAAACAGATGTTAGGTTTAAATGGGGTGGGGAGATTGAGCTAAGATGTTAAGGTAGCTATCATGCTTTGAAAAGGAAATAGAGGGTGTTATATAACTAGCTATGAAATGGTAATTAATCTTGTTTGGGGAGATTTGGACTTAAGTGTCCAAGTTTAGTGTCCCAGTGACTCTGTCTTAGGGTGATGGCATCCTTTATAAATTATACTCCCCTACAATTATCAGTAGGCCTGAGGACATAATAGTTACCATGCCTGGGACCAGAGGGAGTGTTTTCATTGTTTCATTGTTTTGAAAGCATGTCTTTGTAACTCCACATATATGAATGTATTAACATTGCAGGAAAGCCTCAAGTTCAGGCATTTTTTTTTTGTTTTGTTTAGACTCTTGGCATTGAGTAGAGTCACATTAATGAGTTTCATATTAGAGTTAAAATATCCACCAGACTGAATTTGCCATTTTATTTTTTTATTTACTGTGCAACATTAGAAGCTTCTTCACAAGTTTCAGAACAAATCCTCTACGCTGCACAATACCCACCATCAGGTATTTGGCATTCTCTACCTGAATTTGCTGTGCTATACAAGTATTTGCTGTCAGAAAATTAAATAAGTGGCCCTCATTGACATACCCAAGTTCCTTCCCCATATATCCTAACCTTAAAGCTGATGAAGCCATTCTTTAGCCTGCCCACCATGCACAACAGCTGTTCCATTAATCTGCTGCTCATTTACTGAAGATGTGTTTGTATTATATTAACAAACTATATTCTCTTGATTGCCACAAGTGAGATAATCTACAAAATAACTTGACTGAGTAGAGACCCAGTGTGCATTCTTGTTTAAAGGAATGGTATGCATTTCCTGCAATGTGTCCTTACCCCCCCCCCCCCCACAGCTGCTGCATGTAGTCCTTCTAAGTTAAAGAAACCTACTGCAAGGGTTCCCATTACAGTCTTGCAGATTACCCCTCCCTTTTCCCCAAAATCTTTAATATTTTAAAATCACTACATGGTAAAGAAACAGATTAATTAATTTAAGGTTGATTACTAAGAAAACCTATTTAAAGTATTGGTCTAAGATTTCATAGTTATTAAAAAGATAATAAAATAACATAAACAATCTGCATATATAGTATTCTGGTTTCTTAACAGAATACATTTATTCAGATAATTTAAACAGTATGTCTGTAAAGAAAAAATGTTTGATTAACAATTTAAGAATTTCAGACACAGTATGTATATGTTATACATAGTTTTTTATGTCTAAAATTAACCACTGGTACTGTCATGTTGTATGGAAACGTTTGGATGGAAGTCCCACAAAAGAGAAATTCTCAGTGTTTATATTTATATATTTTATGAATAAAATATATTTTTTAATTATATATTTTTAAACCAATAAAGCAATTATTTAAAAAAATCAAGTGGAGTGCAACATGTTATTTATGATACATTTAACCGGGTTCTCTGTCATAGAAACACAATATTTCAAGCCCAATCCAGTGAATGGGCTCTGAAATGCAATTTTTTACATTATCCTGAAGTTCAGTAATCTCAGAGCTGATTATACTAAATAAGAAGATGAAGGGGAAAAGTACATTGCATAGTGATTGTGTGGGTAGCTTTGCCCACATATAAAACATTTGTGTACTTTAAAGCCAACATTTGGTAGACCAAGCTCAGATTATTGGTCTTGAGAAAGCAGGACTCATTGAGATGGACTACATATATTTATGTATGGGCAGGCTGTGATCAGCAGAAACCTTAATTTCTCTTATTGTTCTAGGACACATAATAGGTATAGCTCCCATGAATGTAGTCAACAATATTTGATGTATTTCATCTAAACGAGTGAATCACTGGTGCAAAGAATAACAGCAGGTGTGTGACTCTGGCAAGCACAGAATCAAAGCTGAAAGGCTATCTTAGCACACACTTTGATTATATGGATAAGTAAACCAGATCAATATTTTAATGGAAATCGATATGACTTAGTATTGATAGATATAAAAAAAACAATAGAACTCCATTGCACTGTTCTGAGAAACCAGCTCACTATGCTCAAATCTAAAGCCATTAAACTTATCAATTTATATATTCAAAAAATTACTTTTAAGAGAAGTTGGTACTTCACTTGAAGAAGATGTACTGCCTTTTCCAAAATTGCTTATATGATTAACAGGTAATTAACCTCTGAATTATGGGATAACCACTCACAAGTTCTTTGCTGATGTTGAGCCATCCTTTTGACTCTGTCACTACCTGCATTTACCCTAAACATGAAGCCAAACACCACACATGGATGCATTCTTTGGAGCAACAGCAATAAAATGCAGTCTTAAAACTGATATAACTGGACTTCACTTTGATTTACACATTTTTTTAAAGTTATGTGTTCAATACAATGTTCTGTTTAATTTAAATTTCAAGGACTATTTCGGTGCCGAAATGGATGCAAACTCATGAAACACATCTTAAATGAATCTGCACAGCATCTGTTTTACAGACTCCAAAGTTCATATGAAGGTGACATGATAAATAGTACATACATTTTGGGTGTTTACCCTAAAGGACATTGCAAAAATAACTGTTTAAAATGTTCATCATCTGTACAAGAAACCAAAATAGAGATGCATGCTTTGAATTGATGAGATTAAAACTGGAAAACAAAACAATTTTAAACATTAGATAAATCAGATTCTGAGAAATAACAGAAATTGATGTCATTCACCACCCACACCTCTCTGTAGATACTAACTGTGAAACTTCTCATACTTTGGGGCAAGGGAAACATTTCATTTTTAGTAATCTGACATTGCAAAAAACTAAAATGGCTTTATCTAACTAACATGGACTGAGCTAAACTTGTTTGCTTAATTGGCCTCAGATCCACAGGACTCGGTGAATTCCTTGTTTCTCACAGAACATACTATAAGAAATCTTGAAGTTCTATAAATAGTGCAAGATGCCCTGTAGTTACTTAGACCAGCAATGTGGCATAGATGGACAAATCCTTAATCGTGGCCAAGGTTTGATTAGCAGCCAGGCTGTCTGAAGCACTGGTAGACAGGGATAGATAGACCTAGTCTGTGGAGGGAGGGTGTTCATCTAGGTGCTCCCTGAAGGGACAGATGGTCCACAGAGGTAGCATTCAGACAGAATAGATAAACACAGGTAAGGGGTGAGGATGAAGATAGGCCATAAAATAAAAAAAAACCCTCGACTGAAGCAGCTGTCAGCATAACACCCCGGGATGCCTTTAAGATCCATGACAGTCCCATCCCTGAGTTGAACAAAGTCTCTGCAGGAAAAAGGAGCTGGTTGATCTAGTAGTTGTGGATGGTGGCACTGGGATGGGCAGAAAGTATGAAGAAAAGAAAATAGATTGAAAAGATGCCTCAGAGATATTGCATTACTCTCAACTGTGCCATTCTGTGTGCTTTATACATTTTTCTCCATTAATAACCCCCCCATTCTATTAACAGTTTCTCTTAGCTTAATCCAATTTTAATGGGATTCCTATAGCAAAATATATACTATCTATGTATGACACAAATATACAGAGAGCTTTGAAAATAACACTATAGGCTAATATCATAAAATGAATAAACATTATGAAAGAAGAAACGAGATGCCACCTGGCCTACAAAAATATGAAAGCTGTGAAATAACAGTTGCATAGACTGAATTAGTGAAAAAATCCTTAATCTCATAGAGGAATTAATTTTTGGTATGGGACTCATTTGATCACTAAAATTAATGGAAATATGACTACTGTTATAATAGGAACCTCACTGTGCATGCACTAAATAACAAGGTACTGGCTGATTCTAAAACTATATACACTATACCAGCAGTCAGACTGTCAGTAATTTAACTAATACTTCACAACCTTGACAATTAAAGAGTAATAAGTGTAGCATGCATAGTATGCAGAGTAATGAGGAGAGTAATACTGGCACTAACAAACAGGGTTATTGTGAAACTACTACTCCCTAGCCTTTTAATGAGAGATGACAGAACAACATCATGTCATTAAAAGCATCCTTTTACAGAGTTTACTATGGTACTGGATGAGGGCCTTACTTTATGTTCATCCTAAATGGAATAGTCTACAGCTTTTGGCATAATTACACAAAGATACTGTTGATTAGTTAAGCAAATTACATGTGAATGGGCACATTAGTCAGTGCATCAAATAAAGGTTAAATAATAAGTCTGCAGATGAGGCCCTCTATAAGATCTTTCATCAGTAGTATTCATCACAGGGATGTTCCAGACCACCTTCTATTTCTCATACTTCTCTGACCTCACAGTAGGTAAAGAATTTTTGAAGACTAAATAAACTAATGAATACAAGCATTGTAATACAGTGACATATTATATGGCTATAAGACTATTACAGTGGCTTATTACTGAACTTAGCAATGCAGAAACAGCTTCAGATACCATAGAGGTTACTCACAAAAAGAATACAGTCAGTAAACAGCAAGTCCTATGTAGACTGCCTCAAAGCTCTGAACCTTTACTTGGTCTCCTACAGACTGCTATGTGGTGATTTATGTTTAGCTTACAAGGTATCCTCTTACCCAACACTGAAGGATTTGTTGCATAGCTTCAAAACAAATAGTATCACAAACATTCCTTCTAAGTATCTTTACCATATCTGTGGTATAAACAGGACACATTGGAGGGACAAGTATGCATCTCAAAGAGTACCCCTTCTCTGGAACAGGCTTCCAGCCATGTAATTCAAAACTTATCCCTAACACTATTTAAATGTAACCTGGACTAATGGAGTAGCTTGTAAATTGTTGATGTATACAAACCTATATTTTAACAGTAAAATTCCTTGGAAATGTCAGCAATATTACCAATTTCTCTTAGCTTAATCCAGTTTTAAAGTGTTTTAGTCATGAAGCCCAAAACTCTCTGACCTGTGTTTATATTTCTGAACATTTGCTGGTGAGCCAATCACAGATAATTGGGAAGACTTCTGTGCATCTTAGAGAGTAAATTCAAGCAAGTCAACTGCAGATACAGCCATTTCCTTTTTCTGATACGGGATCATTAAAAATGGTGCATGGTATGAAAAGAGCAAGCACATTCTACGTGAATACCAACAAGAGCAAAACGTTTTATTTTGTTTACTTTGTTGAATGATCAGAAGGCATTTTTAATTCCTATTTTCCAGGTCAGTTGTCAATTGTACAAGTAGTCATTACTGGTGTTCTGACAGACCTCAAACGTTTATGTTCACACAACTTCTGACGTGGATGAATAAGTTAACTTTTTTTTGGTGGTAGTACCCATTTTTTTTTTGGTCGTCATGATGTCTGTGATGACCATGGGATACACTCAGTTTCTCAAGTATTAAGGAAGAATCTATCCAGGAACATAAACTAATTGTGAATTTAGTGTTCCATATTCTATGACTAAGAACCATGTGAGGAGTATTTATTAATAAAAATTACACACTTTCACACTTAAAAAAGCAGTTGAAAAAGGCCTTGAATGAAAACACTATTCTGTGCATTTTGTAGTAATAGTAAGCCCTTTACTTGGTTTTTGGTCTCATAGTGTTTGAAATTAACACTACACCTGATGGCACTTTTTCATTTACTTGAAAAAGCAACTGAAAAGCTCAGCCTACAATGAAAGCACTTATATGTGTTTTTTTTTTTTTTTTTGCATTTTGTACACTGGTGCATCTGATAAGTGTTTTTTGTTAGTTTAGACTCTTGTTGCTTGAAATATTTATAGTAACTGCCATAAAAAAAATATATATATATATATATATATATATATATATATATAATATGTTGAAGGAAGGCAATCCTGTAAATACTCTGTTTTGGGCAGTTGCTATACCATGGTTATTTGTTTGTATTTGTATGGACCTTTTTCATGCTCATACACTGTCTGCTTAGGTGACTTGATCTGAATCTCACAGTTAGGCAAATGTAGGCTGAGGCAAAAGTACTCAGGATTACAGGATGCAGCATTAATAGTTCATAATAACCATAATTCTCTGTACAGACATGTTGCTTTGTAATAAAATATTCTTATATTTTGCATCATCATATCATTTTCAGTTTTTAAACTAATGTTTCTAAGTTGTAAAGTACCCCACAGTGCTCCTTAAAGGAAGAGCTATACTATTTAGTATGCATATTTTATGCTTATTAACTGTCTCGATTTCTGGACAGATGTATTTACTTTTCAATAGCCTTTGCCCTGTTTTCGGTGTCTGCAAGTTGAGAAATATGAAATACTGTAAATATTGTCTTTTAATCAGAAAAGATCCATGCAAATAAAAATATGTTCTTAAAGGAAACTGTGCAGCATAGGAATTCTACTTTACTCTTACCAATATAAAAAAAATCCCAGTTTCAGTGATCATTTGTCCTTGACTATAAAATTTTATTTTGTTTATATTGTTTTCTCTGTATATTATTTCTGGCTTTGTAATCTCACCATCTACCATAGATCCCCATACATACACTGACTAATTTGTTCCACAGCTTTCCAGTCTTAGAGGAGATAAGAGTAATAAATCGTGGCCAACATCCAACGTGGCATCAGGAGATTTTATAATTTATTCTCAACTCCCACTCTCCCATTGTTAGATGATAAGCGTGATGCAATGCCTGTTGTGTTTTGCCACTACATGGGTGCATGCTTCCACACACCCACTGTGCTGAGTTAGAGTTTAACATTTCTTTTGGCAGGCTCACACATCTAAGACCCAACTCTTGTCTTGCCAACAGTGAAACATAGCACTGCAATTCAGCCCACAAGGTTTACTTCTATAGCAGGATGAGAACTGAGTGCCTGAAGTCTTAATTCACCCATTATAAGTGTTCAGGCTCTCAAATCGAATGAGTCAATTCAGCTGTGAAATTTTCTTTTTTATTGTCTTAGCTCAGCAAAGCATTAAGAAATGAAAATGTACTAGATTCTTCCCTAAAATGTTAAGGTGCCTTTCAATAAAATAAGGATACCAAGAAGAATTTAGACTTCTGCTCATCTAGGGAAAGTTTAAAGGACCTTGTCTCTCCTCTGTTTTGTAAGCAACTCAGCCTCATTGCTCACTTCTTGCTAATGGCTGAAAGAAATATTCAAATGTAGCACTTGGTTTACGTAACACAGGCACTGCCCCACTGTGAAAGAAAAATGAGAGATATGAGAGAGTGAAATGTCTTTGCTGTTTCTTTCCTCACATTCACAACATAAGACTTCTTTGATATTTTGTCAAGGGACATGAAAAGATGGGGACAGGGACAGTGAGAGAAGAAGTAGTGTTCAAAAGATTACAACAGATATTGAACCACCATATAATGTAATGTGGATGCCAAATGCAAACTAGATAAATGTACCATGTTGCTACTGAAACACCTACTATTTTTAGAGCAAACAGTTTTTAAGTGAAAATCATCATCTTTACAAATAATGGAATAATACTACATTCACAAAGGAAATATGGACATGGGAAAGAAAGAGACATCTGATATGGTGCAATAGTTATGCAAGGCGAAAGCCAAATTAATCAAAGCAAAAAAGGTAGCCCCAAAGATATTCAAAGAGAAATATAAGCAAAGGCATCCAGCTATGGAAAATTTCACAATAAAAGATAAGATCACAAAGTAGGAATGTGGAACAGAAGATTAGTCAAGCAGAAATAAAAAAAAAAAATAGAAGCTAAAGTTATGGAATATTTGTGAGGTGAAGGATTCAGTGTAGAAAGTCTAACACAAGTCATATCACAGGATGATGGATCAACTAGTCCACAAAGTAATGAGAAACAAGAGGAGCAGGAGACATCTGAAGAAGAAATATGGGCATGGGAAACAAAAAGAGATTTAATATGGTGCAATATTTAGGGTCTATATTAGATCAGCGACGCTTAAAAAAGTGAACGCTGATTGATCAAACTTATGTAAGCGAAAGCTTACAATCTCGAACTGTCAGATCAACGATTTTTTTCCTAGGGAAAAAAATCGCTGATCCAAAACACATACACACCACAACACAAGCACACCAAACAAACAGCAATCCACACACATACACCTAAAATCTGACACCTAACCCTACACTAAACTATACACACACCACTAGCTATCCACTTACCTTAACCCAAACCCTAAGGTCCGTCACTATCGCACACTCACCTCACACGCTCCCTAACCCTAACTCACCTACCCTTCCCTAACCCTCACATCCACACAATCGCACACATACCTAACCCACGCCCTACCCTAACTCACCTAACCCACCCTAAGACTCACATCCACACAATCGCACACTTACCTGAATCCGACCCGTAACTTTCCACCACAGCACTGAAAATACCGAAGCAACAGAAACGGACAACCAAATTCTTTCCATAGGAAAAAATTCGGGTTTCTGTTGCTTCGATATTTTAAAAATTCACTTAAATAAGTTCGATCAATCAGCGTTCACTTTTTTAAGCATTAGCTGATCTAATATAGACCCCGATATTTATGCCAAGGAAAAAGCAAAACTAAAGATATTCAAAGAGAAATATGGGCAAAGACATCTGGATATGGAAAATTTTGCAACACAAAAAAATAAGAAAACAAAGTGGAAAAGTAGAAAACAGGATTAGTAATGA